>NC_143547.1:29888322-30213322 GCF_031878675.1 Megascapheus bottae
TCTGCGTGTTCCGGAAACACCCGCTATTTGGGAATAACCCGGCTAGGCGATCTCTCGGTGGCCTATGAAAACTCAGGAAAGAACTTAATCCCACCCCACTCACTCGGGAGCCAATCACCACTCAGCGCCTTTCCACCCTTAAATCCATACTTGCTATTGATTGGAACCGGTAAACAGTGTAGAGCCAACCGGGGCGGGCAGAATATGAGATCGTGACAGGGTGAGACTTTAAACCGAAGGTGGTATATTCCCGGGGCTGGGGTCGATCAAAGTAGTGCCATCTTTTTTCTCTATCTTGAGTAAGGACCGATTGACTCTGGAGATGAGGGGACCTTTCATGTATCCACACATGCCATGGTATCTTTCAAAATAACCGAGCTCTCGCTTTGGTTCCCCCCCCCCCGCCCCGGTGGACTGTTCCGTTCCCGCGATGCTCAGTATGATTTCCGGGAGTTGGAATGTTTGAGCATTAACTCTTTCCCACTCTTTTGCTCTCTTGGTGTGTGCTACCTCGATATGACTGATTCCAAGCACTGCTGCTTCGATTATTCAATCTATTTAGTACAGCTAAATAGATTTTCAGATCTTTCACTCACTTACCTTTTTTCTGTCTCCATCCGCTCCCTCTGTTCTTCAGCCTCCACCCCCTCGCCCAGTCCTTTCCAGAAATGAGCATTAATTGCTGAACCACAAAAGGAACTTGGGTGTACCTACTTTTTTTTTTGTCGATTGTGGAGCTTGAACTCTGGGCCTCGGCGCTGTCCCTGAGCTCTTCAGCGCAAGGCTACTGCTCTACCACTTGAGCCACAGTGCCACTTCTGGTTTTCTGGTGGTTAGAGATAAGTGTTTCCTGGATTTTTGTGCCCGGGCTGGCCTTGAACCTCCGTCCTCAGATCTCAGCCTCCTGAGTAGTAGGATTACAGGCATGAGCCACAAATGTTCGGCTGTACCTGCATTTGACCAAGAAAAATACTCTCTCACACCCATCCCTCACCCCCAGGGGGTGTCATTATCACCAGGGTACAGTTCTGTGCATTTCTAAATTCCCAATATCTCCCTGGGACTGAAACTGCCCTGTATATGATAGATACTCAAAAGAGCCTGTTGGTGGGGTACAAAGTTCGAGTCCTGCTCTTGAACCATAGCTAGCTTGTTGAAAAAAACATCTTTGGCCTAGCAGTTCCACTTGTGTACTCACTCAAATCCCCTCACTCTACTCTTGAAGAAAGGGTTTTGCTATTTAGGCCAGTGTGACCTAAAATTCCAGTTTCTCCAGTGTCAGCATCTTGGGTGCTGGAATTACAGGTGTGCCCAACCACACCCAGCTGACAAAGCCACTTCTACATAATCCTGGCTACACAGGAGGCTGAGGTTTTAGGATTGCGTTTCAAAGCCAGCCTGTGCACTAGAAAGTCTGTGAGACTCGTATCTCCAGTTAACCAGAAAACCGGAAGAGGCACATGGCACTATGGTAGAACGCTAGCCTTGAGCTGAAGAGCTCAGGGACAATGCTCATGCCCAGAGTTCAAGTCCGATGACTGACAAAAAAAAATTCTGGTTAACTGTAGAAAAGATGTAGACTATTAGAGAGTTCTAGGGGTTCCACATATCAGTTATGGCCACTCACTTAATATAGATACCACTTGCCTCTACAGGCTACCGGATAGGGATACCAGTGGAAGAGGCAAGTCCATGTTCAAGGTGTAAACATGCACGGAAGGTTTAAATAGAGAAAGATTTGAGGCAGTGAGAGAGGTATGCATAATTAAACAGGCCCAGGCAAAGTGCAGCCCAGTTGATCTTTTCCCCAGTTCTAGTTCTGAGGGGAAAAAAAATTCACTAAGTCATCATTCAGGGGAGTAATTCAGTTCCCATGAGCTTATGCCTCCTGCTCCAGGGTGAAGCCTTCATGATTACAATTAATTGCCCTCATTATGTGTGTGAGTGTGGGTGGGTGTCCTGGAAGACGCCACTCACTGTTTCTTGGAGGCAGTTTCTGTCCCTTATCATAAAGATGTTAACACCAGTGACTCACACTTGCAATCTTAGCTATTCAGGAGTTATCTGAGCATAGTGGTTTGAATCTAGTATGAGCAAGAAAGTCCATGAGAGACTCTTAGCTCCAGTTAACCACCTAAAAACAAAGCAGAAGCTGGCACAGTGGCTCATGTCTGTAATCCTAGCTACTCAGGAGGCTGAGATCTGAGGATCAAGATTCAAAGCCAGCCCAGGCACAAAAGTACCTGAGGCTCATCTCCAGTTAACCTCTAGAAAATGAGAAGTGGGGCTTGGCTGAAGGGTAGGGTGATAACCTTGAGCTGAAGAGCTCAAGGATAGTGCCCAGGCCAAGTAGAAGCCCCTTGACTCAAAAAAACAAAAAACAACAACAACAAAAACCTGGAAGCAGAGCTGTGGCCCAAGTGGAAAAGCACTGATCTGGATCAAAACCGCTCAGGCAGAGGAGTGGGAGAGGGGCAGGAGCATAGCCTAGTTGTAGAGTGCTCACCTAGCATGCACGAAGCCCTGAGTTGGATTCCTTGGTACCACATAAACAGGAAAAGCCCTTTGGAAGTGGTGCTGTGACTCAAGTGGCAGAATACTAGCCTTGAGCAAAACCTGTCTGAGGACAGTGCCCAGGCCCTGAGTTCAAACCCCAGGACTGGCAAAAAGAAAAAAGCTCAGGGGGTGCTAGGAATATGCCTTAGTAGTTGAGTACTTGCCTAGAATGCATGAAACCCTGGGTACGATTCTGTAGTACCATATAAAAAGCCAGAAAAAGTCAGAAGTGGCACTGTGACTTAAGTGCTAGAGCACTAGCCTTGAGCAACTCAGGGACAGTACCCAGGCCCTGAGTTCAAGCTGCAGTACTGATTTAAAAAAAAAAGCTCAGGAACAGTGTCAAGTGCCCAGACCCTGTGTTCAAGCCCCACAACTGATAAAAAGAAAAAGGATAAGGTTGATGATCTGGAAATAGCATCTAGCTGCACCCTAAATGGAATCCTGAGTATTTTTCCTTTTTGCTTTGTTTTGTTGTAGTACTGGGGATGGAAACTGCAGCCCTACACAAATATTCATGCACAGGGAGGCAGAGGAAGACTGATGCAACAGAACCATAGAAGAAGATACACACAAAACCTGGGGGCCAGGTGAGCATGCCTGTAATCCTAGCTAGACGCTGAGATGTGAGGATCATGGTTCAAGGACAGGAAAGTCTATGAGACTCTGCCCTCTACAACTTGTGCACAAGTTGTAGTCTTGAGCAAAAAAGCTCAGGGATAGTGCCCAGGTCGTGAGGTCAAGCCCCAGACAACAACAACAACAAAAAACTATTGAAGGCCAGAAGTGTGGCCTAGTGGTAGAGTACTTCCTTAGCATGCACGAAGCCCTGGGTTCGATTCCTTGGTACTACAGAAAAAGCTGGAAGTGGTGTCATGGCTCAAGTGGTAGAGCATTAGCCTTTGAGAAAGATCAAGAACAGTGCTCAGCCCTGAGTTCAAGCCCCAGGACTGGCAAAAAAGAAAAGCAAAAGAACAAAGAACAAAACTGTTGACCTCTGAAATAGCTCCCAACCCCTTGGAAACCTGAGGTAGTCTCCATTCTTTCTCTGCCAGCTTTTCACATACGTCTGTAGAATGTCACCCTTCTACTTCTGTCTTCCTTGAACTCATACAGCCTTATCAGTTTGGACTTTAAAGCCCAGCAGAGAAGATCTTGCATAATTCCTTCACTGACCAAATAGGGAAAGGAAGATTCAGAGGACAGAGATCTGTTCAAGTTAATTCCACATGACATCTGAGGCTAGAAATGAACACCTCTGCCTCAGGAAATCCTTTTTTTTTTTTTTTTTTGACAGTCCTGGGGCTTGAAGTTAGGTCCTTGGGCTTTCTCAAGGCCAGAGCTCTACCACTTGAGCCACAGCAACACTTCCGGCTTTTCTACACATGTGGTACCAAGGAATCCAACCCGGGTTTTCATGCATGCCAGGCAAGCACTCTACCACTAGGCCAAACTCCTGGCCCAGCTTCAGGAATTTCTTGTACAAGGTCACAGTGACCTCTACAGGGCAAAGTAGGAAACGTAAACTAAGAGACCCTTGGACCATCCCCTGCAAGTATTTGCCATTCTCTGTCATGTTTTAGTTTCCACAGCCTAGCACTATGCCTTGATCAAAACTATCAAGCCATGGGCCGGAGTTTGACCTAGTGGTAGAGTGCTTATCAGCATGCACGAAGACCTGGGTTCAATTCTTCAGTACCACATATACAGAGCCTAATGTGGGCAGGGAGTTTGGCACAATGGTAAAGTGCTTGTCTAGCATGCATGAAGACCCAGGTTTCATTCCTCAGTATCACATAGAAAAGCCAGAAGTGGTGCTGCTGCTCAAGTAGCAGAGTGCTAGCTTTGAGGAAAAAGCCCAAGGACAGTGCTCAGGCCCTGAATTCAAGCCCCAGGACTGGAAAGAAAGAAAGAAAGAAGGAAGGAAGGAAAGGGAAGGGAGGGGAGGGGAGGGGAGGGGAGGGAAGGGAAGGAAGGAAGGAAGGAAGGAAGGAAGGAAGGAAGGAAAGAAGAAAGAAAGAAAGAAAGAAAGAAAGAAAGAAAGAAAGAAAGAAAGAAAGAAAGAAAGCAAGCCAGCCCAAAGTGGTGCTGTGGCTCAAGTGGAAAAGCTCTAGCCTTGAGAAATGCTCAAGCCCTGAGTTCAAGCCCAGGACTGGCAAAAATTCAGGCCACCTCCGGGCAAGGTAGCTCATGCTAGTGATCCTAGCTACACAGGAGGCTGAGATCTGAGGATCAAAGTTCAAAGCCAGTCCAGGCAGGGCACAAAAGGACTTGAGACTCTTATCTCCAATTAACCTCTAGAAAACGGGAAGTGGGGTGTGGCTCAAGGGTAGGTCGGTAGCGTTGAGTTGAAAAGCTCAGGGACAACACCCAGGCCAAGTTCAAGCCTCATGACCCCCCCCACACACACAAAAAAAGTCAGGCCACCAATACATAGTCTGTCACAGTCTGTCTGTCTGTTTTCTGTACTAGGGCTTGATCTCAGGACCTGGGACCTTTCCCTTAGCTTTTAAGCTCAAGGCTGGTACTTTACCACTTGAGCCACATCTCTACTTCTGGCCTTTTGGTAGTTAGAGAAAAGACTCTTCTATGGGCCAGGAGTTTGGCCTAATGGTATAGTGCTTGCCTAGCATGCAGGAAGACCCAGGTTCGATTGCTCCTTACCACATATGTAGGAAAAGCCAGGTGTGTCTAGCTTTGAGAAAGCCCAAGGACAGTGCGCAGGCCCCGAGTTCAAGCCCCAGAATTGGAGAAAAGAAAAGAAGAAAGGAGACTTCATGCACATCACAGAGCTTGAGTTCCTTTCCTCCCCCCCCACCTCTCTCTGTCTCTCTCTCAGTCTCTCTGTCTCTCTTTCTGTCTCTCTGTCTCTCTCTCTCTCTCTCTCTCTCTCTCTCTCTCTCTCTCTCTCTCTCTCTCTCTCTCTCTCTCTCTCTCTCTCTCTCTCTCTCTGTCTCTCTCTCTCTCTCTCTCTCTCTCTCTCTCGTCAGTTATAGGGCTTGGACTCCAGGCATAGATACTGTCCTTGAGCTCTTTTTCTCAAGGCTAATGCTCTGCCACTTTACCACTTTGAGCCACAGTGCACTTGTGGTCTTCTGGTGGTTAATTGGACATAAGAATGGTTCATGGAATTTCCTGCCTGGGCTGGCTTTGAACGACGATCCTGTTCTCAGCCTCCAGAGTAGCTAAAATTACAGGTATTCTTTTCTTTTCTGTTTCTTTTCTTGGTCCAAGACTGGGACTTGAACTCCATACCTAACACTTTTGCTCATTGGCTAGTGCTCTACCAAATGAACCATACCTCCAGCCTCATTGAGTTTCTTCTTTTCTTTTTTTTTAACTTAATTTAATTAATTTTGCTAGTCTTGGGGCTTGAACTCAGGGCCTAGGCACTATCCTTGGACTTTCTCAAGGCTAGCACACTACCATTTGAACCACAGCACCACTTTCAGTTTTTTCTGTGTATGTGGTACTGAGGAATGGAGCCCAAGGCTTCATGCATGCTAGGCAAGCACTCTACCATTAGGCCATGCTTCCGGCCCCTTTAATTTTATTTTCTTGTAAAGGTGATGTACAGAGAGATTACAGTTACATATGTAAGGTAATGAGTTCATTTCTTGTTTAATAGAGTCTTGTTTTTTTTCTTTTTGGTTGGTTGAGGGACTTGAATTGGGGCGTGGGCACTATCCATGAGCTTTCTTGCTTAAGGCTCGTATTTTACTACTTTGAGGCATAGCTCTACTTCCAGTATTCCGGTGTTTAATTGGAGATAAGAGTTTCACAGACTTTCTTGCTTGGGCTGGCTTTGAATAGAGATCCTCAGAACTCAGCCACTTGAGTACCTATGATTACAAGCGTGAGCCACCTGCACTTGTCTTTTGTCTTTTTTTCTAGGTACCAGGTCTTGAACTCGGGGCCTCTGAATGCAAGGCTTCAGGCTCTTGCTTGTGCTTTCTCTCACAGCTGATGTTTTTTTTGTTGTTTTGTTTTTTTTTTTTTTTGGTGCCAGTCCTGGGCTTGAGCTCTGGGCCTGAGCACTGTTCTTGGACTTTCTCAAGGCTAGAGCTCTACCACTTGAGCCTCAGCACCACTTCTGGCTTTTTTCGATGTATGTGGTACTGAGGAATCGAACCTGGGTCTTCGTGCATGCTAGGCAAAGCACTCTACCACTAAGCCAAACTCCCAGCCCCACAGCTGATGTTTTATCACTTGAGCCATGCTTCTACATCTGCCTTTTTGTTGGCTAAGAGAGTCTTCAATCCTCAAATCTGTCTCCTGAGTAGCTAGAATTACAGGCATGAGCCATCAGTGCCTGGAATCACCCCTTATTTAAAGGCACTGTAGTAAGATTTTTCTATCCTGCGTTCATTTCTTTCTTTTTTTTTTCATTTTATTATCTAGGTAATGAATGGAGGGGTTACAGTTACATTCACCAGATAGTAGGTGCATTGCTTCTCACACATTGATATCCTTTCTTATGTTTTTGTCCTCATCTCCCTCCCCCCATCCTCCTTGTCTTCGTTTCTTCTTTCACTTTTGGTGGTACTAAGGTTTAAACTTGGGGCCTTGCACTTACTGGGAGCTGTGCCATTTAAGGCAGGTCTCCTCCAGATCTTTTTGCTTTCCGATTATTTTTCAGATAGGGTGACAATTTTGTCCAAGGCTGGCTTGAACCTTCATTCTCTTTATCTCTGCCTACTAAGTAGCAAGTATTTCAGGAGTAAGCCACACCACCCAGCCTGTTTATGTGTGGCAGTATTGGGATTGATATTAAGGTCCCCGATTAGTTATTTCTTTTTTTTTTGCCAGTCCTGGGGCTTGAACTCAGTGCCTGAGCACTGTCCTTGGGCTTTCTCAAGGCTAGAGCTCTACCACTTGAGTCATAGCACCATTTCCAGCTTTTTTTTCTATGTATGTGGTACCGAGGAATCAATCCTTGGTCTTCGTGCATGCTAGGCAAGCGCTCTACCACTAGGCCAAACTCCCGACCCAAGGTCCCCTACTGGTTATTGCTGAGGTGATGCTGTCTTTTACTTATGCTTTCCTGTGGACCTGGGGATGGCAGACAGCTGCTACATTACCCATTCATTGAGGAGGAATTGCTGTAACTTTTACTCTGGGCTGGCCTTATTTCCTGGTCTCTACACCCCAATCAGCTAGAATTGTAGGCCTGAGCCACTGTCCCTGGCTGTTTTTTCTGAGTTTTAAAGACACTCATCAGCTGGATACTAGTGTCTTTTGCCTGTAATCTTAGCTACTCAGGAAGCTGAGATCTGAGGATCATGGTTCAGTCTTTCCAGGGCAGGAAAGTCCATGGAAGGCTTATGTCTAATTAGCCAGCTGATATCTGAAAATGGAGCTCAAGTGATAGAGCATTAACCATGAGAGAAAAAGCTAAGGGACCTTGCCCAGTCCTTGAGCTCAAGCCACAGTAAGTAGCAGCACAATATCACCAGTGACTTATGCCTGTAATCCTAGCTACTCAGGAGATTGAGATCTGAAGATGACAGTTTGAATCCAGCCAGTGCAGGAAAGGCCATGAGCCCCTTATCTCCAATTAATCTCCAAAAAGCTAGAAGTGGAACTGTGGCTCATGTGGTACAGTGCTAGTCAGGAAAAGAAAAAAAGTAAAGATCAAGGGCAACACCCAGGCCCAGAGTTCAACCTCCAGGATCAGCACAGTGTTTTTTTTTTGTTTGTTTTATTTTTTTTAATGTTCTGGCAGAAGAGTAAGGGAAAAATGACTCCATTTTACAGTTAAAGAAACTGAGTCCAGGAAGTGGCGCTGTGGCTCAAGGGATAGGGAGATAGCCTTGAGCTGAAGAGCTCAGGGGCAATATCCCGGCTGAGTTCAAGCCCTATGACCCCCACACACACACAAAATATTACAGGGACCGGGAGTTTGGCCTAGTGGTAGAATGCTTGCCTAGCATTCATGAAGCCCCGGGTTCAATTCCTCAGTACTACGTACTCAGGGATGCCACAGGCGTCCGTCCATCCGTGTGTGTGTGTGTGTGTGTGTGTGTGTGTGTGTGTGTGTGTGTGTGTGTGTGAGAGAGAGAGAGAGAGAGAGAGAGAGAGAGAGAGAGAGAGAGAGAGAGAGAGAGAGAGAAAGGGGGGAAGTAGGGGGCTCTTGTTTCTACCTCCTAGAGTACTTGTATTATAGATATGTATCATTTCACCAGGTGGCTTTTTCTTTGGTCAGTTGTAGGGCTTGAATTCACGGCTTGAGTGCTGTCCCTGAGTTCTTTTGCTCAGTGCTACTGCTCTACTATTTTGAGCCACTTCTGGTTTCTGGTGGTTAATCAGAGACAAGAATCTCATGGGCTTTCCTGCCCAAGCTTCAAGCCATGATCCTCAGATCTCAGCCTCCTAAGTAGCTAGTATTATAGTTGTAAGTCACAGGTCCCAACCTTTTTTTTTCAGTTTCATATTTCAGTATGTGTGATCTGTTTCTGTCTGTATATGAGAGAGAGAACAAGAGAGAATACAAACCTGTCTGTGAGTGACCCTGGGACTCCCTCATGATATCATTCACATGGAGCAAGAACAGGCGGATATACTGTTCAAGGTGTGTGATCTCATTTATAATATCCCAGAGATAATCTCACCAGTACAGATGTATGTAAGCATTTGTTTATTTATTTTTGTCATGATACTGGAGCTTAAGCTCAGGCTACAGTGCTGTTCCTTACCTTTTTCGATCAAGGCTGCTGCTCTGTCACTTAAGCCATGTCACCACTTTCAGCTTTTTGCTGGCTGATTGGAGATAACAGTCTTAAAGACTTGCTCACCTAAGCTGTTTTTTTTTCCTTTCTTTTTTTGTCAGTCACAGGGTTTGAACTCAAAGCCTGGGTGTTGTCCCTGAGTCTGTTTGTGAGGAATCTTGATTAATCATTATTTCTGAGTACATCGGGAAGGCTCTTTCAGGTGATGTGCTCCTTGAACCAGTGAAGTGAGCAGATGGCTGCCTCTCCCTATTGGATGTGGGCATTAACCCACCCACTGAGGCTCTGAACCGAGTAAAAGGGCAGAGAACAGGGAATGGGCTCTCTCCCACTTGACTGTTGAACTGGGATATGTTTTCTGCCCTCATCTACACTTTTTTTAAATGGGTCATGGGGCTTGAATTCAGCCTGGGCGCTGTCCATGAGCTCTTCAGCTCAAGGCTACCACCCTATTCTTGAGCCAAGCCTCACTTCTCATTTTCTACAGGTTAACTGGAAATAAGAGTCTCAGGTCCTTTTGAAGTGGCACTGTGGCTCAAGGCATAGGGCAGTAGCCTTGAGCTGAAGAGCTTAAAGGCCCAGAGTTCAAATCTCACAACTGACAAAAAAGAAAAAAGAAAAGGAAAGGTCAGGCTTTGGAGGCTCAGGCCTGTAATCCTAGCTCCTCGGGAGGCTGAGATCTGAGGATCGTGTTCAAAGCCAGCCTGGGCACAGAAGTCTGTGAGACTCTTATCTCCAATTAACCATCAGAAAACAGGGAGTGACACTATAGTTTAAAGTGATAGAACACTAGCCTTGAGCTGAAGAGCTCAGGGATAGTGCCCCAGGACCAGAGTTCAAGTCCCACGACCAGGAAAACAAATGAAAAGAAAATAAAAGCTCAGTGATAATGTCTAGGCCTTGAGTTCGAGTGGTGAGAGAGACAGAGAGAGAGAGAGAGAGAAAGAAAGAGAGAGAGAGAGAGAGAGAGAGAGAGAGAGAGAGAGAGAGAGAGAGAGAGAGAGAGCACCTTTCAGCAGCTTTTATGTAGTCTTTTGTCCTGTGATTAAGGTTAATGGAAAAGAACAAAAACTCTATCATGGCAGGACTAGAAGTAGCCCATGCCTTTCAGGCATAAAACATTGAGTCAAGGGGTTGGGAATGTGGCTTAGTGGTAGAGTGCTTGCCTAGCACACATGAAGCCCTGGGTTCAATTCCTCAGTACCACATAAACAAAGAAGCCAGAAGTGGCACTGTGGCTCAAAATGGTAGAATGCTAGCCTTGAGCAAAAAGCAGCTAAGGGAACGTTCCCAGACCCTGTATTCAAGCCCTAGTCCACACACACACACACACACACAGGCTTTCTTGACTAGGCTGCCTTTGAACCACAATCATCAGATCTCAGCTAGGTTATAGTTATAAGCCACTGGTGCCTGGAAGATACGTTATTTTTTGCCAGTAATTAAGTAATATTAAATTTTTACATCCTGGCATTTAGGTTATGGAGTAAAGGTAACTCAAGGTATTTGCCTCCCAGTCTGGGAAGTGGATTATGCAATTTTAATTGTATACAAGATACCTGTATCTCATTAGGAGAATAATCATTTACCAAGATGCATGAACGGACTTTGATCATTCTCTTTCTGAGTGGACTTGAGGAATCTTGATTAATCATTATTTCTGAGTACATCTGGAAGGCTGTTTCAGGTGAGGTGCCCCTTGAACCAGTGAAGTAAGCAGATGGCTCTCTCTAATGGACATGGGCATTAACCCACGCACTGAGGCGATGCACAAAGGAAAACAGGGAATTGGCTCTCTCCCACTTGACTGTTGAACTGGGGCATGTTTTCTGCCCTCATCTACATTTCTAGCACAAATCCTCTGGTTCGGAGATACATTGCATTCTGGAGCAGAGAACTCTTAAGGTCTTAAGACCTTAAGACATTCTTAAGAATGTCGGCTCAGAAGTCAGGTGTGGTGGTGAAAGTCTGTAATTCCAGCTACTTTGGAGACCGAGGCAAGAGGAGGATCCCTTCAGCCCAATAGCTCAAAACCAGCACCCAAGCCGGACACTGGTGGCACACCTGTAATCCTCAGGAGGCTGAGGTCTGAGGATGAAAGTTCAAAGCCAACAAGAAAGTCTTATCTCCAATTTCCCAAAAAACTGGAAGTGAAGCTGTGGCTCAAGTGGTAGAGCACTAGCCTTGAGTAAAACAGCTTTGGGACAGCACCCAGGTCCCTAGTTCAAACCTTTAAAAGAAAAAATTTAAAACCTAAACAATTGGGGCCAGTAGTTTTGCCTAGTGGTAGAGTACTTGCCTAGAATGCATGAAGACCTGGCTTTGATTCCTCGGTACCACATACACAGAAAAAAGCCTTGAGAAAGCCTAAGGACAGTGCTCAGCCCTGAGTTCAAGTCCCAGGACTGGCAAAAAACAAACAAACAAAAACCTAATCACCAACAACAAAAACCCAGCATAGCAAGACCTATCCTACATTGTCTAAAAATAAAAATGAATGTTTTATATGTGTCCCTTATACTTTTACTTTCGAAGCCACAAAGGTTTGGATCGCGTGTGTGGCCTAGTGGTAGGGTACTTGCCTAGCATGCACAAAGCACTGGGTTCAATTCCTTGGTACCACATACACAGAAAAGGCCAGAAGTGGTGCTGTGGCTCAAGTGGCTGAGGGCTAGCCTTGAGAAAGCTCAAGAACAGTGCCCAGGCCCTGAGTTCAAGTCCCAGGATCGACAAAAATAAAATCCCAAAGGGTTTTGTTTTGGTGTGATGAGGATAAAACCAGGCCCTCTAAGGCTTGGTGCTGGCTGAGAACTGTTGGCTCACATCTGTAATCTTAGCTACTTAGGCTGAGATCTGAGGATCAGAGTTCAAATCCAGCCCAGGCAGAAAAGTACCCCCCACCCCCACGTAATTCCAATAATCCACTAAAACAAAACACAAGAAACAAACAACAACCAAACCAAAAAAAAAAAAAGGAAAACCAAATGGAGGTGGAGCTGTGGTTCAAGTGGTTGAGCACTAGCCTTGAGCAAAAGAGCTCAGGGGCAGCACCCAGGCCCTGAGTTCAAGCCCCACAAAGGACAAAAAAAAGCATGGTGCTATCACTGAGTTGCACCTCTGCCCTTGTGTTGGTGCCACCTATCTTTGTCCTTCGTTTGTGCCCTCCCATTTCTGCCCCTTGATCTCCAGGCTCGGAGCCAGGTTGCCCGGATCCGCCATGCTCCACTGCGCCTCTGTCCTTCTGGCTGCCGGAGTGAGGATGTGGGGCAGGTCTTTGCAAAATCAGGTGAGCGCTCGGGCTCTGGGGTCTCAGGTGTTCTCCTCAGGCAAGCTGGGGACCCCAGCTAGTTCTCCCACCATTTCTTAACACATTGAGCACTGCCTTGCATTTTTCCGCTTCCTCTCTCAGACCAGCAGAGGGCAGCAGAGCCCAAGAAAAGGCCCCGGCCTAGCTCAAGCTGAGAAGATCCAGTCCACATGTCTGGGTGGGGAGGAGGGGTCGAGGGGGTGAGGAGTGGAGGGCTGAGGACTGTGAGCACAGTCAGTTACCCCAGCGACAGGTGGAGCGATTCAAAGGTGGCTTGTAGACAAATACCCTTGAGACTGTCGTGATAGGGCAGGAGGTGGGGGAGCTGTTGGCAAGCACAGTGACCTTGAGGTTTGCCAAAAGCTTTGGGGGAGGGGAAGCTGTCAGCCAGAAGTAGACCTTGAAGAAAGGGCTAGAAGAAGAGAATCCATTACTGTGGAGGAAGCCGGAGGAAGGAGGTCATGGTGGTCTGGACACCCTGATTATATCTATTTATAGGTATATAAATATACGCAGAAATAAAATAGGCAGAAATCTTTGGGGAGTAGTTCCTAAAACATGGACTGAAATTGTGTAAGCCTTTTTATGATCTCTATCAACATCATCATCTTTTTGTTGTTGTTGGAAGTTGTTTAGGTTTGGTTTGGTTTTAGGTGCTAGGTTTGGATCCCAGGAACTCAGGTCCATAAACATGCTAGGCAAACACTACACCAACAACCAATTGCTACACCACCCAAGCTTTAATCTTTTGTTATTGTTGTTGTTTCTTCTTCTTTTTTTAATTAATAGGCTTCCCCACTGCCCCGGGATGTAGCTCTGCCAGGCAAATTTCACACTTCCCTCCTTCCTGTTTACAAAAGCCATTCCTGAGCATTGGATGTGGCTCAAGTGCTAGGGTGCCTGCCTCCCAGGCACAAGGTCCTTTGAGTTCAAACCCCAGAACTGCAAAAGAATATAAGAAGACCATTCTGATTGTCCTTTGAATTGGCAAGAACAGAAGGAAGAGGTTGAACTTATTTCCATAGATCATCAAATGTGAGGCATGGGGCTAAAGTAGTTTTTAGGAGGAACCTATAGCTGTAAATGCTTAGATCTGAAAAGTAGGAAGGTTGAAAATCAATAATATGCGCTAATTTTTCTGTATGATATCATTTTAAGTTCTTTCTTGGAGGTTAAAAGAAAGATTTTTTATAAGGTCAACTGGGGCTGGGAATGTGGCTTAGTGGTAGAGTGCTTACCTTGTATGCATGAAGCCCTGGGTTTGATTCCTCAGTACCACATGAACAGAAGTGTTGCTGTGGCTCAAGCGGTAGAGTGCTAGTCTTGAGCAAAAGAAGTTCAGGGATAGTGCCCAGGCCCTGAGTTCAAGCCCCAGAACTAGCAAGAAAAATGTTCAGTTACGTTTTTAACAGAATACAATTTTACCAGATGCTAGTGAAGCAAGAATTTACTTCTTAGGTTTTGGAGGAATTAACGAAATAAGCTGGTTTTCAGGGGCTAATGCCTGTAATTCTAGCTACTCAGTAGACTGAGACATGTAAGATTGCTTTTCAAAGCCAGTCCAGGCAAACAACTCTGAGTCACTCCGACTGAAAAGCTACCTGGCTGTGTGATTCAAATGGTAGAGAACTAGCCAAGCAATTTTCCAAATGCTTTAAATCCAAACCCTGGTACTGGCCAAAAGTAATAACATAAGACAGAATGGTAAAAGGGATAGAAAGCTATATATTTGATGTAACACAGGGCCTAAACATAAAATAAAGCCCTAAAGATGAATTCAAAGCAAAATGTTTCTATATTAAGCTGGATAAAGGAAAGAACTCGAGGGAAATTATTAAAAGGGGAAATCAAATAAAGATGTAAATTGTTTTCAGACACAATATGTCAACAGCTCATGCCTATAGTCCTAGCTACGCAAGAGGCTAAGACCTGAGGACTGCGGTCCAAAGCCAGCCAGGGCAGGAAAGTCGGTTAGCTACCAGAAAATCAGAAGTGGTGCTATGGCTCAAAGTGGTAGAGCACTAGAGTTGAGTGAAAAAGCTCAGAGACAGCACCCAAGCCCTGAGTTCAAGCCCTAAGACTGACAAAAACTTTTAGTAGTACAAGAACCCATATCAAGAAGGTGGTAAAAAGAACAGCAAGTAAAGCTGAGACAGGCTGGGTGCTGGTGGCTCACGTCTTTAATTCTAGCTACTCAGGAGGCTGAGATCTGAGGATGATGGTTCAAAGCCAGCCTGGGCACAAAAGTCTATGAGAGTTTTTTTTTCCTTTCAGAGCTGAGAACTTAACTCAGGGCCTTGCACTTGTCAGGCAAGTGCTCTTCCACTGAGCTAAATCCCCAGCCCCTCTGTGAGACTCTTATCTCAAACGAACCACCAGAAAACCAGAAATAGCTCTGTGGCTAAAGTGGTAGAACGCTAGCCTTGAGCTGAAGAGCTTAGGGACAGTGTCCAGCCCAGAGTGCTCGGCTAGCATGCACGAAGCCCTGGGTTCGATTTCTTGGTACCACATACTAAGAAAAAGCTGGAAGTGGTGCTGTAGCTCAAGTGGCAGAGGGCTAGCCTTGAGCAAAAAGTGTTCAAGGACAGTGCCCAGGCCCTGAGTTCAAGCTCCAGGACTGGCAAAAATAAAGAGCAGAAAGTATGAAACAAAAAGTAAACATACAATAGAAAAATAAACTAGAGTTGGAGGAGTGGCTCAGGTAATGAAATGCCAGCCAATGAGTGGAAGTATGAGATACTGAGTTTGAGTTCCAGTCTCTGAGTAAACAAAAAATAACTTTATAAAAGAAAAAAGAGGGGTTAGGAGTCTGGTCTTGTGGTAGAGTGCTTGACTAGCATGTACCAAGCTAAGTTCAACTCTTTGGTTACCACATACATAGAAAAAAAAAACCCAGAAACAGTGCTGTGGCTCAAGTGGTAGAGCCCTAGCCTTGGGAAAGTTCAAGGACAGTGCCCAGGTCCTGAGTTCAAGCCACAGGACTGGCAAAAAACATGAGGAAGAGGAGGAGGAGGAGGAGGAAGAGGAGGAGGAGGAGGAGGAAGAGCTGGGCACCAGTGGCACACACCTATAATCCTAGCTACTTAGGAGGCTGAGATCTGAGGAACATGGTTTAAAACCAAACTCAACAGGAAAGTCTGGGAGATTCTGATCCCTAATAAACTACTCAGAAAAAGCTGGAAGTGGCATTGCGTTTTAAGTGGTAGAGCACAATTTGAACAAAATGAGGCTCAGAAACAGAGCCCAGGGTTTGGTTCAATCCCCAGGAATGGCAGAAAACAAAATAAAACAAAACAAAAAAAGCAATGGTGAAAGTTCTTTGAATAGAGTAATAAAATAGTAGTAACTTCTATTCTTGCTCCAGAGTTTTGGAGAATCTGGAATGAAAGAGTCACTTGCAGATTCTACGGACCACAATGAGTTACTAGGATTTTCTGAACATATGGCTTTATTTTCAGAAGGGCCCAGATGGCCCTTGTTTACTCCTTGTACCACTCCTGTGTCCCTTGTGGATTCTCTTTATCAGCAGCTCTGCTAATGACTCCTCTATTGATGAAAAAAACCTCAGGATTCTTAAGCTGGAATTCAGTGAAGTTAAGATGCATTTATTTCAATGGAATTAAACAGATGAAATGGAAAAGAATAAAATATCATAGCGTAGAATAAATGGAAATGAAATGGAATCCAATAGGAAGAATAGAATAGAATAGAATAGAATAGAATAGAATAGAAGCAGAGCCAACTTTTGGCTAGGCATTCATGGCTCACAGCTATCTAATCAGGAGATTCAGCTCTAAGAGTCAGTGTTAAAAACCAGCCTGAGGAGAATACACTGAGAGACATTATTTCTTATTAACCAGTTTAAAAAAAAACTGTACTGGGCTAAGCTAGGTCCTGGTCGCTCACACCTATAATCCTAGTTACTAAGGAGGCTGAGATCTGAGGATCAAGGTTCAAAGCCAGCCTGGGCACAAAAAGAACCTGAGACTCTTATCTCCAATTAACCTCTAGAAAATGGGAAGTGGGGCTTGGCTCAAGGGTAGGATGGTAGCCTTGAGCTGAAGAGCTCAGGGACAGCACCCAGGCCGAGTTCAAGCCCCATGACCCACCCCACCTCCCAACACACACAAAATCACAAACCACCTTACATAGCACTTGATATGTATCCAACGTTTTTCGAAGCCCTTTATATTTTTAAATTAATTTATTTATATTTGTGATGGTCCTGGGGCTTGAACTCAGGATTTGGGCACTGTCCCTGAGCTTTGTAGCATAAGGCTCGCACACTATCACCTGAATCACAGCTTCACTTCTGGCTCTTTTGGTGGTTAATTGGTGATATAGTTTCATAGACATTCCTGCCCAGGCTGGTTATGCACTATAATTCTTAGAATTCAGGCTCCTGAGTAACTAGGATTACAGAAGTGAGCCTCCAGTGCCTGGCTAAGCCTTTATAATACAACTCTTTGTTGTTGTTGTCGTTGTTGGTTGTGGGGCTTGAACTCAGAGCCTGGGTGCTGTCTCTGAGCTCTTTTGCTCAAGGCTGGTACTCCACCACTTGAGCCACAGTTGCACTTGAAGGCTTTTTGGGGGAAAGGAGGAGCAGTTTATTGGAGATACAAGTATCACAGACTTTCCGATCCGAGTCGCTTTGAACTGCAATCCTCAGATCTCAGCCTCCTGAGTTGCTAGGATTATAGGCACGAGCAATTGGTGCCTAATTTGAGTTTGGTTTTTAGCTACTGTCATCTGCGTAAACTCCAGGTAGATTATAGTCCTGTAACACGTAACACAAGTGTAGAGTACTATAGAAAGTAGGTTAAGACCCCCAGCAGAGTGTGGCATGTTTGTGATGCTAGGAGGCCAAGGTAGGAGAATTGAAAGTCTCAAAAGAATGCTGGGTATGGGTGGCTCATACCTATAATCCTAGTTACTCAATGAGGCTGAGATCTGAGGATGGTGGTTCAAAGCCATCGGAGCAGGAAAATTGAAAGACTTATCAACAATTAACCACATAAAAACTGGAAGTGGCACTGTGGCTCAAAGTGCTGGAGCACTCGCCTTGAGCACAAAAGCTCAGGGGACAGTTCACAGGTTCTGAGTTCAAGCCCCATGAGCAATCGAGGGGGAAAAAAAAAGAAAGAAAAGAGCTGGGTGTGGTGGCCCACCCCTGTAATCCTAGCTACTCAGGAGGCTGAGATCTGAGGATCACAGTTCAAAGCCAACCCAGGCACTAAAGTCTATGAGACTCTTATCTCCAATTAACCAACAGAAAACCATAAGTAGTGCTGTGGCTCCAGGGGTAGGTAGGGTGGTAGCCTTGAAGTGAAGAGCTCAAGGCTCAGAGTTCAAGCCCCACGACCAACAAAGGAAAAAAAAGACAAGAAAAGGAAAGAGAGAGAGAGAGAGAGAGAGAGAGAGAGAGAGAGAGAGAGAGAGAGAGAGAGAGAGAGAGAGAAAGGAAAGAGAAGATACAGTTCAAGGGCCAGGAGTTTTGGCCTAGTGGTAGAGTGCAAACCTAGCATACACACTGTCCTGGGTTCGATTCCTTGGTATCACATACACAGAAAAAGCCAGAAATGGCTCTGTGGCTCAAGTGGTAAACTGCTAGCCTTGAGCTGAATTGCTCAGGAACAGCACCCAAGGCCAGAGTTCAAGCCCTACTGCTGACAAAAAAAAAGAATAAGAATAGGAAAGTAATATAGTTCAAGAGAAGGATCTGGACAGAAGTGGACAGGGGAGGTGTTGGAGGGGTTGGTAAGGTACTAGCAAATGAGTAAATGCCTCAGGTACTAAGTTCGAGTTCTAGTCCTGAGACTAAAATTTGAGTCCCAAATTAAAAAAAAAGTGCAGCCGGGTGTAGTGGCTCACACCTGTAATCCTAGCTACTCGGGAAGCTGAGATCTGAGGATCAAGGTTCAAAGCCAGCCTGGGCACACAAAAGGACCTGATACTCTTATCTCCAATTAACCTCTAAAAAAAAAAAGTGGGGCTTGGCTCAAGGGTTGGACGGTAGCATTGAGCTAAATAGCACAGGGACAGCACCCAGGCCCAGGGGTAGTCAGTAACCTTGAGCTGAAGAGCTCAGGGACAGCACCCAGGCCAGTTCAAGCCCCATGACCCACAACAAAACAAATAATCATACAGCATCAATGGTTGAAAGAAAAGAGCAGGCATGGCAAACACATCTTTCTTGTGAATCCTTACCTGGGCAATGAGACTTTACTGGTTTTTTTGGGAGGGGGCGCTTTGTGCTTAAAAATAGGGTTAAGGACTGTTTATTATGCTGGGAGGTGGGGAAAGGAGAAGATGTGGAGACATGGCCAATGACAGTGTAGGTTTCTTTTATTACTATGTTGTTACTTTCTAGTCATGGAGGGCCAGCAGTCACACAATGCCTTCCCGGTGTTTCATCCATCGACTGGACCACGTCGTGATGACAGTAAAGAGCATTGAAGACACCATTGCCTTCTATTCCACTGTCCTAGGCATGCAGGTCACTACTTTCAAGGTAACCTCTTCTTGCAAGGCTGAGGGAGGGAGAGAGGGAGGGAGAGGGAGAGGTAGTTATAAAGGAAACACATATGTTGAGAGGTGCAAGGAGAAAAGAGACTTGAAGTAAACAACAGGGGTTAGAAGCTGGTGGCTCACACCTGCAATCCTAGCTACTCAGAAGAATGAGATCTGAGGATTACATTTCAAAGCCACCAGAAAACTGGAAGTAGAGCTATGGCTTAAAGTGGTAGAGCACTAGTTTTGAGGAAAAGAGTTCAGGGACAGTGCCTAGGCCCTGAGTACAAGCCCATGACAGATAATAAAAGAAAGGAAGGAAGGAAGAGGGGAAGAAAAATGGGAAGGAAGGAAGGAAGGAAGGAAGGAAGGAAGGAAGGAAGGAAGCAAGAAAGCAAGAAAGCAAGAAAGAAAGCAAGAAAGCAAGAAAGCAAGAAAGCAAGAAAGAAAGAAAGAAAGAAAGAAAGAACAACAGGGAACTAGGCACTTGTGGCTCATGCTACTCGGGAAGCTGAGAACTGAGAATCAAAGTTCAAAGCCAGCCTGGGGAGAAAAGCCGGTAAGACTCTCATCTCCAATCGGCCACTAAAAAAATCCAGAAGTGGAGCTGTGGTTCAAGTGGTAGAGCAAAAAAGCAGAGGGCTATGAGTTGAAGTCCCAGGACTGGCATACACATGCAAAAAAGAACTAAACAGAATGGTATGGGTCACCTAGGAGAAAATAAATCCTCTCCCTACTGCAAAAAATAAATAAATAAATAACAGGTTATAATAATAGTAAAGGAGTTATTGACTCCAAACAAGTTATTGATCCAAAGAAGGAACCTAAATGCTGCTCAAATTCTGTTGGTAGCTATGTGAACAAAAAAATTCTCATTTATCATGACAGAGAATAATTGTATGTATTGTGTTTGGAGGAAGGTAGGAAGAAACTCCACAGACATATAGCTAAATAAGACAATTTTCCTTTTCTTTCCTCAAACAACTAGTCAGAGATCAGCGGATAGGACTTGGCCAGTGGCTGGGAAGGAGGAAATGAATGAGCACAATGTGTCAGCTCAGTGTGACAGGGACATTCAGAGAAGCGCCACCATTTCCCTGTGAAGTCCAATTAATGTGGCCTCACCTTCCAGGAAGTCTTCCTGGCAGACAATGCTGGAAACAGTAGGTTTTTCTATGTGTGTATGTGTGTGTGCCCCTAGGGTTTGAACTCAGGGCCTGGGCACTGTCCCTGAGATTTTGTGCTCAAGGCTAGCTCTCTACCACTTGAGCCACAGCTCCACTTTGGAGTTTTAGGTAGTTAAATGGAGATGAGTCTTAGTCTTTTTTTGCCTAGGCTGGCTTAGAACTGTGATCCTCAGATCTCAGCCTCCTGAGTATTTAGGATAACAGGCATGAGTCACCAGTGCCCTGCTTGTTTTTGCCTATCCTGGGCCTTGAACTCTGGGCCTAGGAGCTGTCCCCAAGCTCCTTTTTTGCCAGTCCTGGGGCTTGAACTCATGGCCTGGGCACTGTCCCTGACTTCTTTTGCCTAGGGCTAGAACTCTACCACTAGAGCCACAATATCATTTCCAGCTTTTTCTTTGTATGTGTTAATGAGGAATTGAACCCAGGGCTACATGAATGCTAGACAAGCACTCTACTACTGAGCCACATTTCCAGACCCCGAAGTACATTTGCTCAAGGCTAGCACTCTACCACTTGAGCTGAAACAATACTTGTAGCTTTTTCTGTGATTAACTGGAGACAAGAGTCTCATGTGGCTGGAAGCATGGCCTAGTAGTAGAGTGCATGCCAAGCATGCACAAAGCCTTGGGTTTGATTCCTTGGTACTACATGCACAAAAAAAGCCCAAGTGGCACTGTGGCTTAACTGGCAGTGTGCTAGCAGTTTGGACTACAGGCCTGAGCCACCAACACCTGTCTTTCTTATGTTTATGGTACTGGGATTACAACTCAAGTCCTCTTACCTGATAAGAAGCTACTCTAAGAAGATTTCAGCTATGTTCCCCATCCCAGGCCTTTTTGTAGATCTTTTTCCAGGCAATTTTTTTTTCTGATTTTTGCCCAGTTTTGGTCCTCAAACTACGATCCTCCCTATATCTGCCTCTGGAGTAACTGATATTATAGGTATGTACCATCACACTCAGCCTCAGATTTTTTTTTAGGGAAGCTTCATGCTCCCTGGCTTTGTTTGCTCAGTTGATACTCTACCATTTAAGCCACACTACCATCCTTGCCTTTTGCTGATTATTTTCAAAATGGAGTCTCTCAGACTATTCCTTGGCTAGCTTCAAACCTCAACCGTCCTAGCCTCTTGAGTGGCTAGTTTACAGGTAAGTATCACCATCCCGAGCCTTGGATTTTTTTGCCGGTCCTGGGGCTGAACTCAAGGCCTAGGCACTGTCCTTGGACTTCTCAAGGTTAGTGCTCTACCACGTAAGCCACAGCTTCACTCCCGGCTTTTTCTGTGTATATGGTACAGAGGAATCAAACCAAGCCCCAGCCTCTTGTGTACTGGGATTATTCCTATAATCCTGGGTGCTACCATGCCCTGTTTAAAAGGTAATTTTTGGTGGGTTGTGGGGTTTGAACTCTGGGCCTGGGCGCTGTCCCTGAGCTCTTCAGCTCAAGGCTACCTCCCTAACCCTTGAACCACAGCCTCACTTCTGGTTTTCTAGTGGTTAATTGGAGATAAGAGTTCAATGGAATTTAGTGCCCTGGCTGGCTTTGAACCTTGATCCTCAGATCTCAGCCTCTTGAGTAGCTAGGATTACAGGCATGAGCCACCACTCTTGGCTTAAAATGTAATTTTTTTTAAAAAACTGTATACACAGTTAATTCTAGTGAAATTTGAGTGGTAAGAAAAGAAGGGACAGGCCCGGAGTTTGGCCTAGTGGTAGAGTGCTTGCCTAACATGCACGAAGGCCTGGGTTTGATTCCTTGCTCAGGGTTAGTCCTGAGTTCAAGCCCCAGAACTGGAAAAATAAGGAAACTATTTTAGAGATTGATGTAGGATAATCACTTAAGCCTGGGAGTTCTGAATCATCCTGGGCAAAATAGTGAGATCTGGCTTGAAAGGAAAGAAAGAAAGGAAGAAAGAAAGAAAGAAAGAAAGAAAGAAAGAAAGAAAGAAAGAAAGAAAGAAAGAGAAAGGAAGGAAGGAAGGAAGAAAGAAAGAATGAAAGAAAAAAGAAAGAAAGAAAGAAAGAAAGAAAGAAAGAAGGAAGGAAGGAAGGAAGGAAAAGAGAGAAAGCAAGCAAGCAAGCAAACAAGCAAGCACTGGTGGTTCATACCCATAATCCTAGCTATTCTGGATGCTGAAGTCTGAGGGTTGAGGTTGAAGTCATCCCCAGAAGAAAAATTGGTGAAATTCACCTAGCCAGTAGAAAGCAGGATGTAGAGGTGTGGCACAAGTGCTAGAGAACCAGCATTAGGATTAGGAGAAGCCAAGTGAGAATACAAGTCCATTTATTCAAGCTCCAGTACCAACACACACACACACACACACACACACACACACACACACACACCCCACAAATTGAAAATATTGGGCACTGGTGGCTTATACCTGTAATCCCAGCTACTCAGGAGGTTATCTGAGGATCAGAGTTGGAAGCCAGCTCAAGCATGAAAATCCCTGAGACTCCAATTAACTGTCAAAAAGCTGGAAGTGTCAGCTGGGTGAGGTGGCTCAGGCCTGTAATCCTAGTTATTCAGGTGGCTGAGATCTGAGGATCAAGGTTCAAAGCCAGCCCAGCACAAAAGGACCTGAGACTCTTATCTCCAGTTAACCTCTAGGAAAGTGGGACTTGGCTCAAGGACAGGGCAGTAGCCTTGAGCTGAAGAGCTCAGGGACCGTGCCCAGGCTGAATTCAAGCTCCACAACCCCCCTACACACACACACACACACACACACACACACACACACACACACACACACACGCCTGAATTCAAGCTCCACAACCCCCCTACACACACATACACACACACACACACACGCACACAAGTTGGAAGTGGAACTGTGGTTCAAGTGGTAGAATGCTAGTCTTGAGCAAAAAACCTCTGGAACAGCACCCAGGCCCTAAGTTCAAGCCCTCCAGAAGGTTGGAAACCTGGGCAGAGAAACCCAAGAGACTTTTTGTTCCCATTAACCAGCAAAAAGCCAGAAGTAGAGGTGTGGCTCAAGTAATATAGTACCAGTTGTGAGCCAACAAAATTAAGCAAGAGCATTAAGCCCTGAGTCCAAGCCCCAGTATGGAGAGGGGAGAAAAATATATTTTAGGCAAATTTCTATCTTTGCCATGGGTAGAGTATAAACATATTGCCTGGAGATGGATAGAAAGAAGAAGCATAGACATGGCTTTAAATGCAATTGTCTCTGCTATAGGACTGGGCTGAGGAAGTGGCTCCCAATTTTTTGCCAATCCTGGGCATTGAACTGAGGACCTTAGCACTGTTCTTGGACTTTCTCAAGGCTAGGGCTCTGCCACTTGAGCCATAGCACTTCTTCTGGCTTTTTCTGTGTATGTGGTACTGAGGAATTGAACCTAGGACTACTTGCATGCTAGGCAAGCACTCTAATACAAGGCCATGCTCCCAGCCCCTATTGTTGTTGGATTTTTTGCATTTGTTTGTTTGTTTGTTTTTCTAGTTCAGGGGACCTTGAACTCTGGTCCTTAGCACTATCCTTGGGCTTTCTCAAGGCTAGCACTCTACCACTTGAGCCACAGCACCACTTCCAGCTTTTTCTATGTATGTGGTACAGAGGAATTGGACCTAGGTCTTCGTGCATGCTAGACAAGCCACTTCCAGTTTTCTAGTGATTAACTGGAGGTAAGTCTCAGGTCTCTTTGTGCCCAGTCTGGCTGTGAATCTGGATCCTCACAACCCAGCCTCCTGAGTAGCTAGGATTACAGGCGTGAGCCACCAATGCTGGGCTAAGGCAGTGGTGGGGACATTATTGTCAAATAGCAGCCTTGCTTTGTATTTTACAAAGCCTTCTTCTGCTAGATGGGGGCTTAAGCTCACACTCATCTTGGACGTTTAACTCTCCTTCAAAAAGGAACACCGGAAAGCACTGTGTTTTGGAGATCAGAAGTTCAACCTCCACGAGTTGGGAAAGGAATTTGAACCCAAAGCTGCTCACCCAGTTCCTGGCTCCCTAGATATATGTCTGATCACAGATATGCCTTTGGAGGAGCTGATTGCACACCTCAAGGTGAGTGGGACATCAGTCTAGAAAGTTTCTTCATACACTAGGATAACCGAAGCATGACCCCATGAAGTCTTACTCCACCCTCACATGTGACAGATTTCGTCAATCCACATGATGCCTGAACACAATTATCTACCCCTTAGTTTGAGTCATGTTATCTTGTTCTTGCAACCAAATGGATTTTAGAAGGAAACTTGGGGCCAGGAGTGTGGCTTAGTGGTAGAGTGCTTGCCTAGCATGCACAAAGCCCTGGGTTCAATTCTTCAGTACCACACACACAGGAAAAGCTGGAAGTGGTGCTGTGGCGCAAGTGGTAAAGCTCTAGCCTTTAGAAAGCCCAAGAACAGTGCTCAGACCCTGAGTTTAATCCCCAGGACAGGCAAAGAAGAAAAAGAAGGAGGAGGAGGAGGAGGAGGAGGGGGAAACTTGGCCAGTCACTGGTGATTCAAACCAGCAATCCTAGCTATTCAGGAGGCTGAAATGTGAGGCACACAGTTCAAACCCAGCCTGGCACCAAAAGTTCATGAGACTCTTATCTCCAATTAACCACCAGAAAAACAGAAGTGGCGCTGTGGCTCAAAGTGGCAGAGCATGATCTAGGAGCATAGCCTAGTGGTAGAGTGTTTGCCTAGCATGCATGAACCCCTGGGTTCAATTCCTCGGTACCACATACACAGGAAAAGCTGGAAGTGGCACTGTGGCTCAAGTGGCAGAGCAATAACCTTGAGCAAAAAGGACAGTGCTGGGCCGGGAGTTTGGTCTAGTGGTTAAAGTGCTTGCCTAGCATGCACGAAGACCCGGGTTCGATTCCTTGGTACCACATACTTAGAAAAAGCCAGAAGTGGTGCTGGGAGGCTCAAGTGGTAGAGTTCTAGCCTTGAGAAAGTCCAAGGACAGTGCTCAGGCCCTGAAATCAAGCCCAGGACTGGCAAAAAAAAAAGGTCAGTGCCCAGGCCCTGAATTCAAGCCTCATGACTGGCAAAAATGAAAAAAAAAAAGTGGTAGAGCACTAGCTTTGAGCTGAAGAACTCAGGAACAGTACCCAGGCCCAGAGTTAAAGCCCAACAACTGACTAAAAAAAAAAAACCAAAACACACAAATCAACAAACAAACAAAAAACAAGTAGACTTTGGCCCAGACTGCTTGTGTTGGAATTTTGGTTCTGCTGTTGCTTATTCGATAACGGTACTGCTCTCATGTATTTTTTTTTCTTTTGCCAGTCCTGGGCTTGAACTCAGGGCCTGAGCATTGTCTTTGGACTTTCTCGAAGCCACAGCACCACTTCTGGGTTTTTTCTTTTTTCTTTTTGCCAGTCCTGGGCTTGAACTCAGGGCCTGAGCACTGACCTTGGACTTTCTCAAGGCTAGAGCTCTACCACTAGAGCCTCAGCACCACTTCCAGGTTTTTTCTATGTATGTGGTACCGAACAATCGATCCCTGGACTTTGTGCATGCTAGGCAAACACTCTACCACTAGGCCAAACTCCCAGCCTCTCATGTACATTTTACAGATCGGAAAACTGAGGTACAGAGTAGTTAGGTACTTTGCCCAAGACCATGCATCTGAACAGAGTGATGGAGAAAGAAAAATGGTCAGAAAGATACAAAATGTTCTAGTGTTCTTTAGGCCACTACCAGGGGTTAATTACCGTGTCACCCTTGTAATCTTACTCAGGAGACTGAGATGTGAGGATTGCTTAGTCTGGGCAGAAAAGTCTGTGAGACTCTCATCTTCAATAAACTACCACATGGGGCCGGGAGTTTGGCCTAGTGGTTAAAGTGCTTGCCTAGCATGCACAAAGGCCCAGGTTCGATTTCTCGGTACCACATACATACAAAAAAGCCAGAAGTGGTGCTGAGGCTCAAGTGGTAGAGCTCCAGCCTTGAGAAAGTCCAAGGACAGTGCTCAGGCCCTGAGCTCAAGCCCAGGACTGGCAAAAATAAATAAATAAATTAATAAATAAACAAACAAACTACCCCAAAAGCCGGAAGTGGCACTGTGGCGCAAAGGTAGAATCCTTGTTTTGAGTAGAAAAGTTCTAGGACAGTGCACAGGCCCTGAGTTCAAGCTGCAGGACCAGCACCAAAATAAATAAATAATAAATAAATAAATAAGTAAAATTTAGTTTCACATATGGACTGTGACAAATGGCCTTTGTTTTCTCTGTCCACCTCAGGCTTGTGATGTTCCCATTGAGGAGGGCCCAGTTCCCAGAACGGGAGCAAAAGGGCCAATTATGTCCATCTACTTCCGAGATCCAGACAGAAATCTGATTGAAGTGTCCAACTATATCACCTCATGAGGCATGCTGACACTCCTCCATCCATTCCTCTCCTTTCCTTCCTGAAGACCTCCAGTGATTATGGATTTTGACACTTCTCACATCCTACAAGGGGGACTTGAGATAAGTTTGGGACCAAACAAATCTATGTCTCCAGATAGCCAACCCAGCTTATACCAATAAATGAATAATCTCTCCACAGGAGCTTATCATAACTGTGGCCTCTGCATTATCTCTGGGAGTTTATCTAGGGCATGAGTTCTCTAAATGTTTGGAAGGCTGTGTCCAGGATGTGACATTGCTCAGGGAACCACATCTAGAGCTGATGATTTGGAATTCAAGGCCTCCAACTTGTTAGCTATCTGTAATACACCTCTCTCTCTCTCTCTCTCTCTCTCTCTCTCTCTCTCTCTCTCTCTCTCTCTCTCTCTCTCTCTCTCTCTCGTCTTTCTGTCTTTCTTTTGATGATGATATTGGGAGTTTGAACTGAGAGCCGTGAGCTTTTTTTTTTTGTCCAGTCCTGGGCTTGAGCTCAGGGCCTGAGCACTGTCTTGGTCTTTCTTCAAGGCTAGAGCTCTACCACTTGAGCCTCAGCACCACTTCTGGCTTTTTTCTATGTATGTGGTACTGAGGAATTGAACCCGGGTCTTAGTGCATGCTAGGCAAGCACTTTAACCACTAGGCCAAACCCCCAGCCCGAGCCTTGAGCTTTTTTTTTTTTTGGTCCTGGGGCTTGAACTCAGGGTCTGGACCTGTCCCTGAGCTTTGGTGCTCAAGACTAGCATTCTACCATTTGGAGCCACAGTTTCACTTTTACTCAGCTTTTCTTTGATAGACTGACACTCTACCACTTGAGCCATGTCTCCAATTCTGCTTTTTTTTTTGCCAGTCCTGGGCTTGAGCTCAGGGCCTGAGCACTGTCCTTGGACTTTCTCAAGGCTAGAGCTCTACCACTTGAGCCTCAGCACCACTTCTGGCTTTTTTCTATGTATGTGGTACCGAGGAATCGAACCCGGGTCTTCATGCATGCTAGGCAAGCACTTTAACCACTAGGCCAAACTCCCGGCTTTTTGCCCAGTAATTGGAGATAGTCTAGGACACTCTTTTGCTGGAGTGGCTTTGAACTATGACCTCAGATCCCAGCCTCCTGAATAGCTAGGATTACAGGCATGAGCCACTAGCACCCAGCATTTTACCTCCTTCACTTGCTGTCTGCTGTTTCCTCTACCCCATGAGCCTCACCAGACTCCAGGATCTCTCCTGTTCCTACTGGACCATCCAGGACCAACTCTAACCAGACCCCACCTAGATAGCCTTCCCAGGTCTCAGCTCAGGATTTCTAGCACTTTCTTCTTCTTCTAGATCTGGTAGGTCTACATTTACCCAACTGAAGTTGGACAAGGTCAAGTTCCTTCTGTTTCTAGCCCCTTCTACCACCACCACACCACCATTCACTCACTCAGGCATATATATATATATATATATATACATATATATATATATATATATATATATATATATAGAGAGAGAGAGAGAGAGAGAGAGAGAGAGAGAGAGAGAACCTACTCTTTACTGGATCAGTTCTGAGCATTGGACAATGTTGAACAACAGAGATGATAAGTCTAGTTTTGTTTGTGGGGCTGCAATTCTAGTAGGAAAGAAGAAAGTAAGTAAAATGAGAAAGTGAGGTGCCAGGACTTTGGCCCAGTGGTAGTGTGCTTGCCTAGCATGCATGAAGACCCGAGTTTGATTCCTCAGTACCACATACATAGAAAAAAGCCAGAAGTGGTGCTGAGGCTCAAGTGGTAGAGCTCTAGCCTTGAGAAAGTCCAAGGACAGTGCTCAGATCCTGAGCTCAAGCCTGGGACTGGCAAGAGAGAGGGGGGGAGGGAGGGAGGGAGGGAGGGAGGGGGGGAAGGAGGGAGGGAGAGAGAGAGATAGAGATAGAGAGAGAGAGAGAGAGAGAGAGAGAGAGAGAGAGAGAGAGAGAGAGAGAGAGAGAGAGAGGAAGGGATGAAGAGGTGATGGTTGATGGACACACTGATATGGCTAGATAGGCAGAATAACTTCCAATGTTCTATTATAGCACAGTAGTTTAACTATGGTGAACAATTAATTGAATGTTTCAAAATAGCTGGTAGAGGGACAGGGAGTTTGGTGTAGAGGTAAGAGTGCTTGCCTAGCATGCAGGAAGACCAGGGTTTGATTCCTTGGTACCACATAAATAGAAAAAAAAAAGCTGGAAGTGGTGCCATGGCTCAAGTGGCAGAGTGCTAGCATTGAGTAAAGCCCAAGGACAGTGCTCAGGCCCTGAGTTCAAGCCCCACAACTAGCAAAAAAAATTCACAAAATAGCTAGTAGAATTTTCAATGCTCCCAACACAAAGAAGTAATATTCACAGGGAGTTATGGGTATGCCAATTATTGTGATCTTTCTTTTTCTTGATAGTCCTAGGGCTTGAACTCAGGGCCTGAACACTGCCCTTGGGCTTTCTCAAGGTTAGAGCTCTACTACTTGAGCCACAGCACCACTTCTCACTTTTTCTAGGTATGTGGTACCAAGGAGTCAAAACCCAGTCTTCATCCATTCTAGGCAAGCACTCTACCACAAGGCCAAACACCAGGCCCCCTTATCTTTTCTTTTTTTTTCAGTCCTGGGACTTGAACTCAGGGCATGAATAGTGTTCCTGAGTTTTTCAGCTCAAGGCTACTGCCCTACTCCTTGAGCAGCAGCGCCACTTCTGGTTTTCTGGTGGTTAATTGGAAATAAGGGACTAACAGACTTTTGTGCCCAGGCTGGCATTGAATATGATCCTCAGATCTCAGCCTCCTGAGTAGCTAGGATTACAGGCGTGAGCCACAGCACTGGCTTTTTTTCCCCCAGTCCTGGGGCTTGAACTTAGGGCTTAAGCACCGTCATTCGGATTTCTCAAGGCTAGAGCTCTACCATGTCAGCCACAGAACTGCTTCCAGCTTTTTCTGTGTATGTGATACCAAGGAATCCTACCCGAGTCTTCATGTATGCTAGGCAAGCACTCTACCACTAGGTCAAACTCCTAGCCTCAGATCTTTTTTTTTTCTTCATGTGTCAGCACTGGGGCTTGAACTCAATGCTTGACAGCTATCCCTTAGCTTTTCATTCAGTACTAGTGTCCTAACATTTGAGTTGCAGCTCCATTTCCAGGTTCTTGGTGGTTAATTGGAAATAAGAATCTCATGGGCCAAGTGCTGGTGGCTCATGCCTGCTCTCCTAGCTAGTTGGGAGGCTGAGATCTGAGGATCACAGTTCAAAGCCAGCCAGGGTAGGAAGGGCCATGAGACACTTATTTCCAATTAGCCACCAGAAAACCAGAAGTGGTGTAGTGGCTCAAAAGTGATAGAGTGCTAGCCTTGTGTGAAAAATCTCAGGGACAGTGCCCAGGCCCTGAGTTCAATCCCCATAACAGAGAAAAAAAAGAGAGAAACATCTTACATTGTGCCTATTGATTTATTTATGCTGCTTCTGGGCTTGAAGACTGAGCTAATTTTTTCCCCCTTAAGGCTAACATTCTGCCAGTTGAGCCACAACTCAACTTCCAGCTTTTTGGTAGCTAATTAAAGATAATTTTCTCACAGACTTTTCTGCACCAGCTCGCTTTGAAACATTACCTTTGGGTTTTTGCCTCCTGAATAGCTAGGGTTACAGTTATGAGCTACCAGTGCCCAGCCACTTACATCTTTAAATATGTACGATTATCCTCTCAACATTTCTAAAATAGATCAGAAAAAAGAAAAAGGAGGTTGGGAATGTAGCTTAGTGGTAGAGTGCTTATGTAGCTTGCATGAAGCCCTGGCTTCCATATCTCAGTACCATGTTAACAGAAAAAGCTGGAAGAAATGCTGTGGCTCAAGAGGTAGAGTGATAGCCTTAAGCAAAAGAAGCTTAGGGACAGTGCTCAGGCCCTGAATTTAAGTGCCAGGACTGGCAAAAAAAAATAGAAGAGTGGGGGGTGTGGGGGGGAGGGTAATGGGTAACAACACATGTGAAAGGGTATCAATGTATGTGAATTAATGCACCTTCTATCTGGCAAATACCATGTAACCCTTTTACTAATTACAATAAAAAATAAATAAAAAATAGAAGAGAACTTCCTCAACATGATAAAAGGTATCTTCAAAAACACCACAGCTATGGGAATGGGAGTTTGGCCTGTGGTAGAGTGCTTGCCTTACATGCAGAAGACCTGGGTTCAATTCCTTGGTACCACACACATAGAAAAAAAAGCCAGAAATGGTGCTGTGGCTCAAGTGGTAGAGCTCTAGTCTTGAGAAAGCTCAAGGACAGTGCTCAGGCCCTGACTTCAAGACCTAGGACTTGAAAAAAAAACAACTCACAGCTAACATTGTATTTATGATGTGATGCTTCCCCCAGCTTTCAGGAAGAACACAAGACGTCCCCTCTCTTGGTCACCAGTGAACACTGTACTTGAGGTTCTAGGTGGGGCAGCTAGTCAAGGAAAAGAAGTGAAAAGTATTCAGATTGGAAAGGAAGAAATGACGTCCTCTCAATGAGCAGAGCTCATTTTTATTCTTTTTTTTTTGGTTTGTTTTTGTCTATTTTAAATTGAACTCAGTTCCTGGGCACTGTCCCTGAAGTTCTTTGCTCCAGGCTAGCACTCTGCCACTTGAGTCAACAGTGCCACTTCTGGCTTTTTTTTCTGTTGTTGTGGTATGGAGGGATTCATGCATGCTAGCAAGCACTCTACCACTAAGCCACATTCCCAGGCACAGAGCTCTTTATGCTGAAGGCTACTTCCCCAGCACTTTGAGCCACAGCTCCACTTCCGGTTTTCTGGTAGTCATTTGGAGATAAGTCTCAAGAACTTTCCTGCGTGGGCTCCTTCCAACTGTGATCCTCAGGTCTCACCTTCCTGTGTAGCTAGAATTGTACGCACGAGCCACTGGCACCCAGCACTGACTGCTGGGGGTTATATTCAGGGCTTTGCACTTGCTAATTGTGAGAATATAGAGAAGCCATTTTTTTGCCAGTCCTGGGCTTGAGCTCAGGGTCTGAGCACTGTCCTTGGACTTTCTCAAGGCTAGAGCTCTACCACTTCAGCCTCAGCACCACTTCTGGCTTTTTTCTATGTATGTGGTACCGAGGAATTGAACCTGGGTCTTCGTGCATGCTAGGCAAGCACTTTAACCACTAGGCCAAACTCCTGGCCCTGAGAAGTCATATTTTGAGGGCTCAGATCTTGGAATCTTTATTAAGAAAGCCAGTGACTGCATGGTGGACACCTGTCTCAAAGACCAGCAGCCAGAAAATACACTTAATACAGGAAACAGGCCAGAGAAGAAAATAACAAAAACAATATCAATGGGACAGATGAATTAGGCCACCAAGGTGACCAGAGAACGGCCAGGAGACAGAACACAGGATGCCAGGTTTATAGTTGTGATTCTAGCTACTCAGGAGGCTGAGATCTGAGGATTGCAATTTGAAGACAGCTGGGCAAGAAAGTCTGTGACACTTATCTCCAATTAACTACCAAAAAGCTGGAAGTGGAACTCTGGTTCAAGTGGTAGAGTGCTAGCCTTGAGCAGAAAGGCTCAGATACAGTGCCCTGGTCCTGAGTTCAAGCCCCAGGATCAACATATACACATTTATGTACTCTTTTTTTTGCCAGTGTTGGGCTTTAGGTAAGGGTCTGGACGCTGTCCCTGCGCCTCTTTGTGCTCAAGGATAGTACTCTACCACTTCTGGATTTTTCTGTTTATCTGGTACTGAGGAATCGAACTCACGGCTTGGTGAATGCTAAGCTAGCACTCTACCTCTAGGCCATACTCCTGTCCCTAGTGCTATATATTTTTTTTTTGTTGGTCATGGGGCTTGAACTCTGAGCTTGGGTGCTATCCCTGAGCTCTTCAGCTCAATGCTATCATTATACCACTTGAGCCACAGCACCACTTCCAGTTTTTCTGGCAGTTAATTGGAGATAAGAGACTCACGGACTTTCATGCCAGAGCTGGCTTTGAACTGGGATCCTCAGATCTCAGCCTTCTGAATAGCTAGGATTACAGGCATGAGCCACTGGTGCCTGGTCCCAGTGCATTTTTTTTAAAAAAGAGTGTCCACCAGATAGAGAGTGTCCACAGGGTCAGCCAGATATTGAGATATCCCAGCACATGGCAAAATTAGTAGTGGGAAAAGACCAAAGGTACCAAAACTTTCACACACCCGGATATTTGACCTTCAAAGTCCCTTAGCAGCCAGGTGCTGATGGCTCTTAACTATAATCTTGCCTACTCAGGAGACTGAGATCTGAGAATGACAGTTCAAAGCCAGCCCAGGCAGAAACGTCTGTGAGACTCCTATCTCAAAAGAAAACTACTCAGAAAAAGCTGGATGTGGTGCTGTAGCTCACATGGTAGAGTGCTAGCTTTGAAGACAGAGAAGTTCAGGGACAGAACCCAGGTCCTGACTTCCAGCCTCAGGACCAGCAAAAACAAAACAAAACAATAGTCCTTTAACATGAAAGAAATAGGGTTAAAGGAATAAAAGAAATTAAAGGAAATAAAATAGAAAAGCCAGGTGTAGAAAAAGAAAAGGAAACCCAGGTGCCTGTGGCTCACACCTATAATCCTAGTTCAAGCCCCACAACTGCCCCTCCCCCCAAAAGAGGGGAAATGGAACAGGATTAGAGTTCCAAAAGTATCACCCAAAACCTGTCATATTGGATGCTGGTGGCACATGCCTGCAATCCTAGCTACTCAAGAGGCTAAGAGCTGAGGATCATGGTTTCAAGCCAGCCCAGGCAGAAAAGTATATGAGACCCTCATGTCTAATTAACAACCAAATAGCCTTAAATGGAGCTGTGACTCAAGTGGTAGAGTGAAAAAAGTTAAGCAATAGCATGGAGTTGCCCCAGTACTGGCATATACAAAAATATCAAACCTACAATCCATTAATATATATATATATATTTTTTCCCTAATCCCCTCACTCTCCTAAACAATCTTATCTGACTCAGAACTCATGGTACCAATAAAGCTAGCATGCCTTAGAGGGACTTGTGTGGCTTATAGCTCTAATGCTAAATACTTGGGAAGCGGAGATCATGTGGAATTTTGCAATTCAAGGCCAGCCCATGCAAAGAGTTCATGAGACTGAAGCTTTACCCATGGCGCATGTCTGCTATCCTAACCACCCAGGAATCTGAGATTAGTGAGATCACTGTTCCAGTTCCAGGCCAGTCTACAAAAAAACAATTAAACCATTAAAAAAGAAACCGGCTCAAGGAGTAGAGTGCTAGCCTTGAGCTGAAGAGCTCAGGAACAGTGCCTAGGGCCAGAGTTCAAGTCCTAAGACTGACCCAAAAAAGTAGCTAAGCAGTAGTGGCTAGTGGCTCAAATCTGTGATCCTTGCTTATTAGGAGGCTGAGATCTGAGGATCGTGTTTTGAAGCCAGCTAAGGATACAATGTCATGAGACTCCTACCTCCAATAAAGCACTCAGAAAAAAAGGAAGCAATGCTGTGGCTCAAGTGGTAGAGCACGATAGCCTTGAGCAAAAGATGCTCAGGGGTATCACTCAAGCTCTGAGTTCAAGCCCCAGTACTGGAACAAAAAAAATAAAACAAATGACCTAATCTGGGCACCAGTTCCTTACTCCTGTATGCTTAGCTACTCAGGAGGCTGAAATCTGAAGATCATGATTCAAAGCAAACCCAGGCAGGAAAATGTCTGAGAGTCTTAGCTCCAATTAACCACCAGAAGTGGAACTGCAGCTCAACTGTTAGAGTACTAGCCTTGCACAACAGGAGAGTTCAGATCCCAGGACCAACACACACATACACCACACTCCAATTTCAACAACAACAACAACAACAACAAAAAACCTGGACATGGTGGTACATTCCAGTCATGCCAACCTGAGCAAAAAAACCCCAAAAAACAGAACCCTCAGTGTGCCCTAGTGGTAGAGTGCTTGCCTGGCATGCATGAAGCCCTAGGTTCCATTTCTCAGTTTCACGTATACAGAAAAAGCCAAAAATGACACTGTGGCTCAACTGGCAGAGCGCTAGCCTTGAGCAAAAAAGTCCAAGGACAAAGCCCAGGCTCTGAGTTCAAGCCCCAGGACTGGGGCGTGGTGGGGTGGGAAACAGGACAAAATAAGATCTGGGATGTAGTTTAAGTGTTAGAACACCTAGCACCCCGAGATCAAACCCCAGTAACACTAAAAATATAAAGATAGCTAGAATGGCTCTGCCTTGTGTCTCCAGAGTTCTAAGAAGAGGATAATGGTTTATGTATGCAATCTCAGTACTTTGAAAACTGAGATAGAAGAGTTTGAGTTCAGGACAGCCTGTACTACGTATCAGAACCCTCCCCAAGAAAACATCCCAACCCCCCTAAAGTAAATTAAAAAAAGACTTAAAAACAGCAACAAAAGAACTAAACAAATTTGATTCTTTAAACTTGTTAATCTTTTTTTAATGGGGGAGACAGGAGCCTGAACTCTGGGCCTGGGCATAGTCCTTGAGCTCTTCAGCTCAATGCTAGCACTCTACCACTTGAGCCACAGCACCACTTCTGGTTTTCTGGTGGTTAATTGGAGAAAAGAGCCTCAAGAACTTTCATGCTCGGCCTGTCTTTGAACCTCAATCCTCAGATCTCTATCTCCTGAGTACCTAGGATTACAGGTGGGAGCCACCAGCTTCTAGCCAAATTTGTTAATTTTTTTTGTTGGTTGTGGGACTTGAACTCTGGGCCTGGGCATTGTCCCTGAGCTCTTCAGCTCAAGGTTATTGCCCTACCCCTTGAGCCAAAGCGCCACTTCCAAACTTGTTAATCTTTAAAAGGAAAATGTATGAGGCCAGGAATGGCCTAGCAGTAGAGTGCTTGCCAGAAGTGGTGCTGAGGTCCACATAGTAGAAAGCTAGCCTTGAGAAAGCCCAAGCGCAGTGCCCAAGCCCTGAATTCAAGCCCCAGAACTGGCAAAAAAAATGGTGGCTCACATCTGTAATCCTAGTTATTCAGATATTCAGATGGCTGAGATCTGAGGATCATAGTTTGAAGCTAGCCCAGGCAGTAAAGTCTGTGTTACTCCAATAAACTACCCAAAAGCTGGAAATAGAGTTGTGACTCAAGTGGTAGAGTACTAACCTTGAACAAAAAAGCTCAGAGTCAGTGCCCAGACCCTGAATTCAAGCCCCAAGTCTGGCACCAAAAATAAAAAGGAGTAAAATCCCTATTCTTTGTCCCAATTCTCTCTTGTTTTCTTTCTTTTCTTGCCAGTCTCAGGGCTTGAACTCAGGGCTTGGACACAGTGTGCTGGGATCAGTAGCTCGAGCTTGGAATCATAGATACTCTGGAAGCCAAGACCTGGAGGGTCAGAGTCCTAAGCCAGCTAAGCAGAAAAGTCTATGAGACTCTGTCTCCAATTAACTACCAAATATTCAACTAATGGCATGTCTCAAGTGCTAGAGGCTCCAGTGTAGAGCAAAAAAGCAAAATGAAGCTCTGAGTCCAAGTTGTAGTACCAAAACAAAAATAAATTACTAATTAAACAACAATAACAATGAGCCTTTTTCAGTTATTTGCTTGCTTGAATCAAGTGTCCTGGCCAGTTTTAAGAGTTGAGATTAGCCAGACCCTGGTGGATCAGGCCTGTAATCCTAGCAACTCAGGCGGCTGGGATCTAAGGATTGAGGTTTGAAGCCATCTCTGGCAGGAATGACCATGAGAATCTTATTTCTAATCAATCACCAGAAAACTGGAAGTGATGCTGTGGCTCAAAGTGGTAGAATATTAGCCTTGAGTGACAAAGTTCTGGGACATCACCCTGAGTTCAAAGCCCTACAAACAAACAAACAAATAAAAATTGGATTTATGGAGCCTCAAAGTGCTATTTCTGTTGTGTTCCACTTGGTAATTTAGCTAAGACTTTTGTATGTGTATTAATGGCATTTAAATTCTGAGTTTTGAGCTTCCTATTTAGGCATACTATTTCTTCAGTCTTTCCTCCAGCCTGAAAAGTTATTTTTTGGTCAATCCTGTGGCTTGAACTATGGACCTAGGCACAGTCCCTGAGCTTCTTTTGCTCAAGGATAGCGAACTACAACACTACTTCTGGCCTTTTCGGTTTATGTGGTACTAAGGAACCAAACCCAGGGCTTCATGTCATGCTAGGCAAGCACTCAACCAGTAAGCCACATTTCCAGCCCTTGTGTGCACAACTTTATTGTTTTTGTTATCTTGAAGCAGGATTTTGCTATGTAGCTTAGGGTGGCTTTGAACTCATGATTTTTCTGCTTCTAGAGTGCTGAAATGACAGGTGTGTAAAGACCATGCTTGTATAACTTAATTTGTGTGTGTTGGGAGGAGTCATGGGGCTAGAACTTGGCCTGGGTGCTCTCCCTGAGCTCTTCAGCTGAAGGCTACCGCCCTACCCTTGAGCCAAGCCCCACTTCCCTTTTCTAGAAGTTAATTGGAGATAAGAGTCTCAGGTCTTTTTGTGTCAGGACTAGCTTTGAACCTTGATCCTCAGATCTCAATCTCTTGAGCAGCTAGGATTACAGGCATGAGCCACCATTTCCGACTAATTTTTAACTCTTAATTTATTTATTTATTTATTTATTTATTCCCTTAGTTATTTTACTTATCTAGTACTAGGGTTGGATCTGAAGGCCTCATGTTAACGTGGCTTTGCTTACTCAGCTAGTGGTGATACTCAACCACTTGAACTACTCACCATTCTAGCCTGTTTGGGATTTTTTTGGAGGGGAAGGGGAGGGGAAGATGGAATCTTGTGAACTTTTCTGCTCCAGCAAGCTTTGAACTAGAATCCTCCAACTCACAGCTTTCCTAAGTAGCTATGATTTCAAGCATGAGCCACCAGTGTCTCGCAACTTCAAAGTTATTTTTAATCAACATTTGACTAAAACTTTTAACCAGCTTGTTTAATAATGTGATGTTCCTCACCATTAAATAAGGACATTATCATATGTGTACACACACACGCCGACTTATCACTATGTCATATGTAATATACAATCCATTGTAAACTGTAATAAACTACTTATCCTACTCTACTGAAGAATGCTACAACTTATTCCTCCTCTCAAACAAACTGTATGTTGGTACTGGTTATCTGACCCCTCTCCTTCTCTTCCTTCCCAGCCTCTAATGACTGCCATTCTACTTTCCTTCTATAAAATCCTTTTGTAGATAGCAAGAAAGGAATATTTCAAGGAGCCGGATGTGCTAATTATCCTGCCTTAACTGTTACACATTAGCATATGTATCAAGTGATCACGCTGTACGCCTAAATATATACAATTATTAAGTCAAAAGTAAAAATAATCCTTTTTAAAAAAAAAAACCCAACCACATGTGGTTCTGAGGTCAAACGTATGACTTCTTAGCAGATTTTGATCGCTGCTTCTCCTGGTGCTATGGACATGGAGGTGAGGTGGGTTCCAGAAGAGGTCAAAATGTCCAAAGACAATGGGCGTGGATCACACAGAGGCTCCAGAGTCCTGGAAGATGCCAAGATGGAGGGGATGTCAAGGAGGCCTTCCAGGAAGAAAGAACATTGGAGTGGGTCTCAAATGGCAACTTGACAGAGGAGAATTGGTGCCCGGACACCCCACCCCTGCCCCCACCCTTGGCTCCCCAAAGTCTGGCCTGGCCCCCGCTGATTCCCTTATCTACGCCTTCCCAGCTGCCTCCCAGATGGCTGAACTGTCGCCACAAACTTCTGGGCCTATGCCCCCTCCACAGGGATGGGGGAGGGAATAGGGTAAGGCTTGGCCTCAGAGGCACCCCACTTCCCACTCGACTTCCTTTACTGAGCCCCTTGTCCTCTATTGGAATGAAGAAATGGGGTATGAGTCCAGGGCCAAACTCCAGTCTTAAGCATGCATCATCTTCCCCCTCTCCATGACGATCCTGCTACATGCTGCCAACCTTACAAGTACCATTGCATGATCATTAATAATAATTCATAATAATAACAGGGATGAGGAGAATGGCCATTTACACAATATATCGTTTGGGGGATTTTTTTTGCCAGTCCTAGGGCTTGAACTCAGGGCCTGGGCACTGTTCTTGAGCTTTCTCAATGCTAGAGCTCTACCACTTGAGCCCCAGCCCCACTTCTGGCTTTTCCTGTGCATGTGGTAGTGAGGAATTAAGCCCAAGCTTTGTATATGCTAGACAAGCACTCTACCACTAGGCCACACTCCCAGCCCCAGGATACCACTTATGAAGGACCAGGCAGGCCCTCTACTGAATGAATACATTCTGTGTTGAATAAGGGATTATACCCACTTTCCAGGTGAAGCAACCAAGCCTCAGGCAGTACAGCAGTACAAGAGCCAAGAAAAGGCTATGCACTCCTGGTTTGCAAGATGGGGGTGACTGCACACATTTACCCTACATGGAGCTAGGTGCGAATGGAATAAAATTGTGCATGGAAAACAGCACAGTGCCTATGGTCTCCTAGCAAATAATGCCACTCCTGTTATTGCATTCATGCATAAAAACACCAATATCAGAATTAGTGTTGTTATTGTTCTTCAAATGATATGAAATAGCACATAGTTTTAGGGTTTGGGGTGAGTCTCAGTAGTAGAGTATTTGATAAACCACAAGTCCTGATCTCCATCCCTGTCATTGCCATAATCAAATATTGGTTTTAGAATTCGCATTAAGGACTGTTTGTTTGTTTGTTTGTTTGTTTTGTGGGTCTTGAACTTTGCGCTTGGGCGCTGTCCCAGAGCTCTTCAGTTCAAGACTACCACCCTACCCCTGGAGCCACAGTGCCACTTCCGGTTTTCTAGTGATTAATTGGAGATAAGATCTCACGGAGTTTAGTGCCTGTGGTGGCTTTGAACCTCGATCCTCAGATCTCAGCCTCCTGAGTAGCTAGGATTACAGGCGTGAGCCACCAAGCCCAGCAAAGATAGTATTTTAAAAATTATTTTTATGATTATAAAAGTGATGTACAGAGGGTTATAGTTATAGAAGTGAGGTCATGAGTAATTTTTTTGCCAGTCCTGGAGCTTGAACTCAGGATATGGGTGCTGTCCTTGAACTCTTTTGCTCAAGGGTAGCACTCTACTATTGAACTATAGCTCTGCTTCTAGTTTACTGGTACTTTTTATTGGAGATAAGTGTCTCAGAGACTGGGCTGCGAATGTGGCTTAGTTTTAGAGTGCTTGCCTAGCATGCATGAAGCCCTGGGTTTGATTCCTCAGTACCACATACACAGAAAAGGCCAGAAGTGACTCTGTGGCTCAAGAGGTAGAGCACTATCCTTTGAGCACAGAGATGCTCAGGGACAGAGCTCAGGCCCCAAGTTCAAGCCTCAGGAGTGGTAAAAACAAAACAAGAGTCTCACAGACTTTTCTGCCTGGGCTGGCTTTGAACCAGAATCCTCATATTTCAGCCTCCTAAATTGCTCGGATTACAGGCATCCATCACCTGTGCCTAGCTACAATAGTTGAGGTTTTTTGGTTTGGTTTTGGTTGGTTTTTTTTTTGAGGTCTCAGATTCAAACCAACTAAAACCACTTCACAGTGCTTAAAAGTATTTCAGTCTCCCAGTCAGCCTGGAGTGTAGGGCCACTGTTAACTCTCCCCCCATTTCTTGGAGGGAATGGTAATTAGCATTTCCTCCAAAGGTTGGGAAGATGGGTATCTAGGACATCTGTGGAGGAAGGTGGGCTGACTGGTATGCAGGTGACAGACAGTACCTTGTTTTCTTTTTGGAGAGGATGGAATACCCACAATGCAGAGCAGGAGGTGAGCAATTAGGAAGCTGACCTCAGCCTAGCTTTCAAATGTCCTATTTTGCCTACTAGGACAAAAAATGTGGAGAAGATAAAAATGGTCTTCTTCCTCTAGGATGGAGTGGTAAAGAACAAGATTCCACTGACTTGCGGCTCCTTTTTTTTTTTTGCCAGTCCAGGGGCGTGAACTCAGGGCCTGAGCACTGTCCTTGTGTTTTCTCAAGACTAGTGCTCTATCACTGGAGCCACAGCTCCTCTTCCGGCTTTCTTTTTTCTATGTATGTGATACCAAGGAATCAAATCCAGGATCAAGATAAGGATGGAGTTTGGCCCAGTGGTAGAGTGCTTGCCTAGCATGCATGAAGACCCAGGTTCAATTCCTAGGTACCACATACATAGAAAAAGCCAGAAGTGGTGCTGTGGCTCAAGTGGTAGAGCTCTAACCTTAAGAAAACCCAAGGACAGTGTTCAGGTCGTGAGTTCAAGCCCTAGGACTGGCAAAAAAAAAAGACAAGGGAGTCTTATGCCATTGCTCCACACCTACTATGTGCATGTGGCGGATGCTTTCATGCAATGAAAGGCTCTGTGTGAGGCACTATGACAAAATGAGGGACTGTGGAAGCTGAGTATTTGGGGGAAATATTCAGGGCAGCTTGGGCAATGCAGAAGGGCTGCGACTGGAGTGAAGGGAGTGCATGAATCCCTCAAAGCAGGCTGAGGGCAGAGCCACATAAATCACATCACTCCATATTCCTAGCTCACCTTTCACCTGTACAGGATTTTTCTCAGACTGCCGTCTAGGCTGTCAGACGCAGAGTTGTCTGTGAATATCTGTCTCGAACATCCTCTGCCTCATTTCTTGCTTCTGATTTCTTCACCTGTCTTTTTCTTTCTTTCTTTCTTTCTTTCTTTCTTTCTTTTTTTCTTTCTTTCTTTCTTTCTTCCTTCCTTCCTTCCTTCCTTCCTTCCTTCCTTCCTTCCTTTCTTTCTCTTTCTTTTCTTTCTCTTCCTTTTTTTTGCCAGTCCTTGGGTTTGAACTCGTGGCCTGGGCAATGTCCCTGAGTTTCTTTTGCTCAAGGCCTGCACTCTACCAGTGCCACTTCTGGCTTTTTCTGTGTATGTGGTACTGAGGAATCAAACCCAGGGCTTCATGCATGCTATGCAAGCACTCTACAATGAGGTCACATTCTCAGCCCCATTGTCAGGTTTTCTTTTTATCTTTTGTCCATTTATCCCCCATTCTTTCTGGCTTGGACTCTCTCCAGTGTTCTCTTCTTTCTGTCCCATCTCTCAGACTTTACTTCTTTTTTTCCCCTCAATTTATTTTCAGAACTCTGCCTCATTTTCATTTCTTCTCGTCTCTCCCTCTCCTCTCATCCCTTCCACACCCTATCTCATTCCTCAAGGACTCACAGAACATTGCCCTGGGGATCACCTCAGTTTCCCGCCTCCAGTGTAGTATGGCGGGCAAGTTGAGGCCACTGTCCCTAAGTACCCGCCCACCCTGCTCCCTAACCCCAAGTCAGCCTGTTACTGCAGGCGCCAACAGCCACAGTGGCCTCCATCTGATAAGAGTTATCTGCTGCCCCAGGGCAGGCCAGAGCTGGCGGAAGCCCCAGGCATAAGCCCCAGTCACTAAGGGACAATGTCCTGGCCTCCTGCTGTCCCTGGCCTTGGCCTAACCCAGGAGTCTGACTCCCCATGGTGGCCCACAAGTTCTGGTTCAAATCCTATGAAACCTCTCTGAGCCTCATTCTTGCCACCTGGGAAATGGGAATAACCACATCCCTGCCCTCCCCGTGGCTAGGAAAGAATATACATATATATATATGTATATCTATACATATATATTATATGTGCGTATATATTATATATGCATTATATATACATTATATGTGCATCATATACATAATATGTGTATTACATATACATGTGTGTGTATATATATATATATATATATATATATATATATATATATAGAGAGAGAGAGAGAGAGAGAGAGAGAGACAGAATATATATGGATCCAGCTCACACATAGTCGAGCACAGTTTTGCACAGAAAAGCTCTGAGGAGGCAAGAACTCCTATCTGCTATTTTCATTTATCTTGATTGCAGCCCATGTCACTTAGCTGGACACTGAACTCCAGGGAACTCGCAGGCAAGCTGAGTCTAACCATCCGCAAGATGGATAGGTAGGCTGGAGGACCCTCAAGTGCCCAAGAGGTCCCCCCACAAGCAGGGGCACGCCCCCTCCCCTCCACTGCCCCACCCACTGGGGCACCAGCCACTCCCTGGGGAGGAGGGAGGAGGAGGGAGAAGCTAGAGAGGGAGGGAAGAAGGGAGCCTCAAAGGCCAAGGCCAGCCAGGACACCCCTTGGGATCACACTGAGCTCACCACATCCCCAAGGTAGCTGAACCCTCCGCACCAGCCAGCCCAGGTCAGTCTCGATCCCCCTGAAAAGCCCCAGCAAGCCCTAGCTTGCTGTCCCTAACCTTTTGGGTAGTTCTCCACACTGTCTGGCTGCCCTACCCACTGCTGCCCCTAAAGTACCAGCCACCCCTGAATCCTTCCACAGTTTCTCACATCCACTGCTGTCTTTCCAATTGCATCTTTACCTCTCACCCCATCCTTCTGCACCATGACTTCTACCCACTCCTCCCTAGATAGCTAGGTGTTCCTAAGCCTTTAACTTAAGCTTGTCATGCCCCCAGCTGTGCCTTCCCTAGAGATCAACTCTGCTCCTCGAATATGCCTTTATCTCCAGGACTACTAAATTTGATTTCTGCTCACTCAAACTTGTCTCCTCTTGTCAAGTTCTCCAGAGAAACCCTCATTTTTGTTTCCCCAAAGCTATTTCTATCTCATCCACTACACAATCTCCTTATCTCAGTTTCAAATACTTTCTGGGTCCCCTAAACCTGTCTCTGACCTGCCAAACCTGGCTTTATTCCCTTATCCCTTCCTGCCTTACCAGTCTCACATCTGTTCCTTGTCCTCCTTGCTCTCACCTCACCAAACCACTTCTTTCTCCAACCTCTCACTGTTGACCAGAAGGTTGGCTACTCTGAACACTAGCTCTAACTAGCACTAACTCTATAAACCTTCATGTCTGCTTTTCCTAAACCCTATCCTAGCTCTAAAACTTGTCTATCCTCTAAATCCCCTGGACTCGGCCATTTTCTGTTCCAATTCTATTTTGACTTTTCTAGCTCCTGAGAACCTACCATTTCTAACCATTAGCTACAATATTATCTGTTCAGGGTGCTCTCTGCTTCCTAAACTTAAGCTCTTTATGGTTTTTTTTTTCAATGATCCTCCCCTCTACAAAATCCATCTCTGACCCTAAAACTACATTTCTGCTTTAGATCTGTCTCTCCAACTTCATTGGATTGTCCAATCTCATCTGTTGTCTCAACCTATCTCTGAACCCAACATGCGTCTCCAATTCCCAAGCTTGGTTCTGCTTCTCAAACCCCATACTTGCTTTCCCTAAACTCCACAGCTATACCCCAAACCTCTCACTGACTCAATGCCACATATGACCTTCAGGCTCTACTTCTAAACACCCCCAAGCCCCAGATCTGCCCCCTCTTGCCCCATGAGACCCTCAGCAGAGGGTTGGGGTTAGGGACCTGAGTTACCTGGGGTGAGGGGCTGGGCCGAGGGAGAGTAGAAGAGAGACTGGAGGGTGCTGCTGCCGCCTGTGCCTCTGGTTGGGGCAGTTGCTTTTTCTAGTGGGGTAGCTGATAAGGAGCTTTCATATCCCCCCAGCCTGGAGATAAACTTATCTCTGTCCAGAGAGTGATAACTGAAGTGGGAGTGGGGGCTGCCACAGGAGGGGTGGGCAGCCCTGGACTCATCAAAGTGTGAGGGGTCTAGAGGGAGAATATGGGGGGTGAGGATGGAGAGATGAGGAAATGCATGGTGACATGAAAAGGCCAAGAGATGCAGAACGTGAGGAGAGAGAAGGGAAGGAGAAGCAAAGCAGGGGAACATACCTACCCTGTAAAGCATGAGGCAAAGACATGAGCAAACATACGGGAGAAACAAGAGATGGAAGCTCAAAGGCAAAGTAGGAAAAGTAACAGTAAGAGAGAGGAAGAGCTGGGAGCAGAAAACAAGAGGAAGGGAGAGAGGGAGGAGGGAGAGAGAGAGAAAGGCAGGCAGACAAAAAGAATGGTGGAGACAGAAACAAAGAATTAGAGATAGAGATGGCACTCTGGAGCCAGGAATATGGTGGTGGTGGTGGTGGTGGTGGGCACGGCTATGGATTGTCTCTTTCTCCCAGCACAGTCTCCAACTCTGGGTACAGCCCTTGATCTAGCTACACAATGGCAGGATAAGGGGATAGTATGAAGTCTGCCTTCTGTCTTCCATCAGTCACCCCATTATACAGAGAGGACATAGAGCAGGCAAGTCCACAGACAAGTTCCTCGACTCCTTCTTGGAGGTTTTGTGTGACAAAGTGTGCTGCTGAACATGGAAGAGTAACAGAGATCCAACAGCTCAACGAGAGAAGTAGGTGAAAGAGGTAGTGGGAGATAGATGTGGAAGAGATACCATCATGCAGGAGGAGGGGAGGAGGGAGAAAGAAGGCAAGAGTAACAGCAGTGCTGAGAGAAACCCAGACAAAAGAGACAGAACTAAAGGTGGACAGAGGTAAATATGAAAGGACAAATGAGGGAAGGAAAATATTTATTCATAGAAACGGGAGGGGAATTCTATCATAAAAACAGAGGAAGATGGGGGATTAACACTTAAGGACGACTTGAAGGGAAACAAGGGAAATGAGACTCAGGGATATAAACAAGGCAGGACAGAGGCAACAGGCCATTTCCCAGGTATTTGTTAAGCCTGGCATCACCTCCAATACAGCAGGTAGTGAAACTGATGCCTGGGAAAGGAGATGGGATCTGAAGATGCCAGAAAGCATAAGTGAGGCACCTCTCCCCAGGGGACAGGAGGTAGTCCCCCCACCGGTCACCCTCCTTAGAGGAAGCCAGTAGCCTTGGGGTGATTTCAAAATTTGGGCGGGGATGGCAGAGATAAGCAGTGGGGGTAGTGACCCCCCCATGGGACAGGGAGGAACTAAGGGGGCCCTCAACGGAGATGGGGGTGGGGGAGTAAAGCCGGAAACATGGGGTTTCTGAGAAAGTCTGAAGGCAAGATGCAACAGATAGAGATGAATTTGGGGGAACCCAGCAGGGTGAACCCCAAGGTCCTAGGGGAGATTGTCCAAGGGTTCAAAGGGATGGCTATTCTCCCAGTCCTATCCCACCTACACTCTTACAGAGGAATAGGGGAAGAAAGATGGGTAACAGAGAGAGAATAAGGAAATGGAGGAAGAAGGGAGGAACTGGCAAAAATGAGGGAGAGAAAGGTAAAGGAGGAAGATAGAATGAAGGAAAAACAGAGGAAAGGAAAGAAAGGGAAGAGGCAGGAGGTGAGGGGAAAAGGAGAAAAGGAGTGGAGAGGAGATAAACAAGGGAAAGAGAGGTAAAGGACATGAAAATGTAGAGAAGGAGAGGAAAGAAGATGGAATGGAGAAAGGAAGAGGGAGAAGAGAATGAGGATGGAATGGACAGAAAGAAGGGGAAATGAGAACACAGGGAAAGAAGGAGAAAGGAAGGAAGGTAAGAGAAATGGGGACGAGAAAAGGAGAAAAAAATAAAAGGGGGGATGGTAAGCAGATGACAATAAAGGGGAAAATGGAAATACTAGTGAAGCAAGAAGAGGAGAGGATGAAAGATGACACAGGAAATGAGAGAAGGAAATAGAAAAAGGAAGGACAGAGCTGGGCACCAGGGGCTCATGCCTATAATCCTAGATATTCAGGAGGCTGAGATCTGAGGATTGTGGTTTGAAGCCAGCCCGGGCACGAAATTTTGTGAGACTTATTTCCATTTAACCACCAGAAAACCAGAAGTGGCGCTGTGGCTCAAAGGGGGTAGAGCTCTAGCCTTAAGTGAAAAAGCTCAGGGACAGCGCCCAGGCCCTGAGGTCAAGCCCCATGACCGACAAAAAAAAACAAAAAAAAAAAAAAAGGAGGATGGGAAGAGGAGGGCATTTGGCAAATGGGAAGGAGGAATATGGAGACAAGGAGATAGGCTGGGAGGAGGAGTATTAGGAGGAAGAGGAGCAGACATAAAGACGGGAGGGGAGGAGGAGAACTTGTGAGTCTGAGAGCCCTTCCTGCCTTCACAGGTTAAACATCAGTGTCCATGGAGTTCCCTGGCCTAGGGGCCCTGGGGACCTCAGAACCCCTGGCCCAGTTTGTGGATCCTGCTCTGGTATCCTCACCACCAGAGTCAGGAGGCTTTTTCTCCTCTGGGCCTGAGGGCTTGGAATCAGCAGCTTCTTCTTCTGCTCCGAGCACAGCCACGGCTGCAGCCACCACACTGGCCTACTACAGGGACACCGAGGCCTACAGACACTCCCCAGGTAACTGCATCGGGTGGTTGCTTTGGCATGGGTTCGGTGTGGTGAGATTGTCACGGTGATCCTTAGCTGGGTTAGAAGAGGTCACTCGGGGATGTCTGGATTCTGAAGATGAATGTACTGACCCCTCTCGGGGATGCCTGGATTCTGAAGATGAATGTACTGACCCCTCTCCTACTTTAGTCTAGACTTTGGAATGCCAATAACTCCTCCGTCCGCCATGCTGTCGGACACGTGTCGAAAAGCGTGGTCGGAAGTGTGTGGTAGCTGTCCTCATTGCCAATTATCTGTGGGCTACAGATTCCCATTATTCTCAAAGCCTAATACAAATGATTAGCAGAAGGGGTGTGAGTGTGTGTGATTCAAGTGGTAGAGAGCCCTAGGCCATGAGGCACCAGGCCCTGAGTTCAAATCCCGTGATTATGGAAAAACAAAACAAAACAAATAGGAACCGTTTAGAGGGTACTGTGGGCTGCCGCTGTTCTGGTTACTTGTGGAAAGTTTAGAAACCTAACCACCATGTTAGGCCAATGCACACCATAGGGTCCTAAAGATTGGGCTGGCATTCGATTGATCTCCCTACCCCACTCCTCCCTATCCCCAACAGTTTTTCAGGTGTACCCATTGCTCAACTGTATGGAAGGAATGCCTGGGGCTTCACCCTATGCTGGCTGGGCCTATGGCAAGACAGGGCTCTACCCTGCCTCAACTGTGTGTCCCAGCCGCGAGGACGCCCCTCCCCAGGCCTTGGATGACTCAGATGGGAAGAACAGCAGTACCACTTTCCTGGAAACTTTGAAGACCGAGAGGCTGAGTCCAGACCTTTTGACCCTGGGGACAGCGCTACCTTCATCACTGCCTGTCTCCAGCAGTGCTTACGGGAGTCCTGAATTTTCTAGTCCCTTCTTTTCTCCCACTGGAAGCCCCCTGAATTCAGTGGCCTATTCCTCTCCCAAGTTTCATGGAAGCCTGCCCCTGCCCTCTTGTGGTAAGGGTCTCCATTGAAAGGACTGGGGGTGGGAGTTGAATTGGGGTGGGTAGCACCAAGGCAAAGTTAAGACTGAGCCTGGCTTTCTATTTTCTGTTCACCCCCCTCCCCCCCGCCAGAGGCCAGGGAGTGTGTCAACTGTGGAGCAACAGCTACTCCACTGTGGCGGCGGGACAGGACAGGCCACTACCTGTGCAATGCCTGCGGCCTCTACCACAAGATGAATGGGCAGAACAGGCCCCTCATTCGGCCCAAGAAACGTCTGGTAAGGCTGTGGGTCTGCCTCAATTGTATAGGAGCCCTGATCTTGTAGGGACCAGAACCTACATTCTCCCATCACATAGGAACCCACTGTCTTAACTATTGCCTGCCACTGTGCATAGGCTGGTAGCACCCTACTGCATGGAAATCTTTGTCTTCATCCTCATTCCATGTGTGTCCCCATCCTCTCTATTCTATCCCCATGCAAAAAGCCGGCTCTATTCTGGGACTGGCATACTTTACCTAACCCTCAGAGGTTTGAAAAAGAAATCCAGTCCACACACTGTACAGAGACTGACCCTTGCCCTGAACACGGGGATTTTCATCTCTGACTTCCCACTGCAATCACTCTCCGCCCCTTCCTCGAAGGTGCTGATTGAAGCTGGGGGCCGGTGACTCCTGCCTGTAATCCTAGTGACTCAGGAGGCTGAGCTCTGAGGATCACAGTTTGAAGCCAACCCTGGGCAGGAAAAGTCCATGAGACTCTATTTAATTACAAAATGCCAGGAGTGGCATTGTGGCTCAAGCTTTGAACAAAAAATAAAAATAAAAAACACTTAAGGACAGTGCTCAGGCCCAGAGTTCAAGCTCTAGTACCAACACACACACACACACACAGACACACACACACACGGTACTGATTTAATTGAGTTGCAGTGCTGAGCATTAATGGTCCTGAGCATAAGGATTTTGTTTTGTGGCCCTGGACATGAAGCTCAGGGTCTCGTGCGCGCTTATGAATGCTAGACAAGAGCTCTGTCATTCAATTGAGAGGTACTGGTGGAGACTCTCATAAAATACAGAAAAAGTAAATGTCCTGAACAGGAAACCTGACTCTCACCCCTTCCCCTGGAGTCCTTCTCACAGGAAACCTGCAAACCCTGACCCTTATACTTACTCATCTCTACTGGACACCGTGCTTACCTCCTTTTGTTCCTCAGATTGTTAGCAAACGGGCAGGTACTCAGTGTACCAACTGCCAGACAACCACGACAACACTGTGGCGGAGAAATGCCAGTGGAGACCCTGTGTGCAATGCCTGTGGCCTCTACTATAAGCTACACCAGGTAACGCACTGTCCCTTGAAACCCATCCTCCATCTGCTTTCTTTCCGCATTCATCCTATTATATCCTGAATCTTCTTTCTTCTGTCTTCCACCCACCTTTCCTTCCTTGCCTTTAACTCCCCTTTTTTTCCTTTTCCCCTCCCTCCTCCCTCTTTTCTTTTTCTCTCTTCAGTTAGCTTTCTCCTTCCTTCTCCATTCTTTCCTCCTTCACTTTTCTTCCCTCCCTCCATCCCTTTCTCTCCCATGCCCTCGGTCTCGGGTACCTCCTGTCGACCTGGACCCTAATCTTGGGGCCTCACAACCCTAGATTGCTTAAGACAGGATCTGTGTTCGCCCTGGGCTGTGCTCCTCTCATCCTTGAGCTAATTTCCTGTTCCTAACCAAGGGAGCTGGAGGTGTACCTGACCAGGCATACAGACACAAAGTTGGAGCTGGGCACCCCTGTGGCTTCCCTTTCTGCAGGTGAATCGTCCATTGACCATGCGGAAGGATGGCATTCAGACTCGGAACCGCAAGGCATCTGGAAAGGGGAAAAAGAAGCGGGGATCAAGTCTGGGGGGAGGAGGAGGAGGAGGAGCAGTGGAAGGATCAGCTGGTGGCTTCATGGTGGTGGCTGGCAGCAGCAGCAACAGTGGAAATTGTGGGGAGGTAGCCTCAGGCTTGACACTGGGTACCCCAGGTACTTCTCACCTCTATCAAGGTCTAGGGCCTGTGGTGCTGTCTGGGCCTGTTAGCCACCTCATGCCTTTCCCTGGACCCCTCCTGGGCCCACCCACAGGCTCCTTTCCCACAGGCCCTGTGACTCCCACCACCAGCACCACCGTGGTGGCTCCACTCAGCTCTTGAGAGCATGCAGCATGGCCTTTGGGCAGGATGGTATCTCCTCTGCATTTTCTTGAGACAAAGCCTTAATGTGTAATCACTGACCTTGAATTCGGATCCTTCTGCCTCCTCTTTCTGAGTGCTGGGATTATACCATGCCTGCCTGAGTCTTTTTTTTCCTTTTTTTCCTTTTTTTTTCCTTTCTTTCTTTTTTTTTAGCAGGGAGGTTTAAAGTCTTACATATAGCCCAGGCTGATCTAGAACTCTAGACCCCCCCCCTCCCTCAATTCCTAAGGGCCTGACTGGGATCACGAGCATGTACAACCAACTACACCTGGCTTCCCTTCTAGCCAGCAAAACTTTACAGCCCAATGCCTAGATCCCAGATTTCCCCCTTGCCTGTTCTTTCAAATAAAAATAAAATTAAAAAAAAAAACACCAAAAGATCTGAAATTGCAGGTGTGAGTCTATGTTTGGCTGCCTAAACACCAGTGTCATGTGGGAAATGTAGCCGTGCCTGTCACTCTCTGGGGCCAGTATCCAGCAGCAATGGTATAACCGGGTGAGAATGGGTGAGGTGACACATGTGATACACTATGTCTTAAAGTGATGATGTACAAAGGTAACAAGCAGAACATGTGGGGCTCTGTGGAGACCATCTTAGAAATTCTGGATGTTCTGAGGAGATGGCATATGACTGGCAGCTAACTGGGTGTGGGGAGGCTCTGTGTGATGCCATGGGTGAAGGCATGACAGTAGGTGCAAGTATGTGCGTAGTCGTGAGTGATAAGGAAGTGTGTGGGGTGGCAGTCATGCGGTTGTGCATGACTCAGAGTGATCTTTGAGACAGTGTGACTGCACATGCGCTGAGCATAGACTCTGACAGATAAATATCTTTGGAACATTGAGCAACAACTGAGTAGGCCACTGTGTGGAAGCAGAAGAAGGTAACTATGACAGTGTGTACCAGAAAGGTCTTTCTGGATCTGCCAATGGCCACATCACTGCCAGTCTGTGTGTGTGTGTGTGTGTGTGTGTGTGTGTGTGTGTGTGTGTGTGTGTGTTTTCCATGTGGCATGTTCCGTGACACATTGTCTCTTGAGTGGTGAATAATGTGAGCTGTCCGGTGTGACTAAATACCTTAATGTAACCACGTAAGTTTAAGGAGGGTACCCCTCCAGTAAACATAATGTACATTGGATGATGCTCCAATAGCTACTTGCCATATCAATGCCACTAAGTAGCCCACTGCACCATCACAGCAGCTTACACTCCTTGCAAGGATTGGCCAGAATAGTCTAGACCCTGCGAAAGCTTCCTGCCTGGCTTCCAAAGAAGCTGAGCTTCATGCCTCGCACTAGGCCTTCCTCATGTGAATAGCCACTCCATTCAGATCATTGCTATGCTGGCATATGGTCGGGCCTTGCTCAGGAACCCAATCCAACCTCTACAGCAGACGTTGGGAACATCGAGCCCATGAAATCATTTGGTACATGATGGGACAAATGTATATCCTTCTTTTCTGTTTCTCCTTGGCTGCCTATGGCCATCCACCTGTATCGATCATTGTATTTTATGTGCCAGTCCTGGAGCTTGAACTCAGGGCATGGGCACTGTCCCTGAGCTTCTTTTGTTCAAGACTAGCGCTCTATCACTTGAGCCTCAGAACCACTTCCAGATTCTTCTCGTGTATGTGGTACCCAGGCCTTCATGCATGCTAGGCACACCAGGCCACACTCCCAGCCTTGATCATTTTATATAGCCTTCAAATGATGTTATATATCTCCAAATGGCCCTTAGCAGAAAGAAAAGGTTCCCCACTCTACCCCTATAGGAATATCTGTTCTGACCTGGTGTCAGAGGCTAGTTCTGAGCTCTTAAAATCTTTAAGACCCCTTCCTATAATTATTGGCAGGAACGCATGCTGATCCTGGGCAGGAACACGGGACCCAAGTCCTCCCTAGCACAGAATGTCTACTGTAGTCTAGTTAGGAATCTCTGGAAACCCCTGCAGTCCTCAACAGGGATGCTTATCCTGGTTACCAGCCCTCATCTCCCTTAGAGTCCTGCCTGGATTGCAGGACTGAAGCCTTACTCTCCAGGAAACATTTTAGATATATCTCACTCACAATAGACCACTCACAATCTGAGCAACAGACCTAGTGTTTTTCACATGAAAAAAAAAAAACACCTAATCCCAAACTCTTCAGGAACACATTGATATATGTAAAAGCCCTTACTTTCATTGCTGACAATTATACCTGACACTGCATGGCACAACTGTCCCAGATCTCATGGGGCCGGGAATTTGGCCTAGTGGTAGAGTGCTTGCCTAGCATGCATGAAGACCCAGGTTCGATTCTTCAGTACCACATACGTAGAAAAAAAGCCAGAAGTGGTGCTGAGGCTCAAGTGGTAGAGCTCTAGCTTTGAAGAAAGACCAAGGACAGTGCTCAGGCCCTGAGTTCAAGCCCAGGACTGGATTTGAAAAAAAAAAAAAAACAGTCCTAGATCTCACATATTACCCTGTAGCATCTGCAAGATCCCAAGATTCAACTCGCAACACAAACCTCAGTTTGGAAGTTGTATTAAAAACATTCTTACCGGGCACTGGTGACTCCTGCTTGCAATCCTAGCTATTCAGGAGGCTGAAATCTGAGGATCATGGTTTGAAGCCTGCCCGGGCAGAAAAGTCCATGAAACACTTCAAAAAAAAAAAAAACTACTCTGAAAAAGCTGGAGGTTTCAATGTGGCTCAAGTGGTAGAGGGCTAGTCTTGAGCACAAAGAGGCTTAGCACCCAGGCCCTAAGTTCAAGCCCCAGAAATGGCAAACAGACATTAAAAAAAAAGGACAATTAGCTGGACAACTGTACCGGAAGATCTGACATCACTCTGTAGGATACAACCTTCCGGTCTTCATTTTCATAATCTTCTACTCATTTTCAGGAATCTCTAATCTGATCCTTTCTAGCATCTCCTACTTTTGCTCTCTAGAAACACTTCTGGTCCTGAGCAGTAAAGCCCTGATAGGATGCTCTACTACAGTTCTTGCCTAGCTTTTTCCTGCAAAGCTTGCCTTCACCCTATGCAGGACCACTGACCCAACCAGTAGAAGAAACATGAACCTGAACCTCCGAAGGAAATCATAGCCCTAATTCTAAAAAGGGCTTTCCAGCAGGGAGTTTGGCCTAGTAATAGAGTGCTTGCCTAGCATGCACAAAGACCCTGGTTCGATTCCTTGGTACCAAATACATAGAAAAAGTCAGAAGTGGTACTGAGGCTCAAGTGGTAGCTCTCTAGCCTTGAGAAAGTCCAACGACAGTGCTCAGGCCCTGAGCTCAAGCCCAGGACTGGCAAAAAGGGGGGTTTCCTCTGTGAATCCTAGCAGAAGTCTATATTCTGAGTTTCTGAGTTGCTACGGAAACCTCTGCCTTATACTCAACAAGAATCTTCCATTTGCCTCTCTAGAGGAATCCGAAGAATAAACCAGTATGAAAACAAGGATGATTACAATCCATGATCTTTAAATCTCAGTCTCCTAAGTAGAAAGGATTTCAAGTGTGAACCACTGGTGCCCAGCCCTGCCCCTCTGTGGTCAGTTGTATGTCTTGAACTCGGAGCTTAGGTGCTGTTCCTGAGGATTTTCACTCAAAGGTAGTGCTCTGCCACTTTGAGCCATTGTGCCAGTTTTCTAGTAGTTAGAGATAAGTCTCATAGACTTACCTGCCACCAGCTTCAAAATGCTATCCTCAGATCTCAGCCTCCTGATAGGATTGTAGGTGTGAGCTACCAGCAGCCAGTGTGTATGTATTTTTGGGAGGATCATGGAGCTTGAACTCTGGCCTGGGCTCTGTCCCTGAGCTCTTCAGCTCAAGGCTTCAGCCCTACCCTTGAGCCACAGCCACACTTCCCGTTTTCTAGTGAGTAATACACAGCTTTGTATTGCCTAAGCTAGCTTTAAACCTTAGTCCTCAGATCTCAGCCTCCTGCGTAGCTAGGATTACAGTCATGAGCCACCGTGCCCAGCTAAGTGTTTGTGTATTTTGTCTGCCAGTCCTGAGGCTTGAACTCGGGGTCTGGACACTGTTGAATTTTTGTGCTCTAGGCTTGTGCTCAAAGGTGAGGGGTCTACCACTTTTAGCCACAGCATTTCTGGCCTTTTATTTTTTGCCCCCCTTTTTTGCCGCTCCTGAGGCTTGAACTCAGGGCCTGGGCACTACCACTTGAGCCACAGCACCATTTCTGGCTTTTTCTATATATATGGTACTGAGGAATGGAACCAAGGTCTTCATGCATGCCAGGCAAGCAATCTACTACTAGTCCAAATTCCTCCTGGCCTTTTTTTTAAAATCAGTTCTAGAGCTTGAACTCTGGGTCTGGGAGTTGTCCCTGGGATCTTTTGCTCAAGGCTAGTGTTCTACCACTTGAGCCACAGAGCCATTCCCATCTTTTTCTGTGATTAATTGGAAACAAGAGTCTCATGGACTTTCTTGCCCAGGCTAGCTTCAAACTGCAATCCTCAGATCTCAGCCTCCTGAGTAGCTAGGCTTACAGGCATGAGTTACTGGCTCCAAGCCATTTCAGGCTTTGTGTGTGTGGGTATGTGGGGGGTCAATGGGCTTGAACTCAGCCTGGGCACTGTCCCTGATCTCTTCAGCAACAGGCTACCACTCTACCCTTGAGCCAAGCCCCACTTCCCCTTGTCTAGAGGTTAATTGGAGATAAGAGTCTCAGATAAGGTCCTCTTGTGCCACTGGCTTTGAACCTTGATCCTCAGATCTCAGCCTCCTGAGTAGCTAGGATTATAGGCATGAGCCACCACACCCAGCCCATTTTAGGCTTTTTGGTAGTTAATTGGAGATGAGACTCATGAATTTTCTTGCCTGGGCAATTGTCCACTCTCAGCTTCTCCAGTACCTAGGGCTATAGGCATGAGAAACCAACATCTTGTTCTGGCTCCAGCTCTTTCTTCCTTCCTTCCTTCCTTCCTTCCTTCCTTCCTTCCTTCCTTCCTTCCTTCCTTCCTCCCTCCCTCCCTCCCTCCCTCCCTTCCTCTCTTCCACCCTTACTTCCTTTGCTTTCTCTCCCTTCCTTTCTTATGTTGAAGAAAGTCATAGCTTTGCTTATACTCAGTAAGCTTTCTGCACTATCCTACATCCATAGCCTATATCCCAGATACACAGAAGGCTGAGGCAGGAAGGAGTAGAAGTTTACAGCCAGACTTGGAAAGACATGGAGACCTTATTCCTAAAAACTAAACAAAACCCCATAATCTGAATTTCTATGAATAACTGTCTAAAATTTTTTTTTTGCTGCAAGAAAACTTTATTTGGTACAAGGTTTGAGAAGGGCTTCCAGGTAGCTAGTTAGGAAGCTGCTGTGTCCAGCAAAGGCTGGGGACTGTGGGATCTTCTAGTCGTGCTCGAGAGTGAGACGCTCGAAGAGATAATCGCCCAGCCCGGTCTCAGGGGCTGCCAGCCTGCGGAGGTTGGTCAGATGGTCGCCCATCTTCTTGATAAGCTTCACCTCTTCATCCAGGAAATGGTTCTCCAGGAAGTCACAGAGATGGGGGTCTCTGCGGGCAAAACCCAAGGCATGAAGATCCAGAATGGCTTGGTTCAAGTTCTTCTCCAAGGCCAAGGCGACTTCCATGGCTTCCGCGGTTTTACCCCATTCATCTCGAGAGGGCTTCTTCACATCCTGGAACAGCGCGCGGCCGCCACGCTGGTTCTGCATCTTCAGGAGGCGGTGGGCACACTCGCGCTTCTCTTCCGCCAGCTCGCGGAAGAAGTGGCCCATGCCACCCAGAGCCACATCGTCGCGATCGAAATAGTAGCCCAGAGAGAGGTAGATGTAGGAGGCCCGCAAATGCAGGTTGATCAGGTGGTTGACAGCAGCCTCCACCTCGGTGGAATAATTCTCTCGAATCTGGGAGGTCATGGCTAGTCGTTGGTTGGTCCTGGAAGCAGGAGATGGGCATGAAGATAAGGGTCAGAGGTTGTGACTGAGAGATTTGAAGGTAATTGGTGATAGGAAAGACGAGTCCCAAGGTCTGTTCTATCCAAACCCTGTTGAAACAAGGCAGCAAGGAACACATCCTTGGGACTGGTGTATACTGCTGTGTACTGCTGTATACTGCTGTGTGCTGCTGTGTGCTGCTGTGTGCTCTTGAGTAGTTTCTTTTCTTTTCTTTCTTTCTTTCTTTTTTTTGGTCAGTCACAGGGCTTTAACTCTGGGCCTGACTGCTGTCCCAGAGCTCTTTAGCTCAAGGCTAGCACTCTACCACTTTGAGCCATAGCACCACTTCCAGTTTTCTGGTGGTTAATCTGAGATAAGAGTCTCACAGGCTGCGAGTTTGGCCTAGTGGCAGTGTTTGCTCAGCACGCACGAAGACCCGGTTTGGATTCCTTGGTACCACATACACAGAAAAAGGCAGAAGTGGTGCTGTGGCTCAAATGGTAGAGCTCTAGCCTTGAGAAATCCCAAGGACAGTGCTCAGGCCCCCAAAAAGAGTTACAAACTTTCATGCCTGGGCTGGCTTTGAACCACAATCCTCAGATCTCAGGCTCTGTCTGGTGTTCTTATACAAGTGTATAGGAAACACTGCCCTTGGGCAGATGCTAGTGGCTTACACCTATAATCCTAGCTATTCAGGAGGCTGAGATCTAAGGATTGTGTTTCAAAGCCAGTCCAGGAAGGCAGGAAAGTCCATGATTCTCTTATCTCCAACCAACTACCAGAAAACTAGAGGTGGAGCTGTGGCTCAAAGTGGTAGAGTGCTAGCTTTTAACAAAAGAGCTTAGGGAAAGCACCCAGGCCCTGACTTCAAACCCCACAACTGACCAAAAGGAGAAAAAGAAAAAGAACCACTGACCTCTGCCCTAATCCACAATGAGATCACCTAATCCATCTGCCTCCAGGGACCCAGCTATGATCCTATACAAAAATACCTGGCCGGAATGTGTTGTGATTCTCTGGCCTGTCTACAGAAACTTATTTTCAAAGCCCAAGGCCAGTGCCCAGGCCCTGAGTTCAAGCCCCAGGACTGGCAAAAAAAAGAGGGCTGGGAGTGTTGTCTAGTGGTAGAGTGCCTGCCTAGCATTCACGAAGCCCCAAGTTCGATTGCTCCATACCACATACACAGAAATAGCTGGAAGTGGTGTTGTGGCTCAAGTGGTAGAGCACAAGCCTTGAGAAAGCTCAAGAACAGTACCCAGGCTCTGAATTCAAGCCCAAAACTGACAAAAAAATAAAGAAATAAGAAGCCTACTCTCAGAGCTTTGAAAGAAACATTTAACCTTGATCTCTACTGGAAAAGGTACCTTTATATCCTTCTTTCTCTCCTAACAATGTCTCCAACTCTTCTATTTTCTAACATTCTCTTTACCCCAAACAGGAAACATTAACTTAAGGAATCCCTACCTGTATTCTCTAAAAGAATCTTTATCCCAGGGCAGACATGTATCACAGTGGCATAGGGTGTGCTACTAGTTCCACCTGCAAAAGAAAAACAGTATTATGAATGACATGGATGGGGGTGTGGGGGGGGGAGGGAAATGGGTACCAAGACATGTGAAAGGGTATCAATGAATGTGAATTAATGCACCTTCTATCTGGAAAATATCATGCAACCATTTTACTAATTACAATAAAAAAATTTAATTAAAAAAAACATCTAACAGGTTTTGATGGAGAAAAAAAAATGAATGACATGGGTAATTGAAAACTTTCATGTAACCACATTAAAAAGAGAAACACAATACATGATAATGTAGGAGAGACACTGGAACTCATAGGCACAGGCAACAGATTCCTGAACAGAATCCCAGGGTCACAACAGATTGGAGAGAGACTCGATAAATGGGACTACATAAAAATAAAAAGTTTCTGTACAGATAAAAACATAGTTGCAAAAGTAGAGAGACAGCCAACCAACTGGGAAAAGATATTCACCAACCATATATCTGACAAATACTTAATATCCAGTATCTACAGGGAACTCAAGAAACTAATCCCCCGAAAACCCAATAAACCATTCACTAAATGGGCAAGGGAACTAAAGAGAGACTTATCAGAAGAAGAGATTAAAATGGCAGAAAAACATATGAGAAAATGCTCATCATCTATGGTCATAAAGGAAATGCAAATAAAAACAACCCTAAGATACCACCTTACCCCAACAAGAATGGCCAAGATATGAACTCAGACAATGACAGTTGCTGGCGGGGTTGTGGAGAAAAAGGAACCCTACTGCACTGCTGGTGGGACTGTAAACTAGTTCAGCCACTGTGGAAAGCAGTGTGGAGGGTTCCTTAAAGAACTGAAAATAGACCTTCCCTATGATCCCGCCATACCACTTCTGGGCATCTATCCTGAACACCATAACCCAAGATATGATAAGGACACCTGCTCAGCTATGTTCATCTCTGCACTATTCACAATAGCCAGGTGATGGAAACAACCCAGATGCCCTACTGCAGATGAATGGATACAGAAAATGTGGTATATATACACAATGGAATTCTACATAGCCAACAGTCAAGATAAAATAATGGCATTCGCAGGGAAGTGGATGAATCTAGAGCGAATCATGCTGAGTGAGAGAAGTCAAGACCTAAGGAACAAAAGGCGCATGGTTTCCTTAATATGCGGCTATTAAATCCAAAGAGTACAAGAGCAAGGACTCAATAACTGCATACCCAAAGCTATGGACATGGTAATGGAAATATAAACATAACTATATAGACAAAAAAACCTATGACTCTATAAACATAATGTTTTATTTCATAAATTGATATGTTTCTATGACAGACAAACCGTTAGCCTAATTTTGATTAAGTTCTAAAGACTAAGACCCAGAGAATGTAATTAGAGATTCCCTCCTTGAACAATTGTTTGTTAAACTTGCCATGTAAAATATGATGTAAACATAAGCCATATAATTAATGATTGTTGTTCTTAAGGTACTATGTTATCTCTCATCACTTCTACTGTCCCTTGGTTATCTCATATTGTTACACTATCTCACTTTGTTACCTGATATATCGTATATGTTTGTATTAGGTTATCTGAAATTGGATAGGGAACAGGGAAAACAAGATGAGGGGTGGGGGAGGGGGGAAGGGAAATGGGGACTAAGACATGTGAAAGGGTATCAATATATGGGAATTAACGCACCATTTATCTGGCAAATATCATGTAACCCTTCTATTAATTACAATATATATATATATATATATATAGAGAGAGAGAGAGAGAGAGAGAGAGAGAGAGAGAGAGAGAGAGAGAGAGAGAGAGAAACACAAAAGCCAGGCACAGATATCTTACACTTGTGGTCTCTCAGTAGGTTAAGATATGAAAATTAACTATTCGAAGCCAGCCCAGGCAAGAAAGTCTGTGATATTCTTTTTTTTTTCCCTAAGTACTGTCCGTGGGCTTTTTCTTCTCAAGGCTAGAGCTCTACCACTTGAGGCAAGTCTATGAGAGTCTATGAGATTCTTATTGCCAATTAAACACTAAAAATCCATAAGAAGATCTGTGGCTTGAGTGGTAGAGTGCTGGCCCTAAGTGAAAAAGCTAAAGGACAGTGTCCAGGCCTAGTTCAAGCCCCAAGACACAGACACACACACACACACACACAGACACACACACACACACACACACAGACACACACACACACATTTTAATAACAATATATATTTACCCAATATCCCCAAATATATTATGACTTCAGTATGCTAGCAGTATAAAAATGGACATATTGCTGGGTGTGGTGGCTAACACCTGTAATCCTACCTACTCAGGATGATGAGATCTGAGGATTGTGGTTCAAAGCCAGCACTAGTCCATGAAACTCTTATCTCCAATTAACCACTAGAAAACTGGAAATGGTGGCTTCAGGGGTAGGGCAGTAGCCTTGAGCTGAAGAGCTCAGGGACAGCACCCAGTCCCAGAGTTCAAGCCCCAGGATCGACAAAAAAGGACATATTCTGGGGGCACTAGTGGCTCATGCCTGTAATCCTAGCTACTCAGGAGGTTGAGATCTGAGGATCTCGGTTTGCAGCCAGCCCAGGAAGAAAAGTCGCAGTGAGACTCCTTTTGTTGTTTTTGCTAATTCTGGGACTTGAACTCAGGTCCTAGGCACTGTCCCTGAACTTCTTTTGCTCAATGCTAGCAATCTACTACTTGAGCCACATTGCCACTTCCAGTTTTTTGCATTTATGTGGTATTAAAGAATCAAACCCAAGACTTCATGCATGCTAGGCAAGAATGCTACCACTAAGCAACATCCCCAACCCCCTATGAGACTCTTATCTCCAATAATACTAAAAAAACGCCAGAAGTGGGGTGTAGCCTAGTGGTAGCATGCTTGCATAATAAGCACGAAGCCCTGGGTTTGATTTCTCAGAACGACATACATAGAAAATGCCAGAAGTGGCTCTGTGGCTCTAGGGCAGAGTGCTAGCCTTGAGCAAAAAGTGTCCAAGAACAGTGCCCAAGCCCTGAGTTCAAGCACCAGGACTGGAAAAAAAAGGCCAGAAGTGACACTGTGGCTCAAGTGGTAGAGCACTAACCTTGAGCCCAAAGAGGTCCAGGGACAGTGTCCAGGCCCTGAGTTCAAGCCCCAGGACCAGCAATAAAAAAAAGACATATTTACATTTGTGTGTGTGTGTGTGTGTGTGTGTGTGTGTGTGTGTGTGCAGTGCAGGTCCTGGAGCTTGAACTAAGGGCCTGAGCACTGTCCTTGAGCACTTTTGCTCTGGGCTAGCTCTCTATCATTTGAGCCATAGCACCACTTCTGGCTTTTTTTTTTTGCCAGTCCTGGGCTTGAGCTCAGGGCCTGAACACTGTCCTTGGATTTTCTTAAGGCTCGGGCTCTACCACTTGAGCCTCAGCTATATTCCCAGCCCCTACAATTGTTTTAGTGCTGGATGGAACTTAGGGCTGCGAGCATTCTCAGCATGTGTCCTAATACTAAGCTATATTCTGCTATACTCCTGGCCCCTCAATTGCATTTAGAAGTGGATGCATAATAGTTCTAATAAGTAGAGTGTGGGCAAAAATGACATATACCACTTTGGGATGTGGTCCATAAAAAAACTTCTCATGCAATCTGTCATTCTTTCTCTTTTCCTCATCTACCAAATTAAGAGTAAGAACTCCCAGGAAACATGAAAGAAGAGAGCAGCAAAATTAAAGTTGCTTATGAGTGACAGGAATCAGACATACAATTCCTTGATCTGAGTTTGGATACAGATGCTGATCTTAATGACTCTGTGCAGCTCCAATACCTGTTCAGAAATACATGGGGTGACCTAGGAATGGACCACCTAAGTTTTTATAAGAAGCTATCATAATGCAGTCTAAGAAGCCCCATAGTGAACTTGCACAGGAACCCATAGTCTAAAGCTCTCTAGAAACTATATGCTTCGCTTTTACAGAAACGTCTGCTTGATTCAGTAAAGTAACACTATTTTTCATTAGGAACATTTTTTGATACAACAGAGGAACAGCAGAAGTGATCTGTTCCTGTCTATGAATCTGTCTTCATATATCCACAAAAGAAATGTTTCCTCCTGGGCCGGGAGTTTGGCCTAGTGGTTAAAGCGCTTGCCTAGCATGCATGAAGACCCGGGTTCGATTCCTTGGTACCACATACATAGAAAAAAGCCGGAAGTGGTGCTGAGGCTCAAGTAGTAGAGCTCTAGCCTTGAGAAAGTCCAAGGACAGTGCTCAGGCTCTGAGCTCAAGCCCAGGACTGGCAAAAAAAAAAAAAAAAGAAATGTTTCCTCCTCTAGGGATGGGAGTTTTGCATAGTGGTAGAGTGCTTGCCTAGCATGCACAAAGATCCAGGTTCTATTCCTCAGTACCACATACACAGGAAAAAGCTGGAAGTGGTGCTGTGGCCCAAGTGGTAGAGCTCTAGCCTTGAGAAAGCTCAGGGATAGTACTCAGGCCCTGAGCTCAAGCCCCAGGACTGGCAAAAACAAAAAAGGAAGAAATATTTCTTTCTCAAGGTAAAATAGAACTCTTATCCTCATTCTATAAAGGAAACCAAGGACAGACATTCAACAGCAAATATCAACAAACTAATGTCTTCTAATCAAAGTCAGACTATGAGCTGTAGGCTATTTTTCACTATTTTTTTGTTTCTTTTATTTCTTTTTTTTGTTCCTTTTTTTTTGCCAATCTTGGGGCTTGAACTCGAAGCATGGGTGCTGTCCCTGAACTCCTTTGAGTAGTTTATGGGAAATGAGGCTTGAACTCAAGGCCTGAGGACTGTCCTTGGGCTTTTTTCCTCAAGGTTAGCACTCGGCCACTTGGGCCACAGAATCATTTCTGACTTTTTCTATGTATGTGGTACTGAGGAATTGAACCCAGATCTTCATTCGTGCAAGGCAAGCACTCTACAATTAGGTCAAACTCCAGGCCCACCTGGCTGGTTTTTGTTTTTTTCTTTTTTGCCAGTTCTGGGGCTTGAACGCAGGGCTTGAGCACTGTCCTTGGGTTTTCTCAAGGCTAGGGTTCTACCACTTGAGCCACAGCAACACTTCTGGCTTTTTCTATGTATGTGGTACTGAGGAATCAAACCTGGGTTTTCCTGCATGCTACGCAAGCATTCTACCATTAGGCCAAACTCCCCGTCCCCACGTGGCTGTTTTTATACCTTTTTTTTTTTGGTCATGGGGCTTGAACTCTTGGGCTGGGCGCTCAAGGCTCAAGGCTACTGCCCTTTCCATGGAGCCACAGTGCCACTTCTGGTTTTCTGGCAGTTAATTGGAGATAAGAGTCTCTTGGACTTGTGCCAGGGCTGGACTAGTGCCCTGGCTAGCTTTGAACCGCAATCCTCAGATCTCAGCCTCCTGAGCAGGTAGGATTATAGGCGTGAGCCATTATGCCTGGCTTTTATACTTTTTTTTTTTTTGGCCATTTCTGGGGCTTTGAACTAAGGGCTTGGGCTCTGTTTGTGGACTTTCTCGAGGCTAGTGCTCTATTACTTGATGTACAAAACCACTTCCTGATTTTTCTGTGTATGTGGTGCCAAGGAATCAAACCCAAGGCTTCATGCATGCTAGGTAAGGATTCTACTACTGAGTCAAACTCCCGGGCCTTTTTATACATTTTTTGCCAGTCCTGGGCTTGAACTCAGGGCCTGAGCACTTTCCTTGGACTTTCTCAAGGGTAGAGCTCTACCACTTGAGCCTCAGCACCACTTCCGGCTTTTTTCTATATGTGGTACTGAGGAATCGAACCCGGGTCTTCATGCATGCTAGGCAAGCACTTTAACCACTAGGCAAAACTCCCGGCCCCTATACATTTCTTAATGGTTGCTAAAAACAAACAAAAAAAAAAAACAAAAAAAACAAAGTGGGGGACTGTGGTTTCAAGTAGTAGAGTACTTAATAGTGCAAGGCTCTGAGTTCAAACTCCAATACCACTCCCATCCCCAAACAACTGGCACAATGGCCCACACTAGAGTTTTATCTACTTTTTGTGTATATGCATACTTATCTTGGGATTTGAACTCAGGGCCTGGGCCCTGTTCCTGAGTTTTAGTGCTCAAGGTTAGTGATCTATCACTTTGAAGCATGGCTTTACTTCTGAATTATGGTGGTTAATTGAAGATAGGAGTCACAAGGCCTTTACTGTTCCTGGCTGGTTTTGAACTGGGAAGCTCAGGTCTCAGCCTCCTGCATAGCTAGGATTGCAGGCAAAAGCCTCCAGTACCCAGCTTCCCATCTATTTTTGTTTGTTTGTTTTTGGTAGGTCGTGGGCCTTGAACTCTGGGCCTGGGTGCTGTCCCTGAGCTCTTCAACTCAAGGATACTGCCCTACCCCATGAGCCACAGCACCACTTCCGGTTTTCTAGTGGTTAATTTTAGATAAGAATCTCACAAATTTTTCAGTCAGAATCCTCAGATCTCAGCTTCCTTAATAGCTAGGATTACAGGCATGATCCACCACGCCCGGCTCCATCTACTTTTGATGCTGATGCCAGAGGATCATTTGAGTCTTGGAAGTTCAAGGCTAGCTAGGGCAATGCAGCACATTCTCATGGTTGGGGAAAAAAAAGAGAATATTCAAGAGACTGGGAGCTGAGGACCATGGTTCAAAGCCAGCCCAGGCAGAAAAGTCTATGAGAAGGGCTGGTAGTATGGCCTACTGTAGAGTGCTTGCCTAGCATACACAAAGAACCAGGTTTGAGTCCTCAGGACCACATACATAGAAAACCTGGAAGTGGGTGCTGTGACTCAAGTGGGAGAGTGCTAGCCTTGAGGAAAGTGCAAGGACAGCCCTGAGTTCAAGTCCAGGACTGGCAAAAAAAATTATAAAAGAAAAAAAATCATAAAAGTCTATAAGTCTCTTACCTCCAATTAAACACACACACACACACACACACACCCCCCAAGGCCAGGAGTATGGCTCAGTGGTTGAAAAAGCAAGGCCAGAAGTGTAGCCTATGTTAGAGTGCTTTTCTAGCACGCACAAAGCCCTGGGTTTCATTCCTTGGTACCACATACATAGAAAAAGCCAGAAGTGGCACTGTGTCTCAAGTGGCAGAGCATTAGCCTTGAACAAAATTGTCAAAGGACAGTGCCAAGGCCAAGTTCAAGACCCAGGACTGACAACAAAAAAGGTGGGGCAGGAGTATGGGCTAGTGGTAGAGTGCTTGTCTGACATACATTAAGTCCTGGGTTTGATTCCTTGGTACCACATATCCAGAAAAATCCGGAAATAGTTTTGTGGCTCGTGGTAGAGGGCCAGCCTTGTGCACAGAAAGGCTCAGTGACATAGCCAAGGACCTGAGTTCAAGTCCCAGAACTGGCAAAAACCAAACAAACAACAACTAGAAGAGCTAGGCCTTGAGTTCAAGCCCCAGGACTGTACTGGCATACACACCAAAAAAATACTGCATAGAAATTATATGTGGCTTGCAAAGCCCAAAGTATTTCCTATCTGGCTGTATATATAGTTTGCTGACTCTTGCTGCACAGGAACTTCTCTTTCTACTGTATAGGAAAATGAGTTTTGACCCTTTACAAGACTCCTTAGTATACTATTTGCAGGCTTCACAGCCCCAGTTGTTTCTGTATGTGTGTTTTCTTACATTTTCTTTGATGTATGTAGATTTAACCGTCTTAGGTCAGTGACTCTCGTGCATTTTGGGTAAAGTCCTGCTCAGGTAAGAAAAGTGTGGAAAGAGGAGGCTGCAGCTGGTTGTTTCAAGAGGGTCAGAGAGTGTGACGACTGGGCAGTGGGGCTGTCAATCTGTTTATTAGTCAGCGATGCTGAACCCCAGACGGCTTATCTCTGTGGCTCCAGCCTTCAACCCGGTAGGAAATGGTGGAGAATGAGAGAGGGAGATTAGAAGGACAAACCGGCCTCCTGTGGCGCTGATATTTAGACACTCGACCAGAGAAGGGAGTCCTGGGAGGGTGAGGACACAAAGACCCTCCCCTAGATTTCACCCTCCCCCCGCCCCCGTTGGTGTGCACACACTTCTCACTACAGCTTGAAAAGAAGTTACACGTAAGGTTGTGAGCTGTCACCCATGAGAAACTCCTCTCCCGTGTCCATTCTGCCCCCGCGCATTAGTATTGCAATTTTCCAGGTGAGAAAACCGCACAGAGCTGCTCAGTGACTTGCCCACGCTCACATGGCAGCTCAGTTGCTTTATCTGCAAAGCAACGGGAACTAACTCTTCGAACCATAGCTTTCTACAATGCCTGCCACAAATTACTTGTGACTCCTTCCACGCCACAACAATGTCAGTAGTTTCCATTGCCTAAGCGTGTCTTATGTACACCTCTTACTAAATAGTCAACTCCACATTTATCCACAGCATCGCGGCCATTTTGGTTCTCAGCCAAGTAACCCAGCCCCCTCACGCTAAAATCATCATCACGCGCCGCGAGGGAAACCTCCGGGAAAGAAAAAAAAGGAGTCCCTTTCTAACTTCCTCGCGTCCTCTCATTACCGGATCACCGCGGTCCGGAGGGCTCCTGATGCTACCGGAAAATGACAGAGGTATAACGGCAGGTCCTATCAACGAAAGCCGGCAGCAACGGTGACTAGGGGGCGGGGTTAAAATGGCTGAAGCGCGGTCTCAAGATGATGACGCAGAACAGTATGTCACGTCACTGTGGAAAGCATTGTCTTTTTTATTGCGTGCGTAAATTCGTGGGGGGTGTGGCCTGGGAGAGGGGCGCGGTCAGTCAGCGCGTTTCCTTTTGTGGGCTGGACCTGGGCGGGCTCTACCGCAACTGGGTCCAATGGAAAGAAAGATATGTGTCACTCGGGGCTCCCTGAGTCGCCGGGAGGGTGGCTCCGCGAATCAGGGACGGCGAAGGGGATTGCGCGCTGTGAGTAAAGAAAGAGGATTGGTTGTGGTCTACTCCCTGGCGGGGAAAGAGGGCGGAGGTTGACAGACGACGGCTGGGGACTGGCTGGACAGAATTGATGAGACTTTAGAGGACAGATTTAAGCTGCGGGGTGGGGTCTTATGGAAGGAAGGGGGCTGGCCCCTGTGAATAGGGACTTGATGAAAGGCTAGGGGCAGGATTTGAAAGAGTGGAAAATACTGATCCGGCGGGATAAGGGGTGGGGCTAAGTGAGTGTGTGATCGCGGATGGGTCTGGCTGAGTTAAAGCGTGGGTTTCTGTAACGGGGTGATAGACCGGAAAGCGCAGGTTTCTAAAAGGATACAGGAAGGGGTGTAAGAAATGAGTGAGACTTGATGGAATGAAAGGGACGGTGATTGGCTGCAAAGAGCCGGTTCTAAAATGTCCGGATTGTGTCTGGGGTTAATTGCTCCCGTGAAGAGGCGAGGCGTGAAAGAAGGGGGTCGGGAAATCATGTAAAGGGGGCGTGGTCTAGTGGAACGGGCGGGACGAGGTGGGATGGGCACTTCAGTGGCTCGAGAAGCCTTGAAGGGGCGGGATTTAGAGGCACTACGGGTTGGGTTCCTGGGGCCCCTTCGGACCCCCTAACCCCCTCAAAACCACTATCCCACCAGAGTCGCGTCAGGGCCCGAATCTCCCCAGCTATGACATCCACCTGCCAGGATTCCACAGCCTCCAGGCAGCGGAAGGGTAGGCAGAATCCCCAATCGCCTTATCACGACATGAACGCCATCACGGTGAGGCCCAAGTTGTTTATTATTACCCAGATGGGGAGGGAAAGCATGCTAACCAAGTCTTGCACTCTGATCCTTCTCCCTGATTGGCAGAAGAGAACGGTTAAGAAGGGTGCTGTGCCCCGCTGCACTCCCACTCTGTCGGAGATAAAGAAGAAAGGAAAGATGAAGAAGCTTAGCCAACCAGTTGAAGAAGACCTAGTCATGGGGCTGCAAGGGCTGGTGAGAGGGGCCTGGCGCGATGTGGCGTTTTGTTAACTAACAAAACCCTGTTTGTGACTATGAGTACTATGAAATGTTTCCTCTAATTCAGCCCCTAAATGGGTATATCTTTTTTTCCCCTCCTCTGCAGGATCTTAACCCTGAAGTGAAGGTAATGAGTGGTACTGGCTTGGTGTTTGATGAACAACTAAATGATTTTCGTTGCCTCTGGGATGACAGGTGAGGTTGGATACTCCAAACTACAAAATAACACAGACTTAGAAAAAAAATGCTTTCTTACAGAAATGATAGAGCATTGTTCTCAAGGTCAACTCTGAATTCTACATTCTGATCGCTAAGATTCCAAGGGATTGGGCTAGATGTCACATTAGTAACTTCATCAGCCAGCCACTCCCCCCCCCTCCCCCCCCCCCTGCACTTCACTTTGTTTCACCTATTGTGCCATTCTTCCAACTTTGCCAAACACCTTGCCTTGATCATGACTGATCTCTTTTACACCTCAGTGCTTCTCTCAGCGCTAGACTCTCAGAGCCAGTTTGCCTGATCTGAGCTATTTTCCTAGCCTTTGCCATTGTTTGTTAATCATTATACTCATGTATTTACTGATATAATTGTTACCTCCCTTAACCTGATCTAAGACTAACTCATCATGGCAAAAATCTCATTTATGGAGTACCTATGAAGAGTCAGGTATGAGAATAAACCAAAGTAGAGAGCTAGAGGCGTGGTTTAAGTGGTAATATATCAGCCTAACAAATCTAGCACATGTGAAACACTTGAGTTGAAACCCCAGTACTGTTTAAAAAAAAGCCTTGAGAATGATGTGTGTGTGCCAGTCATGGAGCTTGAACACGGGACCTTAGCTTCTTTTTCCTCAAAGCTAGCACTTCAAATCTCAGACTCCTGAGTAGCTAGGATTCCAGATGTAAACCACTGGTGTCTCACCTGAAGTCATTTTTGTGGTTATTCTTATGCTGGGATTTGAACTCAGGTCAGGGCACTCTCCTGTAGCTTTTTCTCTCAAGGCTAGTGTTATGCCACTTAAACTATACCTCAACTTCTGAGATAATGGAGTCCCATTTCCTGCATGGTGAACACAAAATGTTTTACTCTTTCTGTTTCTGCACACTTTAACCCTGCTGTAATTCTGATTGTTGCTGTTTTTTTGTTTGTTTGTTTTTTTGGTGGATCATGGGGCTTGAACTCTGGGTCTGGGCACTGTCCCTGAGCTCTTCAGCTCAAGGCTACCTCCCTATGCCATGAGCCACAACCGTACTTCCCGTTTTCTAGATGTGAGATGAGTCTCACATTCTTTAGTGCCCAGGATGGCTTTGAACCAAAATTCTCAGATCTCAGCCTCTTGCGTAGCTAAGATTACAGGCGTGAACCACTACCCCGGCTATAATAATTCTTTTTATAAGATTTTAAAACAAAAAAGAAAGTAAACCCAGGTCTTCAAGGAAACAAGAATAAAAAGTAACCAAACAATAAATGATATATCTTGTTAGAGATAGCATTGCTCTGGAAAAGGACTAAGGGGTGAGAGTGTTTGAAAGTTGGATGGAAGCCGGTGGCACAGTGGATCATGCCTTATAATCCTAGCTACACAGGAGGCTGAGATTTGAGGATCACTATTCAAAGCCAGCTGAAGCAGAAAAGTCTGTGAGACTCTTATCTCCAACTGATCCCAGAGAAAACCAGAAGTGGTATTATAGCTCAAGTGGTAGAGTGGTAGATGTGAGCCAAAGTTGCTCAGGAACAGCACCCAGGCCCAGAGTTCAAGCCCCAGGGCCAGCCAAAATATTAAAAAAAATTGGATGGAAGGGTGCTTCCATTTCTAATACAAGTCAGGGAAAGCTTAGCTGACATTAGAACTTGGGTCTGAAGGAAATATGAAAGTTAGCCATGGAGTCATCTGGAAGAAGAATTCTAGGCAGGGCAGTGGCTAGAATGAAGTCTTTCTGAATTAGCTGAAGTGTATATGGTCCTGTTGAGGAACAGGGAGACCAGTGCAGTTAAAGCAAAGAAAATGAGAGGTCATGGGGCTGGGAGTTTGGCCTAGTGGTAGAGTGCTTGCCTAGCATGCACGAAGACCCGGGTTCAATTCCTCAGTACCACATACATAGAAAAAAGCCAAAAATGGTGCTGAGGCTCAAGTGGTAGAGCTCTAGCCTTGAGAAAGTCCAAGGACAGTGCTCAAGCCCTAAGCCCAAGCCCAAGACTGGCAAAAAAAAAAAAAGAAAAGAAAATGAGAGGTCAGAAAGGTGATGTGTACATTATTTAGGGCCTGCTAGGTTACAGATGGGGAAGATTTCAGCTTCCAGTGGGAGCAGGATGGTAGTGCTATTCCTAAGCTATTGGTGCTGAAAGTGAATGCTCTACCACTTGAGATATAACTCTATTTTCAGCTTTTTGGTGGTTTATTAGACATAAGATTCTCATGGACTTTCCTACCCAAGATGGCTTTGAAGTATGATCTTTAGCTCTCAGCCGCCTGAGTAGCTAGAATTTTAAGTGAGCCACTGGTCCCCAGTCATCATCAAAGGTTTTTTTGTTTGTTTGGTTGCCTTTCTTGTCGATCGAGGGACTTGAACTCTGGGCCTGTGTGCTGTCCCTGAGTTCTTCAGCTCAAGGCTACCACCCTATTCCTGGAGCCACAGCCCCACATCCCATTTTTCTAGGGATTAATTGGAAATAAGTTTCAAGTTATTTAGTGCCTGGGCTGACTTTGAACCAAAATGCTCGGATCTCAGCCTCCTGAATAGCTAGGATTATAGGCATGAATCACCACACCTAGTTTTTTGGTTTTTTTTTTTTTGGTTGGTTGGTCTTGTTGATGGTGGTGGGCATGGGACTTTAACTCAGGGCCTGGGCATTGTCTCTGAGCTGTTTTTGCTCAAGGCTAGCAATCTTATCACTTTCAGTCACAGCTATACTTCCAGTTTTTAGGTGGCTAATTGGAGATGAGTCTGTGGGCCTTTTCTGCCTGGGCTGGCTTTGAACCGTGATCCTTAGATCACAGCCTCCTGAGTAGCTAGGATTACAGATGTGAGTCACCAACTCATCAAAGGGTTTTGATGAGTGAAAAAGGCAAGTAAGGGTGTGTGGCCAAGTTCAGATCCCAGTACCAGCTCAAAAAAAAGAAAAAAATGGGGTCTGTGTTTCTAATGTTGTCTCCCATCTCCCCAGCTATCCCGAAAATCCTGAAAGGCTCCACGCCATCAAGGAGCAGCTTATCCAGGAAGGTCTTCTGGATCGTTGTGTATGCTTTCCGGTGAGTTCCACAGCCAACACTAAATGGAATGCAGAGAGCTGACAGGACCTGGATGCAGTCTACTTTAGCTCTTTATTTCTCATGTCTCCTCAGGCCCGGGTTGCAGAAAAGGAAGAGCTCATGTTGGTTCACAGGTGAAGGCCTAGGAAACTGGTAGGGCGGGGAAGAGATTGTACTGGACCAATAAGGGCAGGCTGAATGATTTGATCAGAAATTTCATGGACTTGGGCAAGTAGCTGAGCTTCTCTGAATCTGCCATTGCTAGGAAACTGAAGTTCCTCAGGAGGGCTCAATATCCAACATGTGCTTAGCATGTGACCTGAAATATCATTAGCCCATGATGATTTGCTGTTTTATTACAATCTGATTGTATAAACAGAGGCTGAGTGTACGGACAGAGCAAGGGAAGGGTGCCCCTAACTGCTGGAACCCAGAGTAAGAAGGTTGGTGTAATGTGCCTCACTAAAAGCTAGCTTGACGATGGGGAGTGATTAAGCTGAGCCATTAGTTAGTGCTGGTCCTGAAACTTGAACTCAGGGCCTGGGCATTGTTGTAAGGCTAGCATTCTACCAATTGAGCCACAATGCCACTTCTGGCTTTTTCTGAAAAATTTATTAAAGATGAGAGTCTCATGGATTTTTATTCCCTGGCTAGCTTCAAACTGTAATCCCCAAATCTCAGCCTTCTGAGTAGCTAGGATTACAGTTATGAACCACCAGTGCCTGGCTATTCTTTTGCTCAAGGCTAGCATTCTACCACTTGAGGCAAAGCTATATTCTAGCTTTTTGGTCTATGATGGGGTTTGAAATCAGGGTCAGGGCCTGGCCTCTGTCACTGAGCTCTTTTGCTCAAGGCCAGTGCTCTACCACTTTGAGCACAGCTCCACTTCCGATTTTCTTTTTGTGGTTCATGGAGCTTGAACTCTGGTCCTGGGCGCTGTCCCTGAGCTCTTCAGCTCAAGGCTACCGCCTACCCCTGGAGCCACAGCCCCACTTTCCATTTTCTAGTGATTAATTGGAGATAAGAGTTTCACCTTCTTTAGTGCCTGGGCTGGCTTTGAACCTCTGTCCTCAGATCTCAGTCTCCCGAGTAGCTAGGATTATAGGTGTGAGACACCTCACCCAGCTTTTACTTCCAAATTTTTGAGTGGTTAATTGGAGATAATTGTCTAGCTGGGGCTCTGGGGCTCCCACTTCTCATTCTAGCTACTCAGGAGGATGAGATCTGATGATCAAAGCCATCCTGGACACTAGAGTCTGTGAGACTCTTGTCTCCAATTAACCACTAGAGAACTGGAAGAGGTGCTGTGGCTCAAGGGGTAGGGCAGTAGCCTTGAGCTGAAGAGCTCAGGGACAGCACCCAGGCCGAGAATTCAAGCCCCATGACTGACCAGAGGAAAAAAAAGTCTCATAGGGACTTTTCTGCCCTGGCAGCTTCAAACACAATCCTCAGAGCTCAGCCTCCTGAGTAGCTAGGATTACAGGCGTGAGCCACTGACATCCTGCTAAGCTGAACTTTGAGAGGAAAAAAGGAGTGGGTCCAGTAAAGAGAACGGTTAGACACTGATGAAAGTGGCCTATACAACTCATAGATAGTGACCAGAGGGAGGGAGAGAGGAAAGGGGTAGGGAAGACATTGTATGAAAGAAATGTATTGCCTGAATCGTATAATTTTAATCCCTCTGTACATCACCTTTATAATAACAATAAAACCAATAATAATTAAAAACAACACAAACCAAACATAACCAAATATCTGAGCAGAAGGGGAGTGGGCATTAAAAAGAGAGAGAGAGAGAAGGGCTCAAGGGAGAAATAGCCAGCTGGAATATCTGATGAAAGGACAAGTAAGAATAGGAACAAAGTTTATTAATGGATGTGAGGATGGGCTTGGGAAGACAAAAGACTATGTATGTATACTGTTCTTCCAGGTTGAAGCTGGGGAAAGCTTGACTTGATTGCTGTGTGGTAAGCTTAGTTAGGGAGGGTACATGACCCTGAATCTCATCACCCATCTGTGTCCCCAGCCCTGAGTACATTGACCTGATGGAGACGACCCAGTACATGAATGAGGGAGAACTTCGCATACTAGCAAGCACCTATGATTCAGTTTATCTACATCCGGTATGAATAAGAACTGTGAGGTCTGGGAGTGGCAGCAATCCTGGGGTCCCTCCATCCCCACGCCCCATCCTAGCTGGGGGGAAGACAATGAGCAGATAAAAACAGATGTTTTCTTCATATCTTCTTTGGTGCCCCCACTTTTCCAGAATTCATTTATTTGTGCCTGTCTGGCGTCGGGCTCTGTCCTTAGACTGGTAGATGCGGTCCTGGGGGCTGACATCCGGAATGGCATGGCTATCATCAGGTATTTGACATTTTAGATTTGAAAAAAAAAAAAAAACAAAACCTTTCTCCATATGTTGACTTTGGGTACTATCTACATGTAGTTCCAGAATCAAAAGGCATGAGCATATGTAATAAATGAAAAACCTTCCACCCTTGTTGCCCAAACATTTGCTTCCTCTTTTGAAAGGTAGTCATTGTAACCATTGACAATCTTATTTCCTCCCTCCCTGTCTTCCTTCCTTCTTCCCTCCCTTTCTCCTTCCCTTCCTCCCTCCTTCCCTCCTTCTTTTCCCTTCTTTCTTTGCCCCCCCTCTCCCTCCCTCCCTCCTTTCTTTTCTTTTCTTTTTCTTTATTTTTTTTGTTAGATGTAGGGCTTGAAGTCTGGGCCTGGGTGCTGTCCCTGAGCTCTTCAGCTCAAGGCTACTGCCCTACCCTGGTTTTTCTACAGGTTAATTGGAGACAAGAGTCTCCACAGGGACTTTAGTGTCAGAGCTGGCTGTTGGCTTTGAGCAGGCTGGCTTTGAGCTATGATCCTCAGATCTCAGCTCCTGAGTAGCTAGGATTACAGGCGTGAGCCACCACACCCAGCAAGCCTGTCTTAATTGCTGCGAGGTAAGACTCTTATCTCCAATTAACTGCTAGGAAACTGGAAGTAGGTCTGTGGCTCAGGGGGTAGGGTGGTAGTCTTGAGCTAAAGAGCTCAGGGACAGTGCCCAGGACCAGAGTTCAAACCTCGTGACCAACAACAACAACAACAAAAGAGGATAGATGGATAGATAGATAGATAGATAGATAGATAGATAGATAGATAGATAGATATAGAAATGAAGGAAATGATCCACAGACTGGAGTGGGGTGGCTTGGGAGGGGGCAGAAATCAGGGCTTGGGATGAACCCTGATGGTCGTGAGAAGGGACGCACAGTGGATCAATTCTTCTGGATCAAAATACTGAGGAAGAGTGGCCATATTGCAGTATACTATTTTCTTTGGGGAAGAAAGGAGTGTGGCAAATGGTGAAGAAATTTCTGGTTGCTGAACTGTGACCAGCCTGCTCATCTGAAGACCGGGGCCTGTCCTCTGGGCTCCCATCTGCCTCACATGTCAGCCCTCCATCTCTCTCCTACCCGGAACACTAACCTAGCTCACCCCTGTACATCTGATCCTCTATTTTATTTTATTTTATTTGTGGGTCATGGGACTTGAACTCTGGGCCTGGGCACTGTCCCTGAGCTCTTCAGCTCAAGGCTACCACCCTACCCCTTGAGCCACAGCCCCACTTCCCATTTTCTAGAGGTTAATTGGAGATAAGTCTCACATTTTTTAGCCTGGGATGGCTTTGAACTGCAATTCTCAAATCTCAGCCTCCTGAGTAGCTAGGATTCCAGACGTGAGCCACTGCACCCAGCCCTTTTCATTTATTTTATATTATTTTTTTCCTGTGTATGTGGTACTGGGAATCAAACCCCAGTCTTCATGTATGCTAGGCATACACTCTACCACTAGGCCAAACTCCCAGCTTTTCTTCTTTTTTTTCCCTTTCCTTTCTTTTCCTTTCCTTTCCTTTTCTTTCTTTACCAGTCCTGGGGCCTGAATTCAGGGCAGCTTCTTTCATTTCCAGCTTTTTGGGTACTTTATTGGAGATAAGAGTCTCATGGACTTTCCTGTCCAGTCCGGCTTCAAACTATGATCCTCAGATCTCAGCCTCCTGAGTATCTAGTATTGCATGCATGAGCCTTTGTCACCCAATTCCTACAGATAGTCTTATTCAAAGAAGAGCCATCATATTTTATTGATTCTAAGATGTGCAATATATATATATATATATATATATATATATATATATATATATATATATATATATATATTTGGAACATCTAGAAATCCAGATGCATCGAACAAAGAGTGACATCTTAGAATCTAATCAGGTTTCTTTGCTTAGTTGGCCTATAAATCATAGACAACGTCCCCGTGCCCCCCCTCATTGTAACTGGATTTCTAGAAGTGACAAAATGCAGAAGATAGAACCTTTGTCGTCCCTCACTTTTTTTTCTTGCAGTGTTGGGGATGGACCCAGGATTTTACACATCCTGGGCAAGCACTATCACTAAACCATCCCTCTGCCCCCTCCCAATTCTAACCTTTTTAAAATCACCAGTGATAGTAAGCATGTGAAACACTTCCTTCTACAACATGGATCTTTCACTTACAAACTTGCTCTAACAGAATTTAAGTTAGTCCTCAGTAGATGTCACTTATACAGTGCACTTTTTATGTTAAGCACTCACCAACTGATGGGCTTTCTGATTCTCCCCAATCATTTGCTGTGGTGGGACTTTTATAAACATTTTACCTTCATGTTATGTAGACTGTGTTCTATGTCCCTTCAAGGACATAGCAAATGACTAGATATGAGAATGTGTGCATGGATAACCTTTTTTGTTGTTGTTGTTGCTTTCTTTTTAAATACATTTTCACCTGGTGGCACAGGCTAGTACAGAACTCTCCATCCTCCTATCTCAGCTTCCTGAGTTCTGGGATTAAAGGAGTCACAACCATGCTCAGCAAAGGAATAGATAACTTTAATGACTATTTTCCAATCTTCTTTGGAGAGAGAACAGTAGATTGGGGGTTGTGAGGAGTTGAGGGCCCCAGTTACTCAGTTGCTGGAAGATTTATGGCATCAGCACTGAAGGAATTGTTGGTCTAGGATTGGGGGCAAGGGAGAAGCTATCTTGAAAACTTTCAAACCTTGGGCCTTTCCTATCCTATGCAGACCTCCGGGACACCACGCCCAGCGTGATGTTATGAATGGGTATTGCATGTTCAACCATGTAGCAGTAGCTGCTCGTTATGCTCAAAAGAAGCACCACCTTAAGAGGTCAGTGGCTAACAGTTTATATGATGGGGGTAGCATGGAGTCAGGTACCCCTTGATCTCCTGGTACAGAGTCCCCCTCCCTTTCCTGCCTACAGGATCCTTATTGTAGACTGGGACGTGCATCATGGCCAGGGAACACAATTCACGTTTGACCAGGATCCCAGGTACACCCTGTCCCAATCATCCCCAACTCCCATTCTTCTAGACCCAACCAGAGAGCCTGGGAGAGAAGAACATACATTTAAATGTATTGGGCTTACCTTGTATCAGGATGTATGCTGCCCCCGTGTGTCTGCTGCTTCCTAATTTCAGGGACTATTGGGTTCACATTTTATAGATGAGACTGAGCCATACAGAATAAGAGGTAACACAGAAAAGAGATGGGAGGGATGGGAGTTCAACCACAAATACTTGGAGATCTTCCTTGCCAATTTACCCTTGAGCTGGAGTAGATCTCGTATTATTATTTAATTATTTTCCGATTATGAGTACCATAAAGTATTTGTTCAAAAAATTAGAGGTTGAGCCAGTCACCAATGGGCTCATGACTATTAATTCTAGCTATTCAGCTGGAATCTGAGGGTCTCAGTTTGAAGCTAACCCAATGAAACAAAGCGTCAAGATTCTTATTGGCATAAAAAAGTCAGATGTGTAGCTGTGGCTCAAGTGCCAGCCTTGAGCTTGAAAAAGCCAAGTGAGAAAGTGAGGCTATGGGTTCAAGCCCTGACACATTCAAACAAAAATTGAATAAGGAAGGTGTATACATCATAAACAGAGCATATATTTAACATAATCACCTCATTCTTCTACAGGCTACAGAGTATTCCACTGCATTTAACTCTAGTACATCTAACATCTCTTTTTGTTACCATAGGCAGTTAGGTCATATAAATGTATAATTCTTATTTCATTTTTTGTGACAGTCCTGAGACTTGAACTCGCAGCCTGTGTGCTATCCCTAAGCTTTTTTACTCAAAGCTAGTGCTATCACTTGAGCCACAACTTCCAGCTTTTTGATCGCAACCTTTTTGCCTGAGCTGAGTTGCAGCCCTCAGATCTCAGCCTCCTGAGTAGCTAGGACTGTAGGTGTGAGCCACTGTCCCTGGCAAGTCTACTTTTTTCCTTCAGAGATCTTGAATTCCCATGGACCTTTGCCCAATCTAGGTTATTTGTTCTTCAGACATTGCTTCACTATTTTTCTTCATATGCTGTTGCTATCAGGTGTCTTTTTCATTTCTTTGTTTTTTTTAATTTGATTATCTCTGTGCATATGTCTTTTTCATTTCTGTGTATCTGCAAGGTCTTTCTTTCTGTCTCTCTGGGTTTTTTTTCTCTCACTCTGTCTTTGTAGTGGAATTTGAACTCAGGGCCTTACACTTGATAGGCAGATACTCTACCCCTGGAGCCATGTTCCTAGCACTTTTTTGCTTTAGCAATTTTTTTGATAGTTATGTGTACTGAACTCGGGGCCTGGGCACTGTCCTTGAGTTTGCCTCAAGGCTAGCACTCTACCACTGAGCCAAAGCACCACTTTTCTATTTATGTGGTACAGAGGAATAGAACCCAGGGCTTCATGCATGCTAGGCAAGCACTCTACCACTAGGCTATGCTCAAGGACAGTGCTCTACCACTTGAGCTATAACTCCACCCTCTCCTCCTCACTCTTATTTTTTTTAATCCTGGGGCTTGAACTTGGCCTGGGCACTGTCTCTGAGCTCTTCAACTCAAGGCTAATGGTGCTACCACTTTGAGATACAATGCCACTTCCAGTTTTCTGGTGGTTAATTAGAGATTAGAATCTCACGGACTTTCGTGCCCACGTGCTTTGAACTGTGATCCTTAGATCTCAGGCTCCTGAGGCTCTCTCCTCACTCTTGGCTTCCTGGTCCCACAGTTTCTTCAGGAGAATCTTTAAGATCCCTGTCCTGGGATTCTTTTCAGCTTTAGCTGTTTCCCCCAAGGTTCCATTAGCTTTGTGGGTTTATCCTGTTGTTCCTATCTTGGCCTCAGAGGAAGGTACCACAATCCTCAGATTTCAATCTCCTGAGTAGTTAAGATTACAGGCATAAGCCACTGGCTCCTGGCTTACCTTTTTCTCCCCTGTCCTGGGCATTTAACCCATAGCTTTACACATGTTAGAGCACAATCCTTCATTCTATCTTTTATCTGTCCCCAGTGTTTTGTACTTCTCCATCCACCGCTATGAGCAGGGTCGGTTCTGGCCTCACCTCCAGGCCTCTAACTGGTCTGCCATAGGTTGTGGCCAAGGCCAAGGATACAACATCAATATACCTTGGAATCAGGTCAGTGTCTGATCACTCAAAGTGAGGCCCAATCCAATCCAACAGCTTATGGCAGCTAGCTAACTTTCCCCTATGTCTGCAGGTGGGGATGCGAGATGCAGACTACATTGCTGCTTTTCTCCACATCCTGTTACCTGTTGCTTCTGAGGTCCTGGGGATTTGGGGAAGGTTGGGATAAGGGGCAACACTGAGGGGCATGGCCCCTAATGGCAGGGAGTCTCACATATTCTTTCTCCCCATCTCCCCTTAGTTTCAACCACAACTGGTCCTTGTAGCTGCTGGATATGATGCCCTCCAAGGGGATCCCAAGGTAAGGCAGGATCCCCTGTGGATGGCAAGTGTGCGAAATGGGGTATATTGAACCAGACTTACCCTCCATGTCCTTTCAGGGAGAGATGGCTGCCACCCCTGCAGGGTTTGCCCAGTTAACTCACATGCTCATGGGTATGGCTGGAGGCAAGCTCATTTTGTCTCTGGAGGTACGTGACTCAACTTTATCTTACCCTGTACACTCTGAACTTTTCTGGGAATGGAGGTATAGTTGAAGTAGTAGAGCACTGGCCATGAGCTAAAACGCTGAGAGGGCACCCTGGCTCTTAGTTCAAGGCTCAGTATTGGCACAAAAAGAATGAACAGAGCTTTTAAGACCGGGTGTGACTTCAGTGGCAGAGTACTTCCCTAACGTACTTGAGGCTCTTGGCTCCATCCTCAGCACTGCAAACTAAAAAACAAAAACAAAAAAAAACAGGGCTGGGAGTTTGGCCTAGTGGTAGAATGCTCGCTTAGCATGCATGAAGACTTGGGTTTGATTCCTCAGTACCTTATACACAGAAAAAGCCAGAAGTGTTGCTGTGGCTCAAGTGGCAGATCACTGGCCTTCAGCAAAAACTGTCCAAGAACAGTGTCCAGGTCCTGAGTCTAGTACTGACCAAAAAAAACAAAAACAAAAACAAAAAACAGGACGGGGGGGGGCGGCGGGAGTTTAGCCTAATGGTAAAGTGCTTGCCTAGCATGCACAAAGACCGGAGTTCAATTCCTCGGTACCACATACATACAAAAAGCCAGAAATGGTGCTGTGGCTCAAGTGGCCGAGTGCTAGACTTGAGGAAAAAGCCCAAGGACAGTGATAAGGCCCTGAGTTCAAGCCCCAGGACTGGCAAAAAAAAAAAAAACAGGATGGGAGTTTGGCCTACTGGTAGAGTGCTTGCCTAGCATGAATGAAGCCCTATTTTCAATTCCTCAGTACCACATACATAGAAAAAAATGCCAGAAGTAGGGTAGAGAGTTTGGCCTAGTGGTAAGAGTGCTTGTCTAGCATATGCAAAGACCTGGGTTCAATTCCTTGGTACCACATACATAGAAAAAAGCCAGAAATGATGCTATGGCTCAAGTGGTAGAGCTTTAGCCTTGAGAAAGCCCAAGGCCAGTGGTCAGGCCCTGAGTTTAAGCCAATCCTGACAAAAAAGAAAATCAAAATAGAGTTAGGTACTAATGGCTTAACATTTGTGATTGTAGCTACTTAGGCAACTAAGATCTGAGGATCCTTGTTCAAAGGCAGCCCGGGCCAGAAAGTCCATGAGACACTTACCTGCAATTAAGCACCAAAAAAGCCAGAAGTGTAAACACAAAGTGGTAGAGTGCTAGAGAAAATGGTCAGGGACAGTGTCTGAGCCCTGAGTTCAAGCCCCAGGACCAGACCTCCCCCAAAAATTATAAATCAAAAAACAGTGAAGGAGTGGGACTGTGGCTTGATGGTACAGTGCTTGCTTAGCATGCATGAAGCCATGAGTTTGATTCCTTAGTACCACATAAACACAAAAAGCCAGAAGTGGTACTGTAGCTCAAGTGTAGAGTGCTAGTCCTGAGCAAAAGCATCTCAGGGACATTGCCAAGGCACTGAGTTCAAGCCCCACAACTGGCAAAAAAAAATAGCATGGGGGACCGGGAGCGTAGCCTAGTGGTAGTGTGTTCACATAGCATGCACAAAGCCCGGGGTTTGATTCCGCAGTACCATGTACTCAGAAAAAGCCAGAAGTGGTACTGTGGCTCAAGTGGCAGAATGCTAGCCACAAAAAGTGTCCAAGGACAGTGCCTAGACCCTGAGTTCAAGCTCCAGGACTGGCAAAAAAATGAAAAATTTAGCCTGGTACTGGTGACTAATGCCTATAATTCTAGCTACTCAGGAGGCTAAGCTCTGAGGATTTTAGTTCAAAGCCAGCCTGGGCACTAAAGTCAGTGAGACTCTTATCTCCAATTAACCACTAGAAAACCAAAAGTGGCACTGTGGCTCAAGGGGTAGAACACTCATGTTGAGCAAAAGAGTTCAAGGTTAGCACCCAGGCCCTGAGTTCAAGCCCCAGGACAAAGGAAGGAAGGAAGGAAGGAAGGAAGGAAGGAAGGAAGGAAGGAAGGAAGGAAGGGAGGGAGGGAGGGAGGGAGGCAGGGAGGGAGGGAGGGAGGGAGGAAGGGAGGAAGGGAGGAAGGGACAGGAAGGAAACAAACTTTCAAACATACAGTTCCTGGCTCAGTATTTCCCCTTTTAGTAGGACAACCTTGCACATTCACTACATAGTTCAGTTATCCTCACATCCAAAGGGCAAAATGATAATGACGTTATTGTCAAAGGAATTAAATCAAGTCTCCCTCTAATTATCTTCTTGCTTAAAGTGTGCGTATATAGTGTCACCTAATGTGGTAAGTATGATCAGTATTCCCTGGTAATGTGGTAACATAGCTATGTCTGATCCCCACTCTGTTTCAGGGTGGCTACAACCTCCAGTCTCTGGCTAGGGGTGTCAGTGCATCACTCCATACCCTTCTAGGAGACCCTTGCCCCATGCTAGAGTTCCCAGTTGCACCGTGCCAAAGGTGAGCTTGGGTGGAAGAGGGGAAAAGGAGACCTTTATTGCCCACGTTGGGACCATTTCATCAGATTTCTCCTTCTCTTACCTCTAGTGCTCTGGCTTCAGTCTCCTATACTCTGGACGCCCTAGAACCATTCTGGGAAGTCCTTGTGAATATGGGTAAGGAGGGAATGGACTTGATAAGACTGTATACAGAATGCATTGTTCAGGGAGGGACAGCACTCTTCTAAGTTTTATTTTGTATGTCAGTACTGGGCTTGAGCTCAGGGCCTAAATGTTCTCCTTTAGCGTGTGTGTGCGTGTGTGTGCGTGCGTGTGTGTGTGTGTGTGTGTGTGTGTGTGTGTGTCTATAATAGAGCTTAACCTAGGGTCCTTGGAGCTATCCTTTAGCTTCTTTTCTCAAGACTGGCACTCTACCACTTGAGCCAGAACTCTGCTTTTAGTTCATTTTTTTGGTAGTTAATTGAAGATAAGAGTCTTACAGACTTGCATGCCTATGGCTGGCTTTGCATCCCTTCATATGTCAGTCTCCTGAGTAGCTAGGATTACAGGCATAAGCCACCAGTCCCTGGCCCCTTAGCTTTTGCACTTAAAGCTAGTGCTCTGCCACTTGAGCCAGAGCTGTACTTCCGGCTTTTTGGTGGTTAATTGGTGCTGAAAGTCTCACAGACTTTTCCTGGGTGGGTTGGCTTTGAATCATGATCCTCAGATCTCAGCTTCTTAGGAATCCAGGTATGAGTCACTGGGGCTAGACCATCTTGGTTATGGAGGCTCATGGCCTCTCTCTCTCACCAGACACAGATTTTAGGCTTCCTACACTTTTTGTGTGTTTGAGTCATTTTTGTCATAGAGTTTGATGGGGATCCAAATTGAGGATGTAAGGTAAAGGTGACTTCTCTTTGCAGTTGATAGTACAGAGGAGGACAATGAGGGTGGAAGCAACTGGGAAGAGAGACAAGAGGAAGGGGAAGGACCCTTGGTGGCCACTTCACTGCCAGTCCTGACTTGGCCCACAGTGCAGCATCGTACGGGATTGGTCTATGACCAAAGAATGATGAGTCACTGCAACCTGTGGGACAGGTATGCATTTAGAAGGCTGGAATTGGGGCTGGGAAGGTGGCTTAGTGGTAGAGTACTTGCCTAGCATGCATGAAGCCCTGGGTTGGATTCCTCAGTACCACATACACAGAAAAAGTGGTGCCGTGGCTCAAGTGCTAGAGTGCTGGCCTGGAGGAAGAGAAGCTCAAGGACAGTGCCCAGGCCCTGAGTTCAAGCCCAGGATTGGTGAAGAAGAAGAAGAAGAAGAAGAAGAAGAAGAAGAAGAAGGAGGAGGAGGAGGAGGAGGAGGAGGAGGAGGAGGAGGAGGAGGAGGAGAAGGAGGAGGAGGAGGAGGAGGAGGAGAAGGGGGAGGCTGGAGTTAAGTTGGTGAGGGGCATTCCTTATAAGCACTAAACCCCTCTCTCTGGTTTTATCTCCATTGCTAGCCACCATCCTGAGACACCGCAGCGTATTTTACGGATCATGTGCCACCTAGAGGAACTAGGCCTTGCAGCACGCCTCCTCCACCTGCCTGTGCGAGCTGCCACTGATGCGGAACTCCTTACCTGCCACAGGTCAGTCTGTACTGAGGGTAAGTAGCGACAGGTCTGGTAGTTCTCTGGAGGGTAGAGCCAGGGGCTCCCCCTCCATTGTAGATAAAGTTGCTGCTGACCCCTTCTTGCCTCAGCATGGGGTGGGAAATGGACAGATCCACCCAACTGTCCTTATAATGCCTTCAGTGCCGAATATGTGGAGCGTCTCCGGGCCACGGAGACCATGAAAACCCGGGACCTGCACCGCGAGGGTGCCAACTTTGACTCCATCTACATCTGCCCCAGCACATTTACCTGTGCTCAACTAGCTACAGGTTCGGTCTGCAGCCTGGTGGAAGCTGTACTATCAGGAGAGGTGAGTCCTTATGAGATGGCATTGGGCTAGGAAAAGGAGATCCTTGGGAGAATAGAAAAAGAGAGCCCGGCCGGGAGTTTGGCCTAGTGGTAAAGTGCTTGCCTAGCATGCATGAAGACCCGGGTTCAATTCCTTGGTACCACATACATACATAGGAAAAAAATGCCAGAAGTGGTGTTGTGGCCCAAGTGGCAGAGCTCTAGCCTTGAGAAAGCCCAAGGACAGTGAGTTCAAACCCCAGGACTGGAAAAAAAAGAGCTGGCCATCTACCACTTACACTGTCTCCTTGAAAAGAGTTGAGCAAGGCAGATGGAAAGAGGCAATGCAAGTATCTCTGCTCACTGGGATGGGGGGATCAACCCCTCCTAGCTGGATTGGTGGAAAGGACAGAGAAGAAAGAAGGAACCCCATGTGTGAGGGCCAGGGATCCAGTCTGACTCTTCATTTCCCCCCTAAGGTTTTGAATGGCATTGCTCTGGTGCGCCCCCCCGGACACCACGCGGAGCATAATGCTGCTTGTGGCTTCTGTTTCTTTAATTCTGTGGCTGTGGCTGCTCGTCATGCCCAAGCCATTAGAGGGAATGCCTTCAGGTAAGAGCTCCCTAGAGACCACCTCCCCCAAACCTGTTTCTTACACCACCCTGGATCTCCTCACCCCTGGCCCAGTGCTTAATCAGCAGGCCCATAATACCACCCCCCAGAAGTATCCCAGAACCGAGCCAAGGATCACACAAGCATCTCAGGAGACAGGAAACCAAGAAAACTCCTTTCAGCACCTCCCATACAAGGCCCATAGATTGTACCTCCATGATCCTGCTCAGACACCACCGGCTCATGCCTATAATCTTAGCTACTCAAGAGGCTGAGATCTGAGAATTGGGGTTTTAAGTTAGCCCAGGCAGACATATCCATGAGATTTGTTATCTCCAACTAACTAGAGGAAAAAAAAACCAAATTGGAGGTGTGGCTCCAACTGCAGAATGTCAAGCCTTCAGTGAAAAAGTCAAGCAAGAACACAAGGCCTTGAGTTCAAGCCCCAGTACTGAGGTCCTGCCTTAGCATGCTTGACCCCCTAGTCCTTCCCAAGAAGAGCCCAGGGCCCAGGGTTCATCCTCATACTAACAGCCAACTCTTTCCCAAGAGACCCAAGGTCCTGCTACCCAGTAACAAATGCCTCTGCAGATCCCCATGGAACTAGCCCTAGCCTTCTTCCAAGGGACAAATGTCTCCGCTTACTAAGATGCTACATGCTATTTCCTCTCCAGGATCCTGATTGTGGATTGGGATATCCATCATGGGAATGGAACTCAGCACATCTTTGAGAATGACCCCAGGTAAGGGATAAAAGCTAGGGACAAGGGCATGGTCAGGCAAGGGGCTGACCATGCCCCTAATTGGCTGTGGCCCCTTTCTCTTTCCATCCTGTTACCCACAGTGTGCTTTATATGTCCCTGCACCGCTATGATCGCGGCAATTTCTTCCCCGTGGGGGATGAGGGGTCCAGCAGCCACGTAGGTCTGGCTGAGGGCATGGGCTTCACTGTCAATGTGGCCTGGAATGGGCCCCGTATGGGTGATGCTGACTACCTGGCTGCATGGCATCGACTTGTGCTTCCAGTTGCATATGAGGTAAGGCTTAGGTTATTGCATGACATACCTATACAGGTAGTGGCATATGCCTGCCTCCATAGCATGTGTCTGACTGCCAGGTGACTGATCCTATGAGATAGCCTGTGAGTGGCAATAATAATAATAACTATGCAGGCAGGGGTGGCTGGGATGATCTTGATCTTGTATGTCTAACTATACACACCTGACAGCGTGTCAGTGCTCTCTCTCTGTGACATGCTACTGTATAGAATGGGATTCTGTGGGCCGGGAGTTTGGCCTAGTGGTTAAAGTGCTTGCCTAGCATGCATGAAGACCCGGGTTTGATTCCTTGGTACCACATACATAGAAAAAAGCCGGAAGTGGTGCTGAGGCTCAAGTGGTAGAGCTCTAGCCTTGAGAAAGTTCAAGGACAGTGCTCAGGCCCTGAGTTCAAGCCCAGGACTGGCAAAAAAAGAATCAGATTCTGTGGTTTCTCAGTGTGTGGTCATGGCCCTTGTAACCTGGCTGGATCTGTGTCCTGTGTGATTTCTTGTCTGGGTATAAGAATGGTCATGAGTTGCTATCTCTGGAACTTGCATGTGTGAGGGAGGTAGAGGGTTGGGTTCATGCATGTGATACCACACAGGCTGCTGTTTGCCATCGTCTATTCCCCATATACTTACATGTGATGCTATGCGGGGAGGATGAGGGGGAAGGTGATTTGGGGAGAGGGTGACTGACAGTGAATGCATGTGTGAGCCTGGATGTGGACACATGCCTTGATTTTTTTTATAGTTTTTTAATTGCCCCACCCCCTCTAGTTAGTAGGATTTGGGCTCAGGGCCCCTTGCTTGCATAGCTTAGATTGCTCAGTTATGCTGTATCACTTGAGCCATGTCTCAAGTGGAAATGAACTCTTAACTTCTCTGCCTTGGCTGGCTTCAAATTCTGATCTTTTAAATCTCAACCTCCTAGTACCTAGAATTTACAGAAGTGAGCTCCCAGAGCCTGACTGGCCATGTGCCTCTTTAGTGTCTGATGATGCACAAATGGCCATGATGACCTTATGTGGAGATTTGTGTAAGTATGTGAAGATGACTGCCTCCTATGGGCATTGTTAACATGAATATGATTGTGACTATGCAGGGCCCACCTATGGATTATTCCCTTCTCTGAGAAACCAAGTTTGTGGCACATGACTAATGTGAATATACAGTTCCACGTGGAACTGTCTGTGAGCATCTGTGTGTGGCACTTTCATCTTCATGTGTGTCCCATGTGAGACAGAACATGTCTCTGTTTCTCTAGTTGTCATGTCACCATCTTGATATCTGAGTCTCCCTGTCTCTTGTGTCTGTGGTTCATGTTGTTCTCCTGATTCTTATCTCATGTCCCCATCATGTCCATTTGTATTGCCCCTAGGTCTGCCTGACATATCTCTGTTTCCCATGCTGCCCTATCTCCCACTGTTTCTTTTCAGGCCTGTGCTCCGGCATCTCCCAGGCTCTAGGTCCTGAATCTCTATGTCCCTGACTTGCCCTCCATACCTTCACTTATCCTCACTCCCATCACTTCCTGTCTAATGAAACCCTTCTTCTCCTCACATTCATGTTTCTCTTCTCTCCCTGCCTCAGTTTAACCCAGAACTGGTGCTGGTATCTGCTGGTTTTGACGCTGCACAAGGTGACCCACTGGGTGGCTGCCAGGTGTCACCAGAATGTTATGCCCACCTCACTCACCTGCTGATGGGCCTTGCAAATGGCCACACTATCCTTATTCTTGAGGTAATTCTTGGTCCCCCTTCCCATGGTAGGAGGGCAGTTTGGAAGAGTTGGTTGTGTCACTTGGTGACGGTTCCTTAAATCCCCTTTGAGTATGGATCCGTCTGCAATCATTGGTATATAGAGTGCATTGATAAGGCCAATCATAGCTTTAATTAGGCCCTCACTATGCACAAAGCACTCTTCTCAGCACTTTATTTACTTGATAAAGCAGCCCTATTTCCTTTCTTAAGATCAAAGGAACAAGGCTGGGGAGCATGCTCTAGTGATAGAGTGCTTGCCTACCATGCACAAAACTCTGGGTTCGATTCCTCAGTACCACATACATAGAAAAAGCCAGAAGTAGTATTGTGACTCAAATGGTAGAGAGCTAGTCTTGAGAAAGCCTAAGGACAGTGCCCAGACCCTGAGTTCAAGACCCAGGGCTGGCAAAAAAAGGAACTAGCTTGGCACTGGGGATTCACGACTGTAATCCTAGCTACTCAGGAGGCTGAGATCTGAGGATCCTGGTTCAAATCCAGCCTGGGCATAAAAGTCCATGAGACTCTTATCTCTAATTAACCACCAGAAAACTGGAAGTGGCACTGTGGCTCAAAAGTGGTAGAGCACTAGCCTTGAGCTGAAGAGGTCAGGGCCAGTACCTAGGACCAGAGTGCAAGCCCTACAACCGACAAAAAAAACCCTCAGTGCTGTTACTATCACTGTTTTACAGATGAAGAAAGTAAATTACAGAGAAATTAACTATCTGACATTGTACCCAGGAATGCTTGTGCCAGGCTATGGTGGTGATTAAGATTGTAGACTCTTCAATTAACCACTCAAAAATTGGAAGTAGAAATATGGCTCCAGTGGTGTAGCACCAGCCATTAACAACAACAGAAAAGCCAAATGAGTCTCAGGGCTTGAATTCAAGCACCAGTACCAGGAGCAAATACAATGTGGTCTATTTTGTCAGATAGTACATGTTCAAACCCTAGCATTAGTTCTTCAACATGAGTTATCTAAGCACTATGTGCCTCAGTTCCTTTATGTGTATAAAAAATCTGGTCAGATCTATGTGTAAGGCCAGAAATTCCTAGATAGTATTGGAGGGGGCGGGCAGGCAGGATCATGGGGCTTGAACTCTAGGCTTGGGCGCTGTCCCTGAGCTCTTCAGCTCCAGGCTACCACCCTACCCCTTGAGCCACATTGCCACTTCTGGTTTTCAGGTGGTTAATTGGAGATAAGAGTCTCATGGACTAATTTTTTTTTTGCCAGTACTGGGCTTGAGCTCAGGGCCTGAGCACTGTCCTTGGGTTTTCTCAAGGCTAGAGCTCTACCACTTGAGCCTCAGCACCACTTCTGGCTTTTTTCTATATATGTGGTACCGAGGAATCGAACCCGGGTCTTCCTGCATGCTAGGCAAGCACTTTAACCACTAGGCCAAACTCCCAGCCTTATGGACTAATTTTTTTTATCAGCACTATTAATGCCACTTTGTACTTGACAACACAATTTACCTTTTCACCGTACAACCACCTCACACAAGTGACGCCCATTTTACAAATGTGGATTCTGTTCCTCCTACCATCCTCCATTCTGGACTTTGAAGGCCCCGGCATGGGACAGAGGGGGCGTTAGCGCTGTAGGATCCTCCAGATTCCCCAATGACACTCTCACTGTATCTTTTCCTCACCAAAGGGTGGTTACAACCTCACGTCCATCTCAGAATCAATGGCTGCCTGCACCCATTCCCTCCTTGGAGACCCACCACCCCTTTTGTCTATGCTTCGGCCACCACAGCCAGGGGCTCTGGCCTCGATTATGGAGACCATCCAAGTCCATCGCAAATACTGGCGCAGTTTGAGGGCCCCAAGTAAGTAGACATGGGAAGACTTGGGAGGGGGGCAGACATTAGAGGCAGAAATGGGATCAGCACTTAAGGATTGTCTTCCATGGTTCCAGAGGTAGAAGACAAGGATTCACCCTGTACTTCTAAGCCCATCACCAAGAAGGCATCTCATCCAACCCATCTTAGGTTGGTTAAGGGGGTGACCATGTCAGAAGGGAAGGGTGTAAAAGCAAGCACGAGGAAAATTAACTCAGCACCTGCTCCAAAAACACCTACTACAACTCACACCAAAGTGAAGAACACCAAAGCGGCCACATCTCAAAACAAGGCTCAGAGATGTACTTGGAAAACGAAAGTGAGCTGGGACACCTCTGAGAACACTGTGGGAGGAGCCATGGTGGTCCAGGCTACCTTCCAGAATAGTGTTGGAGGAACTAAGGTAGACCAGGCGACCTCCACTGAGACCATGGGAGAAGCCATGATGGACCCGGTCACCTTTGAGGAGTCTGTTGGAGAAGGAGTCGTAGTGGACAAGGTCATCTATGAGAAGACTGAAGGAATCAAGGTAGACCAGGCCACCTCTGAGGAGACTGTGGGAGGAAACACGGTGAATGAGGCCACTTCTGAGGAGACTGTGGGAGGAGACATGGTGGACCATGCCACCTCGGAGGAGACTGTGGGAGGAGGAGGCAAGGTGAACCAGGCCACCTCCAAGGAGATGGTGGGAGGAGACATAGTAGACCAGGCCACCTCTGATACTATGGGAAGAGCCAAGGTGGACCAGGCCACCTCTGACACTATGGGAAGAGCCAAGGTGGACCAGGCCACCTCTAAGGAGACTATGGGAGGAGACGTGGTGGACGAGGTCACCTCCAAGGAGACCGTGGGAGGAGACACTGTAGACCGGGCCAATTCCAACAAGACCATGGGAGGAGCCAAGGTGGACGAGGTCACCTCCAAGGAGACCGTGGGAGGAGCCAAGGTGGACGAGGTCACCTCCAAGGAGACCGTGGGAGGAGCCAAGGTGGACGAGGTCACCTCCAAGGAGACCATGGGAGGAGCCAAGGTGGACGAGGTCACCTCCAAGGAGACCGTGGGAGGAGCCAAGGTGGATGAGGTCACCACCAAGGAGACCGTGGGAGGAGCCAAGGTGGACGAGGTCACCATCAAGGAGACTATGGGAGGAGCCACCTCAGAGGCTACCAGGGAAGTCATAATAGACCAGACCAACTCAGAGGATGCTGTGGGAGGAGCCAAGCGGATCCAAACTCCTCTAGACTCAGACAGAGATAAGCAGATCTCACTTCGGCAGGGAACCACATCCCAGCTATCCCCCAATCAGCAGAGTCCCCGAATTTTAGAACCAGACAATGAAGCTCAGGTAAGGCCACCACACCTGGGGTAAGGGAAGAAAAATTAAGAATTGTTCTTGCTGGGCGTGGTGGCATGTATCTGAATTTCAGCTACTCTGGAGGTAGAGCATCTAGAGGATCATGGTTCAAGGTCAATTTAGGCAAATGTTAGCAAGACCCTATGGTTGGCACATGTAACCTGGGAGCTGTAAGTAGGATGATCACAGTCCAAGCTGATCCTGGCACAGATATAAGACCTAGCCAGGTGTGGGTAGCTCATGCCTGTAATCCTAGCTGCTCAGGAGGCTGAGAACTGAGGATTGCCATTTGAAGCCAGGCTCGGGAAAGACTGTGAGAAAAAAAAATAAGATCCTATCTGAAAAATTACAAAAGTAAAAATGGCTATGTGTGTAGTTCAAGTGCTAGAGTGCCTGATTAGCGAGCATGGGGCCCTGACTTTAATCCCCAATATTACCAAAGGAAAAAAAAAGAAAGAAAAAAAAAAGAGTTGGACTTCTCAGTTTCATCATTTCCTTCTCTGTGTCCAGAGAGCTCTAGAAGACGAAGATCTGGAAGATGAAGGCCTCCTTGGAGAAGCAGCTGGAGGTGAGCCTATTAATAACTCTGAGCTGGTATATGGATCTGGGGAAGCCGCTGCTGCAGTTGCTGCTATTGGTGTTGCTGCTGAGAGTGATGAGGTAAGCTCAAGGAGAAGCTGGGGTTATGGTTTCTTCGTCTTGCCTCCTCATGTCTCCAGACAGGATCCTATGATATACATGAGGGAGATAAAGTCCTCACCTTAGTTTCATGTATCCATCCTAGGATTTATTTTATGCTGTAACACCAATGCCTTGGTGCCCCCATTTGGGGGCAGTGTGCCCCATACCTGCAGCAGGACTGGACGTAAGCCAACCTTGTAATACCTGTGGAACATTCGAGGAGAACTGGGTGTGTCTTAGTTGCTATAAGGTATGGAACAGGAAAGTAATGGAGTAAAGGCCCAACCCTGCAGCAAATCTAAGGGTGATGCTAACCCCCTTTTCCCCCACACTCATTCTCCCCTTCCATTTCAGGTCTACTGCAGTCGTTACATAAATGGCCACATGGTCAATCATTATGAAGCATCTCAACACCCACTAGTCCTTAGCTGTGTTGACCTATCTTCCTGGTGTTACCACTGTCAGGCTTACGTCCACCACCAGGTGAGTTGGGCAAACCCTTTAACCCTTGCACACTCACCCCCTACCCATGCCCACATCCTTTCTGTGATGGAGTAAAGGAAAACCACAGATCCTTCGTGGCTGCCTTGTGAGGTATAAGGGTGGTGTGGGTTAGTCTAGGAGATGGAGTGTCTGAGGGCTGAAATAAGCCAAGGGAGAGCCATCCTCACTTCTCTCACCTGCCTTCTTGTTGCCTCCCCTTCAGGATGTCCTCCATGTGAAGATTGTGGCCCATCAGAACAAATTTGGAGAGGACATGCCTTTCTCCAACTAAATCTCAGAATATGCATCCTCTTCTACATTTTCCAAGACCCCCCCAAATAAACCAAGCCTTAGTTCTTAGCTTATTGCAACCTGTAGCTTGGGTGAGGGTGATCCCTCATTTTGCCCCACCCTGAATTGCCTTTTCAAGTTTCCCATGGGTGCTTATTGAAGTGTAAATACTTTTTAAGACAACTGTAATGTGCAGTTGTGAACCTGATCTTACCCCACTACCTGTTCAAGGAACACCAGTATTTCACCCCACAAGGAGAGGGGAAACTCAATAGCCCCAAGCGAGGGACAACATCGAAGGGAGGGGAACTGGCAGTAACAGCAGGATTGCATATTGAATAAAGTTGATGCAAAAATTGGAAAAAGACTCTTGAGTATATGTTGAAAACCCTCATGTCTCTAGTTAGCAGGACTGACGAGTAATGGACTAGAGAGATAGGTCTTCCTCAGTTCAACCCCTGTCCATCTGTTGTGCAGAAAACCACCAAAAATAAAATGGAGCAGCTTGATTGGCTCCACTGGTAATTAAATAGAACCCATGAGAAAATGAGTGCTTGCCTTAGAAATGGCATTATATAGAGAGCCCTATCCATGCCCTGGGTTGAGAAGACAAGAGAACCAGCAGGAAGTATCCTTATCAGGCTCTAGTTTCTGCATCTGATTCATTGACCTGATGGGTGAGGACTGAAGTTTGACTATGATGTGGTAGCCCATGTGGTGGCTGTGGTGGTTTCCTACCAAGAGGTAGAAAACTGGGGGACAATCCTGGAGGTTTATTTCTCCCACATACCTAATAAGAATTGCTTTGTTTGATACTTCTGGGAATTTTGTTCATGGTTGCCTTCTAACTCCAAAATGACCTTTAGAGGCCCACCTAAATCAAAAAAAAAAAAAGAGAGAGAGAGAAATGGTGGACAAGTGGCCTTTGTCAGAGCCTTACCACTGACGCCCCTATCCCCAAACCCCCCTACTTAAATCTAATCGGTCAGATTATTTTTTTTCTAATTTGTCATTACTTCAAAGGAATCTGGAAAGTTCCTAACATGAACATTCAAGTTCTTTCTACCATCACAGAATCGCCCGACACTTTTTTCCCCCCCTTCCAGGTCAAACGCAAACTTTCTACCCCCCTCCTCCCCCCAAAAAAGCTAAAGCTGCCATGCAAGCTGCCTGGTCCCTTAAAGAAGCAGTCATTCAAAATGGTTCCTGAAATCCCCACATCCTGCCCTCCTGGTTAAAGCTATGAGCAAACAGGTCCAGTCTGCAACGGTCAAGGTAGTGAGGGACGAGGCGCGGGCGCGTAGCGCAGCACAGGCACACCAGCTCCTCTATGAAAACCCGCCTTATGACCGGTGATCCTGAGCTCCTGGCCTGACCTGAGTCGTGGCCCCCCAGCGGTAGGGGCGGGAGCCGAATAGGGATTGCAGACAGGTGGGTGGGGGCGAAAGAGGGCGGATGCGCATGCCCACTCCCCCCCCCACCTGAGCTGCCTGGAGGTGGGGAGCAGGGAAGCCCCTTGTTGGTGTGGTCGTCAGAGCTGAGCGACGCCTGCCTACCTGCGCACCGCTGCTCTTGTGACACAGGTAAGTGGTGGGGCGTCTGTTTCTTGGCTCCGCTCAGGGCCATGGCGGTTGGGGTGTCTTTCTCGGCTGGTCTGGAGTAATCTTTTCCCTGACAGTCCTAACTTGTAGGGTAAGTGAGCCCCTCACTCACTCCCATATCGTCCATCCCGGGGTGGGGGGTGGGGGAGCCTGCGGTACTGTTTGGTCCCCTCTTTCTTGGGAAGAACCTGGGGGCGCCCGACGTGGAAATGCGCCCTACAGGTTTTAGGATCACTCTCCCCGCTACCCCCAAACTTTCCCCTTGGAAAATGACTACTACGCAAGTGAGTTGTCTAGGGTAACTTGAAAAAAAATAAACCAAAGTTATTTGGGGAGAGCACCCCCACAATCCTCCGGCTCTCCCCGTCCTAGGTCGGCTAAGGCTAGACCTTACTCCAGAGGAGCTCAAAGCTCGTGCCCAAAGGGGGCGCCCCCGTCCCCGAAGACTAGCCGAACCCACTATCCATATTCAAGGAGGAACCCCAGTCGTTCCGTAGCTTCTCAGTTGGGAGAAGTGTCCCCCAACACCCGGCCAGTAGTCTAGAATTAGTGCGAACATTTCCAGACGGTTCCATCCATAACCTTGACCTCCCTAGCGTTTCACCCTTTAAGTATTCGTGGGCTCATGGGGGCGCCTCCTGCCAGCTCCGGCGAGAGAAGCGTGCCCTCCGCCCTGCTGCGCTCCGGGTCATTATTGTAACGGCCAGCACCTTAGCCGGGAGGGAAGGGCCGGGCCGGGGCTGCTTACATTTCCATCTACTAATGGCCCCACTGGCTTTTCAGTCCTACACGTGCAAGTCATTCCTTCCTGCTCCCCCACCTGAAATTTGCTTGTTTTGTTTGTGTGTGTGCGTGGGTCCTGAGGCTTAAGCTCTGTCAGGACCTGGGTGCTGTCCTGGTGGGGTTTGTTGTTTTTGACTCAAGGCTAGCTCTACTACTTGAGCCACAGCTCTAATCTTGGCTTTTTGGGTGCTTAATTGGAGATCAAGGTCTCACGGACTTTTCCTCACTTGAGCCGGCTTTTGTTGTTGTTGGGTTTTTGTTTTTTGGGGGGTTGTTTGGTTTGGTTTGATTTTTTTTTTATTTTTTTTTTATTTTTTGGTTTTTGTAAATCGGCATCTCAGAGTAGGTAGCACTACAGGCCTGAGCCAAAGGCGCCCAGCCTATAATCTCTAAGAAAGCATTAGAGTCATACCTTCAGAACATACCAGAATCCCACCTCTCCTTTCCACCTTAGCCTGCTACCACCCAACACTTCTTTTTTTTTTCTTCTGCGGAGCAGAGCCTTTCTCAATGGCTCATTTGCCTTCTCAGACTTCTCCCAACTTTTTCTACCCAAAGGGAATCCCCCAAAGTTCAGTTCTCTTCATGTCGTGTCCCCTTCCTCCTTTCTGAACAAGTCCTTCCAGTGACTAGTTTCTGGGATCACATCCCCCCACTACCAAAAAAAATTTTTTTGGAACCTTCCCCTTCCCCCACCCTAGCATCTGCATCCTAAGCTCAGTTGAATCTGTTGTGTATTCACTCCCTGCCCCCTACAGCCACTACTTCTGGCTTTCCTTAGAAAGTTCTGGTGAGGGCTTTTGTCGTTCGCTCTGTGAGGGCACTCCCTAAACCGGATCTGGAAGTGCATTGAGTAGTGAAATAAAGGTGACTTACTATTAATAGCTAGCACAGATTGAGCACCTGGTGTGTTCCTACACTCACCTAATATGCAAGATAATTTCCTTACTTACCATGTTTATGGTCTCTCTGCTACACTCCCTAGGTTACGAGTTGAGTTTGAGTGACTTCACCTGCAGGAATTCTTGAATCAATGAAAATTAAATAATAATAAAAATGCGAAACCTTAACTGAGCACCTGCTGCCAGACCACCTACTACCTTATTTGTGGGTCTGCAAGTCAACAAAGTCACCAATTATACAATATAAGAACTACACATCACTAAGTAGAACGTAGAAAATGTCCGCAAAGCCCAGGGTTCTTTAGTTTATACATTTCTCTGTTCCTGGCACTTAGTAGGTTTGTTAGTAGGTAAGACCAACTTTTCATGAAAAAAAGGCTAACAGGAACTAGAGGTGTTGCTAATGGCGGTAAGGCACCAGTTGAGCTGGAAAAGCTGAGTCAGAGAGGGAGGCCCTGAATTCAAGCCTCAGTACCAGCACAGTAAAAAGAAAAAATATAAATAACACACTGTATGTTTTACTTAGTTTATTTTCTTTTTAGATAAGGATGTCCTTATAGAGGGCCCTTGAACTGTATCTTTGGGGGTAAAGCAGAATGAATTAAATGTTTAAGGGAAAAAATGTCCTTATAAAGCCACTGGGCATGGAAAACTTCTGAGCAGACAACCATCTGACAGGCAGCACCTGGCCTGGAGTTCAAAGATGACCAAAGCAAAATCCTGCCCCATTTTGCATAGGGAATGAATGCGCTATTCTTTGCCTGCCTATGATAGCAGTGTTGTAAAATTCCAGAACAGCGATGGTCCCCCAACCGGAATTATATATTTTTTTTAATCCGGGTGAACCTAAAGAGATGTAAATTAAGTCTCTTGTAAAACTGAGGGTGTGGAATCTGCCTTGGGGCTGAGTTGTTGGTGAGGGGAGGTCTGGGTTTGGTTCCCCCAACCTGGCAAAAAAAAAGTGTGGGGGAGACAGAACAAAATCCCTGCCTTCAACAAGTTTATCTCTAGAAGGAAGAAAACTATGTGGAGTCACATAAATAACAGTTGCATATTGTTAAAAGATCAGCACACAATAGGCACTTAACAAATGTTGATTCAGTGATACCCAGGGGTCCCCACTCCCGCCTCCCTTAGCTTTAGCCCTCATTTTCTTCTCACTTGCTAAGCCTGCTGTTTACATCTCTTCCTTTAGCTGCCTGCCTGCTTGGGACATGCCACTGCCATCTAAAACTTGTAGTGTCTTGGACCTGGGTTCTTGCAACCCAGTAGAGAGCCACGAGACTTGGGCCCAGTCCAAAAATGCTGACAAGCAGCTGCCTGAATACAAGGCAGTGGTGGTGGGCGCAAGCGGTGTGGGCAAGAGTGCCCTGACCATCCAGATGATCCACAAGTGCTTCGTGAAAGACCATGACCCCACCATCCAGGATTCCTACTGGAAGGAAGTGGCCCAGGATGATGGAGGATACATTCTCAATGTGATGGACACATCAGGGCAAGATATACACAAGCGCTTGCGTGACCAGTGTCTGGCAGTTGGTGATGGAGTGCTGGTTGTCTTTGCTCTAGATGACCTCTCCTCTCTCGATCAGCTGCAGCAAATGCGGGCATCCTGGGGCCCTCAGGTCAACCAGCCTCTTGTCTTGGTGGGCAACAAATGTGATCTCGTGTCTACCTCTGGAGATGTTCATGCTGCAGCTGCAGCCCTGGCAAAAAGCTGGGGGGCTCCCTTCGTGGAGACTTCAGCCAAGACTCAGAAAGGTGTGGAAGAAGCCTTTTCTCTGCTCATCCATGAGATCCAGAGAACCCAGGAGGCCAAGGAAGTCAAGGCAGGAGCAGCTAAAAAGAATGTCCGGCACCAGAAAGTAATGTGCAGCTGTGGCTGCTCAGTGTCCTGAAAATCTTCATGAAGAAAAGATCTCCCTCTTTCCCAGACAGGTTGCAGATTCCCTTGCCATTCGACTCCTAGACACAGAACCAGAAATCTCATAGACACTGTTGGGGTAATGGGGATTTATAGACACCATCTATTCATTTGGTGAAGGGCTTTTGATAACATGGGTGTGTCTGGTATTGATTTTATCACTTTAAGAGGTTCTGTGCAAAATTAAATGTTCTCTGGTTTCAAAGCTGCCTTGTTGAGTGTTTCATGGGTAGGAGTGAAAGGAGTAGAACATTACATGAATGATGAGAAATCTTTCATTCAAGAAATTTGGAGCTGAGAGCTCATGCTAGGAATCCTAGCTAACAGGAGGTTGAGATCTGAGAGGATTCCCTGTTCGAAGTGAAAGTGGAGGTGTGGCACAAGTGGTAGAACACCAGTCTTGGGGGAAAAAGCTAAGGGACAATATCTAGGTTTTGAGTTCAAGTACCAGTAGCAGCCGAAAAAGAAAAAAAAATCCAGCTCTGCAGTGGGTGCAATGGATGCAGAGATAAGATTTTTTTGTTGTTGCCAGTACTGGGGCTTGGACTCGGCCTGGGCACTATTCCTGAGCTTCTTTTGCTCAAGACTAGTAGTTTATCAAAGCCACAGCACTGCTTCTTTTTTTTTCTGTTGATATGGCACTGAGGAATTGAACCCAGGGCTTTCATGTATGCTAGGCAAGGATTCTACCAGTCATGACCATCCCAAGACAAAATTTTCAAAATCTAAGGGCTGGGGGGTGTGGCTTAGTGGTAGAGTGTTTCCCTAGCATGCACAAAGTCGTGGGTTCAATTTTTGTGTACCACATACACAAAAAGCTGGAAGTGGTGCTGTGGCTCAAGTGGTAGAGCCCTAACCTTGAGTACAAAGAGGCTCAGGGACAGTGACCAGGCCCTGAGCTCAAGCCCCAGGACTGGCAAAAAAAATCTATCATGTATGAGAGCTAGGTGGGTGATGGAAGACTGAGGATAGGTGTCAAAGAATTGGGGAATAAGTGACATTTGGGTAAAAACTCATCACCAGGAGCAGAGTGCCTAAGAGTTCAGCCCCCTAGGCCCTCAGAAGGATGTGCTAACCTTGAAGGTGGACCCAAAGCCTTCTGGGATCCCCAAACCCCAGTGAAGCCTAGCAGGGAAGTCCAAAATCAAGACAGGGACTCCCAACTGCAGCTGTCATTTCCGGAGTGCTTGCCTCTATAATAGCCTAGCACTGGCTCACCCAGCTGGAATATGAGGATCACGGTTTGGAGCCAGCCATGGCAGGAAAGACCATCAGACTCCAATAAATTACTTGAGCAAAAAAAGCTTAGGGACAGTGCCCAGCCAACTGCTAAGTTCAAGCCTCAGGACTGGCAAAAAAAAAAGCCTACCATTGCCACCCACCCAACCCCTACACTGCCACTGAGACAAATAGCTGCTTCAGATCGTGTTTATTGAGGGGCCAGGAGGCAATCTTGGGGCGGGGGTGTAAGTTGGTGGATGGCGACGTGCTGGCGGGGATGCTTTGGGGGAGGGGGAAGTCGGAGCTCCAGGGCAACTCCAACAGGTGGTGCTCAGGGCGGTAGGAGGCGTCGTGCAGGCGCCTGGGGCTGGGAATTTTCCAGGCGTTTCACGCGCAGCAGGGCCCCAAGTACGCCTTCAGGAGGCACCTCTGGACCCAGATCCTGTTCTGCAGCACGACGGAGGCGGCGCGGGGCAGCTGCAGCCTCCGGTTCCCCACTTCCAGTGAGGATCCGCCCCAACAAGTACCTGCAGGGTAGAGAGGAGAAATGGGACCCCGAATGGACAGCAGGACCCCATAACCTCATGTGGCCTGCTCCCTTCCCACTCTGGCTCTGGACCCTACTGTTTAGTAGACATTCAGACATTCCCATCCCAGACATTGTGCACCAGGGCTGGAAATCTACGTCCAGCACTGCCCTCCAGTTGGGAAAATGTCTCCTCCTCCTGGGTTGATTTCCTCCAGAATCTCACTCCCTTCCTAGGGTCCAGTCCCCGGCCCCTGGCTGTAGCACCTCAGTAGCTCCGGGTCCACGTCGGGTGTCTCGTCCGCGGCGTCCTCAACATCTGGACCTGTGGGGCCATCGTCGTACACGGGGGGTCTGGGTCGCAGTGCAGCGGCGGGGGCAGGCGCGGGAACCAGCTGGGCTGCTAGGGCGGCGGGGTCAAGGCGGGCGCGGAGTAGAGCGCGCGCCAGTTGCGCGGCGGGAGCATCAGGATCATCATCCAAGGCCAAGGGCCCGTCGGGAGCGCGCGGGGAGCCCCAGACACGCAACAGCTGGGCCAAGACGCGTGCCTGCTGATCCTCCGCCTCCTGCGCCTCAGCCCGCGCCCGCTCTTGCCTCTCAGCCTCCAGCAGGTGCGCCAGCGCCCGCGCCAGCTCCTGCACTGCACCCGCTGCCTCTCCTCTGGGCACTGCCCGACGGAAGCGACGGGGAGCGCCAGCCTCAGTCATGGGTGGGGACGCTGCACCCAGGCTGCGGGGCTCCTGTGAGAAGATGCGAGAGGGAAGAGAGCATCAATCAGTCCGTGTTGCTTCAGCCCAGGGACCTCCATCTTGAGATGTGGGGTACGATGCACCACCGAGAACCCACCAAAATACACGAATGCCTCCAAGACCACATGAGACTTCTAAAGATCTGAAGACATACTCAAGACCACCAAAGACCCTCACCTACTCACCCACCCAAGCATACATCCCCAGTGATAGTGTAGAAACTCTCAGAAATTGTCCTCGTTCTACTGCCTAGTTTGATTGTGTGTGTGTGTGTGTGTGTGTGTGTGTGTGTGTGTGTGTGTGTGTGCTGGTCCTGGGGCTTAAACTCAGGGCCTAGGTATTGGTCCTTGGCTTTTTTTACTCTAGGCTAGCTCTCTACCAGTTTTCAACCATAGCTCCACTTTAGACTTTTTGGTGGTTAATTGGAGATGAGTCTCACAGTCGTTCCTGTTCAAGCTTCGAACTCAGATCTCAGCCTCCTGAGTAACTAGGACACAGTCATGAGCCACAGGCAACTGCGTTGGAGTCTATTTCTTTGACATGGAAATTCTCCTATTTTTCCAGAGGGAATTTAATTGGCAAAATAATTTTGAACAGCAGGTTGGCAATGTCCCAAAAGAGCCATATAATCTATAACTCACTCCCGAGGATCATGAAAGATGACAACAGCATTTATAATTGCTTAAAGGGAGGGAAAGGAAGAAATGAAAGAAAGGTCTGGAAATAACCCAATATCCACTGATGTATTACAAATCCATATATAAGCCATGACACAGAGTCATGAAATACTTACTCATAGGGCATAATACTAAGCAGCCATAAAATTAATTACAGCCACACACATATATACATGAATCTTACCACCAAACTGAGCCAAAACAGCAAATGTGGGCCAGGAGTGTTACTCAGTGGTAGAGTGCTTGCCTCACAGGTGACAAGCTCTGAGTTTGAGCTGAACACCTCCCGCATTTGAATGCACGCACGCATGTGCACTTACACACACACACACACACACACACACACAGGTTCCAAAACCTCACTGCAGACTTACTGAGACTATGAGATACACACAGACTTCCTAGTGACCCCTAGTGATTACCAGATGGTAAATGCCCAATTTCATTCCTTTTTTATGTAAAAAACAGGAGAAACTAAACAATAGTGGTTTTGAGATAAGCTGCAGACAAAAATAAGGAATCTGAAGGACAGACAGTTCAGGATAATGATCATGAGGGAAGGATACAGAGAAAGGACATATAGTAACTTCTATTATTATTTTTTTCTATTTAGGTAAGCTATTAATTTATTGTTAGTATTAAGGTGTTATACAAGGAGTAACCATTTCACAATTCAAGTAATATGTTCATTTCTCTTTTAGATAATGCCACCCTTCTCTTCATTTTAATTAATTAATTAATTTTTTGATGCTGGAACTGGAGCTTGGACTGAGGGACCTGTGCACTGTCTCTTTCCACTCAAGGCTAATATTCTGCCACTTGAGCCACACCTCTACTTCTGGCTTTTTGGTCATTAATTGGAGATAAAGGTCTCTCGAACTTTCCTGCCTGGGCTGACTTCCAACCAAGATCCTCATAACCTGAATAGCTAGGATTACTAGCATGAGCCAGTGACTCATGCTTTATTTTTTAAGCCAAGTGGTAGCTACTTAACAAGTTATTTTTATCATTATTTTAAATGGTGTGAGTATATATAATAGTGTTATATATAAAATTAATGTTAAAAAATGTATCCTTGATTCAGTCCTGAAGAACTAGAGAAAGAAGCCACTCCAATTACCTTGATGGGCACCCATCACCCCTTGGCTGGAAATTTATTCATCAGCAATCTGTCTTTCTGTGTCTCTGTCCCGGTCTGTCTCAGTCTCTTTCTTCTTGACCCTTGAGATGTCATCTACGCAACCCAACACTACTACATATCCACACAAAGAAACACACACAGTGCCATCATTTTTATTTCAGAAGGAGTGGTCCTCTGGTCTCCTGTGTTGGATCATGCAGTTACACCCATATGCCAGGGCGTGCACTTCCCTGAGAAACACAATGCAGATCAGAGACATCATGGCTTCTTTTCTCATGATGACACAGCTCCACAAAAAAGCAAAGAGAAACAGCCTCACGAATGAACCTACAAAGCCCTTGCACCATGACCAACATGAAATCCACACAGGGAGATGAAGGACCACTCCCTCCCATGTGAAAACGAACTCACACAGGCACACACAAGCACACAGGAAGGCACGCCCATAAACCACGTCATCGCACAAAGATTCATTAATACACACACAGTGTCACTGAGAAAGCAAGGGGGGGTCATAAAAGTCATACATAGAAGCATCATTAGCATCATACATCTTACACATCCAAACACACAATGTCACCTTTGTAGGAAGCTTAACCAAGATCCTACTAAAGGACACACACACAGCACACAATACCCCTAAATGACTATCATCACGTTACACGCACTCAAGGATACACGCACAGCCTGTCTGAATGCGTCCTAAGTGCTGTGGACAGCGCCGCAGGCCTGGAGCCAAGCAAGGCCTGGCCTGGAGGGGAATGCGCAGAGATTGGCAGGGCGTGGCTCCTGACCCAGCCCAGGCCAACACCACCCGGAAACCTAGCCTGGTTTCGGATGTGGGATGTAGCGGCCTGGATTGTCACCCTTCTCAGTCTCTCTGCGCATGCCTGGAGCAGACTCCAGAGAGGATGCGGTACCAATTCGTACCCGCAGCATCCTTCTCCCTGTCCCCGCCCCCACCCCCACCCAGCACCGCATTGGGGTCGCACCTTTACCGGCCTTGCGCCGAGCACGGGTGGAAGCCGAAAGAGACCCAGCAGCAGCAGCACCAAAAGGCCGACGCCCCCGGCCCGCGGCCCGCGGAGCAGCGGCGACCCCGCCATGCTGCCCCTACGAGCCGGGCTCCGGACGGGCGGACTGGCTGACAAGTGCGCAGTGCTGGGGCTAGTGGGTACAGCTGCGGTGCTCTGCGGCTGCGCACGCCCAGAAGCTGGGTCCCCTCCCGTCCACCCCCTCCTGCCACTCTACGCAGGCGCAGCCTCGGGGATCTGGCAGCCCCTTCATCCCGCACATCACCATGGAGATGCCCAAGGGGCAAGGTGGAAAGCTGGTGCCTGCACTGGCGGTTGCCATGGTAGTCTGAGGGCAGTTGCTAGGGCAATGGACCTTGCAGTTAGCTTACCAGACAGTGAGAGAAAATTAACTCAGCGCAGTGAAATAGAGGTCTGGGCCTTAATGCTGGCTCCTCGGGGAGGAGATGAGCTTCGTGCCTTGGACAATCGATTATAGATCTTGTATTGTGAGCCTGGCTCATTACAAAGACATGGGTTCAATCCAGATGACGTGTGATCATGGATGGCTCTCCATAGACCATGACAAGAGGACTCAGCCCCTGGACCACAATAAACCTGTTCTTAGCAACTGCAGCCACAAACCAATACTGATGATTAAACGAGAATGACATTTAGGGCTGGGGCTTGGCTGAAGGAATAGAGTGCTTGACTACCAAGTAAAAGGCCCTGAGTTCAAACCCCAGTACCATAAAACAAAACATTTTAAAAACCAAATGACATTTAGAGGGAGATTTTTTTCAAGTGCTCCTTTCCACCCTGTCTTGTCTCTTTGCCAGAACCTTCATCTCTCCACAGATGTTTCTTGTTTTGTCCTCCAGTGCCCTCTGTTCTGCTTACTTCTCATGTGTGACTCTTCCCTGACTTTTTTTTTGTCTCTATACATGTCCTCCTGACTCTGTCTATACTTACTTGCTTTCTATAATAAAATACATAGATTTATTTTTTTTAATCTATGAAGAATGTCAAACAAATGTTCGGTGCCAGTGGCCTATGCCTGTAATCCTAGATATTCAAGAAGCTGAAATCTGAGGAGCATGGTTCAAAATCAGCCCAGGAAAATGAATCTCAGAGACTCTCAATTCCAATTAACAAGCCAAAAAACAAAACAAAACAAACAAACAAACAGAAGTAAAGCTGTACATCAAATGGTAGAGCAAAACAAAAACACAAAAAACAAAACTCAGGAATAGTCAGGCCCAGTGGATCACGCCTGTAATTCTAGCTGCTCAGGAGCCTGAGATCTGAGGATCTCAGATCCTCAGAAGTGGCACTGTGGCTCAAGTTGTAGAGCATTAGCCTTGAGCTGAGGAGTTCAGGGACAGTGCCCAGGCCCAGGCCCTGAGTTTAAGACTCAAGACTTGCACACACACACAAATATGTATTCAACATTCTGGGGAGTGCAAACCAGCCTGACATCTGGCATGCTAGGCTTGAGTGAAAAAGCTAAGCAAGATCATGAGTTCAAGGCTCAATAACTGGCATATACCCACAAAAGAAATAATTTCAAGCTGCTTAAAATGATGGATCTACTGGGCACCAGTGCCTTGCACTTACAATCTTAGCTACTCAGAAGGCTAAGATCTGAGGATCATGGTTCAAAGCCAGCCCAGGCAGGAAAGCCTATGACACTCTTATTTCCAACTAGCTACCACAAAACAAATGCAGCACTGTGGCTCAAAGTGATAGAGCTCTACCCTTGAGCAAAAGACCTCAGGTACAGTGCCCAGGCTCTGATTCAAGCCCCATAACTGATAAACAAAAAAGATGGATCAACTGTGTGCCAGTGGCTCATGCCTATACTTCTAACTACTCAGGAGGTTGAAATCAGAGGATCACTTCAGGCAGGAAAGTACACAGACTCTTATAGCAAATAAACTACCAAAAAAAAGCCTGAAGTCTCAGGGACAGCACCCAGGCCCACAGTTCAAGCCCCACAACCAACAAAAAAATAGAGAAAAAAATGCCTGAAGGGCTACAGTGCTAGCCTTGAACACAAAAGATCAGAGACAGTACCCAGGCTTTAGTTCAAGCCACAGGATCAACAAACACACACACACACACACACACACACACACACACACACACACACACACACGAAATAAAATAAAGTGATTGACCAAGGCAGGCATGAGTGGTTCATGGCTGTAACCCCAGCGACTCTAGAAGCTGAACTCTAAACATCTCATTTCAAAGCCAGCCTGAGGAAGAAAATCTGACCCCTAATTAACTAGCAAAAAGCCAGAAGAAGAGATGTGGATCAAGTGGTAGTATGCCTTGAGCATAAAAGTTAAGGACAGTGCTTGGTCCCTGAGTTCAAGCCCCAGTACACAAAAAAATTAAAATAATAATAAATATACACTATTATTGTGATATAAATTTAAAGTGAAAGAGAGACTTGTGCAAGGAAACATCTATGTAGTAGTCAAGGGTATCCGGAATCCATTGATTCTGCTTTCATGCCCTCAGCATCATAAACATTATAGAGAAAATCCTTTCCCAAGTCTCCTTTTAGACCCATGAATGAGGTAAGGACAAACATAAGGATGGGCTCTATACCCCAACCAACATTTGGTATTCACATCTTTCTATAATTCTCTTATTGCTTGAATGAGTAAATAACCAAAAGTGACATGTATATGATTATAGTAATGAAGTTGAGAGCCAGGCATCAGTGGTTCATGCCTGTAATCCTAGCTACTCATAAGGCAGAGATCAAAGCCAGCGTAGGCAATAAAAGCCCTTGAGACTCTTAGTTCTAATTAAGTACCCAAAAAATTGGAAGTGAAGCTATGACTCAAGTGTGGACCACTAGCCTTGAACAAAAAAGTTCAAGGACTGTGCCCAGACCCTGAGTTCAGGCTCCGCAACCAAGACACACACACACCCTAGCCTGGTACAAGCTACCACTGTTGTTCAAGTGGTAGATCACCAGTCTTGGTCAAGAAAGCTGAACAAGCCAAGCATCAGTGACTTATGCCTGTAATCCTAGCTACTCAGGAGGCTGAGATCTAAAGATCGCAGTTCGGGCTGGGAGTTTGGCCTAGTGGTTAAAGTACTTGCCTAGCATGCATGAAGCCCCGTGTTCAATTCCTCGGTACCACATACATAGAAAAAAGCCAGAAGTGGTGCTGAGGCTCAAGTGGCAGAGCTCTAGCCTTGAGAAAGTCCAAGGACAGTGCTCAGGCCCTGAGCTCAAGCCCAGGACTGGCAAAAAAAAATTATATAAAGATCGCAGTTCGAAGCTAGCCAGGGCAAGAAAGTCCCTGAGATTGTTATCTCCAAGTAACCACCAGAAAAACAGATGTAGAGCTGTGGCTTAAAGTAGTGGAGCAGTAGCCTTGAGCAAAATGAGCTCCAAGGCAGTACCCAGGTCCTGAGTTCAGGCTGATGACTGACAAAGAAAGGAAAAAGAAAAGAAAACTGAACAGAAGCATGAAGTTCTGAGTTCAAGCCTTGTGTCATCATAATAAGTAAGTAAATAAATCTAATCCGTTTTTTTGGCCAGTCCTGGGGCTTGAACTCAGGGCTGGGCATTGTCCTTGGACTTTTCTCAAGGCTAGCACTCTACTCTAAGCCACACACCACTTTCTGGCTTTTTCTTTGTATGATTACCGAGTAATTGAACTCAGGTCTTTGTGCATGCTTAGGCAAGCACTCTATCACTAGGCCCCACTCCAGACCCCTCATTCTTTTTTTTGCCAGTCCTGGGGCTTGAACTCGGAGCCTGGTCACTGTTGTTGGGCTTTCTCAAGGCTAGCCCTTCACCACGTGAGCCACAGCACTACTTCAGGCTTTTTCTATGTATGTGGTACCATGGAATTGAACCCAGGGCATTGATTTCAACTTATGAAATCCAAGCAAAAGACATATATAAGGCATACTACGTCTCTTCCCCTCCACCTGCTTTTTTTTTGCCAGTGCTGGGGCTTAACTCAGGGCCTATGCATTGTCCCTGAGTTTTTGTTCAAGGCTAGCTCTCTACCACTTGAGCCACAGGGCCATTTCTGCCTTTTTCTGTTTATATGGTATTGAGGAATAGAACCCAGGGCTTCATGCATGCCAGGCAAATACTCTACAGGCATGAGCCACTGGCACCTAGCTAATAAATTCATTTTTCAGTTTTGAAAAACAGGTTGGTAAACCTGGTACTAGTTACTCATGTCCCTTGATACTCAGGAGGCTAAGATATAAGGATGGAGACTGAAAGCCAGACCATACAGGAAAGTCCTTGAGACTCTTTTTTTGGGGGGGTGGTCCTGTGTGCTAGCCCTGGGGCTTGAATTCAAGGCCTGGCAACTGTCACTGAGTGTTTTGGCTCAAGGCTAGTGTTCTACCACTTATGCCATACCTTTATTCCCAAATTTTTTTCCGTGGTTAATTAGATATGAGAATGTCACAGACGTGCTTGCCAAGGGTGGCTTTAAACCATAATTCTCATAGCCTCATAGGTAGCTAGAATTACATATATGAGCCACCAGCACGTGACTTAGTGACTCTTATTTCCAATTAACCATCAAAATGACAGAAGTGAAGCTGTGGTTCAAATGGTAGAGGATCAACCTAAAGCAAAAAAACTAAGGGAAAGAGCTCAGCCCTTGAATGTAACCCTCAGAACCAGCACAAAAGAAGAGAAGAGAAAAGAAAAACAATTTAGTAATTGAAAGAACAATCTAGTAATTTTTTATTACATGCAGCATTTTAGGATAATAATTATACTTGAAAGCTTTATCTTAGGAACATCAAGTTCTACTTATTACAATTAGGGACACATAGACCTAAATCTGCAAAGATGGACATGACCGTTTTTTTGTTGTTGTTGTTGTTTTTGGTTTTTGGTTTTTGGTTTTTTTTTTGCCAGTCCTGGGCTTGAGCTCAGGGCCTGAGCATTGTCCTTGGACTTTCTCAAGGTTAGAGCTCTACACTTGAGCCTCAGCACCACTTCTGGCTTATTTTCTATGTATGTGGTACCAAGGAATCGAACCCGGGCCTTCCTGCATGCTAGGCAAGCACTTTAACCACTAGGCCAAACTCCCAGTCCCCGTTTTTTTAAATTTTTTTTTGCCAGTCCTGGGCTTGAGCTCAGGGCCTGAGCACTGTCCTTGGACTTTTTTCTCAAGGCTAGAGCTCTACCACTTGAGCCTCAGCACCATTTCTGGCTTTTTTCTATGTATATGGTACTGAGGAATCGAACCCGGGTCTTCATGCATGTTAGGCAAGCACTCTACCACTAGGCCAAACTCCCAGCCCACATTTGGTTAATTTTTTTTTTTTTGCCAATCCTGGGCTTGAGCTCAGGGCATGAACCCTGTCCTTGGAGTTTCTCAAGGCTAGAGCTCTACCACTTGAGCCTAGCACCACTTCCGGCTTTTTTCTATGTGTGTGGTACCGAGGAATTGAACCTGGGTCTTCATGCATTCTAGGCAAGCACGCTACCACTAAGCCAAACTTCCGGCCCATTTTTTTTTTAATTTTAATGTTTGGTATTTTTGTTTGTTTGTTTGGTTGGTTCTTTGGGTTGTTTTTTGGTTTGTTTTGTCAGTCTTGGGGCTTGAACTCAAGGCCTGGGTGCTGTCCCTGAGTTCTTTTTGCTCAAGGCTCCTGCTCTGTTCTACCACTTTGTACTATATTACCACTTCTGGTTTTCAAGCATCCTGCTTGACATGACTATTTAGAGCAGCGTTATAAATATTATCTCAACTCAGGAGCTGAGATCTGAAGATCAAAGTTCAAAGCCATCCCAGGCACTAAAGTCTGTTGAACTCTTATCTCCAATTAACCACAGAAAACCAGAAGTGGTATTGTGGCTCAAGGGGTATGGCAGCAGCTTTGAGCTGAAGAGCTCACGGACAGTACTCAGGCCCAGAGTTGAAATCCCATGACTGACAAAAAATATCTCAAAAGGCAGGCACTGGTGGCTCATGCCTGTAAACCCTAGCAACTCAGGAGGCTGAAATCTGAGGATTAGGGTTCAAAGCCAGCTTAGGCAGAGAAGCCTGTGAGACTTTAATCTCCAATAACCTACCAAAAGACCAGAAGTGGAGCTGTGGCTCAAGTGGCAGCCTTGAGCAAAACAAACTCAAGGATATCACTTATGCCCTGAGTTCAAACCCCAGGACTGGCACAAAAGAAAGCCAGAAATGGAACTTGGTTCAAGTGGTAGAGCTCTAGCCTTGGACACAAAAGCTCAAGGACAGGGCCCAGGCCCTGAGTTCGAGCCCCAGGACCAGCAATCCCCCAAAAATCTAATAATTCAAATCAGAAGTACACTCAAATATCCATCAATAGATAACTCAGAGAGCTTCAAGTGTAATTCTGGTAGAGCACCAGGCATAGAAAGTACAAGGCGGGGCCAGGAGTGTGGCCTAGTATTAGAGTGCTTGCTTAGCATGCACAAAGCGTGGGTTCGATTTTTTGGTACCACATACACAGAAAAAGGTAGAAGTGGCGCTGTGATTCAAGTGGTAGAGTGCTAGCTGTAAGCAAAAAGAAGTTCAGGGACAGTGCCCAGTGCTTGAACTCCATGCCCAGAGTTCAAGCCACAGGACTGGCAAAAAGAAGAAAGGAAGAAAGAAATGAAGAAAGAAAGAAGGAAGGAAAGAAAGAAAGAAAGAAAGAAAGAAAGAAAGAAAGAAAGAAAGAAAGAAAAGAAGAAAGCTGGTACTCTACCACTTGGCCCATACCTCCACTAATGGCTTTTCTGATGGCTAATTGGAGATAAGTGTCTCATAGACGTTGCTACCTGGACTAACTTCAAACTAAACCCCTCAGATTTCACCCTTCTGAATAGCTAGGATCACAAGCTCCAGCCATGGGTGTTTGGCTCAGTCTAGTAATTTTGATTGCATGCAGCATTTTAGGGTAATAATTATGCACATTATCTTCAGAACATCGCGCTCCCTATTTATTACAGTTAGGGACACATGGATCTAAATCTGCAAAGCTGGATATGACCAGTCAAAGCAGCATTATAAATAATAGCTCAAAACAGATGCCCCCCCACCAAATCCATCAGTAGATGAATTGGGGAGCTTCAAGTGTAGCTTAGGTCAAACATTTGTCCAGTATATATGCACAAGGCTCTGAATTCCATCCCTGGCAATGCTAAACAAAAGTGACAAAATAAATGAGTAAAGAAAACGAGTTATCGTTGCTCAAATCCAGCCCAGGCAGGAAAGTTCATGAGACTCGTGTAGTCCATCATCCCAGAAGACCACGTGGAGACAGGCACATAGCGGGAGAATTATAAGGCAATTTATTGGTGGGACCATCTTCCTCACAGGAGAGGGAGAAACATGGTGCTTGTCTCCATCCAGGTGTTGTAACCCCAGGACTAGTGGTGTGGGTGGAGAATAGGAGTGCCCACCTATCCTGGAGGGATTAGGGCAGGGTGGAGTTCAGGTCTGGGTGTAGGGGGTCCTTCCATTGATGCAGCTGGGGGCTACAAGCTGCCTGGAAATTGCAGTGGGAGGAGCTGAGGACCTGAGCTGCTAACAACTCATCACTAATTAACCACCAGAAACCAAAAGTAGAGCAGTGGCTCAAAGTGGTAGCGAGCACTAACTTTGAGCAAAAGAGCTCAGGGACAGCTCTCAGGCCCCAAGTTTGATTTTAAGTCCCATGACTGACAAAAGTGAATAGATAAATACATAAATAAATAGAGTTGTATCTGTACAATGAAATATTTTTTTTTGCCAGTCTTGGGGCTTGAACTCAGGGCCTAAGCATTGTCCTTGCACCTTCTCAAAGCTAGTTTTCTACCACTTGAGTCACAGCACCACTGCTGGCTTTTTCTGTATATGGGGTACAGAGGAATTGAAGCCAGTTTTTAATGCATGCCAAGTATGCTCTACCACTAGGCCATACTCCTGGCCCATGAAATATTATTCTACCATCAGAATTAATGAATTTCTTATACATATTAAAATTGAGAGGAATTTTGGAAACATGATGTTCAGTGTGAATAGATGGGGCCATAAACTACATATTACATGATTCTGTTTACATAAAATGTCCAGAACCTGGAACTGCTAGCTAGTATCTATAATCCTAACTACTCAGGAGGCTGAGATCAGGACGACGGATGTTCGAAGATAATTATGGCAGAAAAGTCTGCAGGACTGGGGCTAGGACTGTAGCCTATTTGTAGAGTGCTTGCCTATCATGCGTGAAGCCTTGGGTTCGATTCCTTGGTACCACATACACAGAAAAGGCCAGAAATGGTGCTATAGCTCAAGTGGTAGAGTGCCAGCTTTGAGAAAGCCCAAGAACAGTGCTCAGGCCCTGACTTCAAGCCCCAGGACTGGCAAAAAAAGTCTCAAGGAGCGGGGTGTCCTATAATCCTAGCTACACAGGAGGCTGAAATCTGAGGATTATGGTTCAAAGCCAGCACAGGCACCAAAGTCCCTGAGGCACTTATTTCCAATTAAACACCAGAAAACCAGAAGTGATACTGTAGCACAAAGTAGCAGAGCACTAGCCTTGAGCTGAAGAGCTCAGGGACAGCACACAGGCAAAGACTTTAAGCACTATAACCAACAGAGAGAGAGAGGAGAGAGGGGTGGGGAAGGGAGAGTGTATGTTTTGGGGACTTTCCTGTTTGGGTTGGCTTGAAACTCGGACTCCTGAGTATCTAGGACAACAAGTGTGAGCCACCAGCATCTGAGGATGTGACCATTTTTTAATGTGCAGAAAGAGAAAAAGTCATTGCATCACAAGTGTGAGTCCCAACTTTTTTTTTTGCCAGTCCTGGGCTTGAGCTCAGGGCCTGAGCACTGTCCTTGGATTTTCTCAAGGCTAGAGCTCTACCACTTGAGCCTCAGCACCACTTCTGGCTTTTTTCTATATGTGGTACTGAGGAATCGAACCCGGGTTTTCATGCATGCTAGGCAAGCACTTTAACCACTAGGCCAAACTCCTGGCCCTGTGAGTCCCAACTTTTAGCTGGAGTTATATCCCCCTGTTTTTCATAGGAAAGGGGAAGAGTGGAAAGTGGAGGGTAAACTGACTTTCAAGGGGAATTATTTTTGCAGTCCTGGAGCTTGAACTCAGTGCCTGGGCACTGTACTTGCACACTTTTTGCTCAAGGTTAGCACTCTGCCACTTGAGCCACAGTTCCACTTCTGGCTTTTTCTGTATATATGGTTCCAGGGAATCGAACCCAGGGCTTCATGCATGCGAGGCGAGCACATGACCACTGGGCCATGTTTCCGGCCCGGAATTATTTTTTTGGCCAATCTCAGGCTTGAACTCAGGGCCTGGGCACTGTCCTTGGACTCACTCAAGGTTAGAACTCTACAACTTGAGCCAAAGCACCACTTCCAGCTTTTTCTATATATGTGTTACCGATGAATTGAAACCTGGTCTTTGTGCATACTAGGCAAGCACTCTTGCCACTAGGCCAAACTCCCAGCCACAAATTCCATGAATTTTAAGAATATATAATAGCCTTAGACAAAGTCTATTTGGCTCACAGTAAAGACAATGACCTCTCTGGAGCCAAAATAGAGGACAAAGGTCTATGTAAAGCCAAGCGCGGTGGCTCACGCCAGTAATCCTTGCTACTCAGGAGGCTGAGATTTGAGGATGGAGGTTCAAAGCCAACTGGGGTATTAAAAAGTCCATGAGACTATTATCTCCAGTTAATCACCAGAAAAGTGAAAGTGGCTCTGTGGCTCAAGAGGTATGAGGTATTCTTGAGCTGAAGAGCTCAGGGACAATGCCCAGACCCAGAGTTCAAGTCCCATGACTGAAGGAAAAAAAACAGTTTATGTAGGCAAGTTTCAATCTCCTATCTCCCAATAATGAAGAGAGTTGAGTCAATGGAAACTCCTAGAAGGGACTAAGAGCAATTGTTTTCTTCTTTGTGGGTCCACATTCTAAGCACACTAGGGAAAGTCACAAGAAGCTTGGCCTTGCCCTGGGAGGGTAGAGACCAAGTCAAAGAGTCCTGAATGTCAGGCGTGATGGCTCAAGCCTGTAATCCTAGCTACTCACTGAGGCTGAGATCTGAGGATCAAGGTTCAAAGCCAGCCAGGCACAAAAGGACCTGAGACTCTTATCTCCAGTTAACCTCTAGAAAATGGGAAGTGGAGCTTGGCTCAAGGGTAGGGTGGTAGCCTTGAGCTAAAGAGTTCAGGGACAATGCCCAGGCCCAAGGGTAGGGCAGTAGCCTTGAGCTGAAGAGCTCAGGGACCCAGCCCAGGCCGAGTTCAAGCCCCATGACTCACAAAAAAGGCAGGGCCTGAAGGGGATGGGGATGTGGCTTAGTGGTAGAGTGCTTGCCTAACATGCAGGAATCCCTGAGTTCGATTTCTCAGTGCCACATATACAGAAAAGTGGGAAGTGGCTCTGTGGCTGCAGTGGTAGATTGCTAGCCTTGAGTAAAATGAAGCTCAGGGACAGCTCCAGGCCCTGAGTTCAAGCCCCAAAACTGGCACAAGGAAAAAAGGGGGTCCTGAAATAGGTTTTGAAATTTCCTTAAAATTGGTCTTCAGGATGTTGCATGCTGAGTTTTAGCAGTAAAATTCTGAATTTCAGCATAATTGAAAGCAAGAACACATGGATATATTTCTGTATCACTCTATTATCTCTATCTATCTATCTATCTATGTATCTATCTATTAGTGTGTGTGTGTGTGTGTGTGTGTGTGTGTGTGTGTGTGTGTGTGTATCAGTCTTTGGGGCTTGAACTCAATACCTGGGAGCTGTCCACGAGTTTCTTCTTGCTCAAGATTAGTTCTCTATCACTCTATCTATCCACAGCTCCACTGAGGCTTGAACATAGGGCCTGTCACTGTCCCTTAGCTTTTATCCTTAAGGCTCACAATCTACCACTTGAGCCACATCTCCACTTTCAGCTTTTTGGTGGTTATACGTAAGAGTCGTACAGATTTTTCTTGCTTTGAACCGTTAGCCTCAGATCTCAACATTTTGAGTCCCTAATACTACAGGTGTGAACTACTGGTGCTTGGTGAAAAATCTGACACCTATTAAAACAATCAAACAGGGCCGGGAGTTTGGCCTAGTGGTTAAAGTGCTTGCCTAGCATGCACGAAGACCCAGGTTCAATTCCTCGGTACCACATACATAGAAAAAAGCCAGAAGTGGTGCTGTGGCTCAAGTGGTAGAGCTCTAGCCTTGAAAAAGTCCAAGGACAGTGCTCAGGCCCTGAGCTCAAGCCCAGGACTGGCAAAAAATAACTAAATAAAAATAAAAAATAAAGCAAGCAAACAAACCCTGAGGACATTATGTTCTGAAATAAGCCAGTCACAAAGGATAAATAGCAAGCTGCAGATGGGACTCAGTGTTTGCATACAGCGTATTCAAGGCACTGCAAAAAAGAAGAGAAAAAGAAAAGAATAAAAGATGTAAAAAGAAATATTGTATGATTTCATGTAAAAAGAGGTCAGAATACAGAATTCTGGTTGTCAGGATTGGAAAGAGGAAGAAATAGGGGGCTGTTTAAGTGGTACACAAGGCCAAGCACCAATGACTCAAACCTGCAATCTTAGCTACCCAGGAGGCTAAAATCTGAAGATCGCAGTTCAAAGCCAGCCTGGCCAGAAAGTCTGTGAAACTCTTATCAGAAATTGATCATAAATAATACCAAAAAATGGAGCTGTGGCTCAAATGGTAGAGTGCTAATCTTGAGGAAAAGAAAAAAAAAGGATAGTACCCAGGCCATGAGTTCAAACCCCAAGATCCACACCAAAAAAAGAAGAGGACCAGGAGCCTGTCCTAGTGGTAGAGTGCTTGCCTAGCATGCATGAAGGTCTGGATTCAATTCCTCGGTACCACATACATAGAAAAAAGCCAAAAAGTGGTGCTGAGGCTCAAGTGGTAGAGCTCTAGCCCTGAAAAAGTCCAAGGACAGTGTTCAAGTCCTGAGCTCAAGCCCAGGACTGGCAAAAAATGAAAGAATGAAAGAAAGAAAGAGTGAGAAAGAGAGAGAGAGAAAGAAAAGAAAGAAAGAAAAAGAGAAAGGAAAGGAAGAGAAGAAAGAAAGAAAGAAAGAAAAAAAGAAAGAAAGAAAGAAAGAAAGAAAGAAAGAAAGAAAGAAAGAAAGAAAGAAAGAAGAATTCAATTTAGGAAATGAAAGGTTCTGGAAGGCTAGGAAATGCAAAAGATTTTTTTAAAGAATTTATTAACATTGATTTTTACATCATATTTCAAATGACGTGTTTAACAAACAAGCATTCAAGAAGGGAATCTCTATATACAATCACTGGCACTTAGTTTTTAGTACATAATCAAAATTAGGCTAAGGGTTTGTATATCATAGATACATATTAATCTATGTAATAAAACATTATGTCTATAGAGTCATAGGTTTTTATGTCTATGTAATTGTGTTTATATTTCCAATACCATGTCCATAGCATTGGGTATGCAAATTTGTACTGTGTGGATCTAATAGCCAGATACTAAGGATACCATGTGCCTTTTGTTCCTTAGGTCTTGACTTGTCTCACTCAACATGATTCGCTGTAGATTCATCCACTTCCCTGCGAATGCCATCATTTTATCTTGTCTGTTGGCTATGTAGAATTCCATTGTGTGTATATACCACATTTTCTGTATCCATTCATCTGTAGTAGGGCATCTGCATTGTTTCCATCGCCTGGCTATTGTGAATAGTGCAGAGATGAACATAGCTGAGCAGGTGTCCTTATCATATCCTGGGTCATGCTGTTCAGGATAGATGCCCAGAAGTGGCATGGCGGGATCGTAGGGAAGGTCTATTTTCAGTTCTTTAAGAAACCTCCACACTGCTTTCCAGAGTGGCTGAACTAGTTTACAATCCCACCAGCAGTGCAGTAGGGTTCCTTTTTCTTCACTACCCTGCCAGCATCTCTCATTGTCTTAGTTCAAAATCTTGGCCATTCTTGTTGGAGTAAGGTGGTATCTTAGGGTTATTTTTATTTGCAAGGAAATGCAAAAGATTAAAAAAAAAGATTAAAAAAAAAACTAAAATGGTTCAAGTTCTGGAGATAGTTCATTGGCGAAGGTGGACTTCGGTTCCTGAGCTTAATGCACTGAATTCAGTATGTAGATGTAGCTGTTAGGGAAAAACATGTTTAGGCTTTGTCTCTGCTTCCTGCTTGGCAATTCCTAAAAATCCCTGGAATCTTCAAAATGCAGAGTGTCTTTTTGTATGCTAATGGTGTGACTGCTGGCTGGCCACCTGTAGGCAGCTTATGGGTGGGGGGCTGGTGACAGGAAACTCTAGGGCCCAATAGGACCCTGTGAATAAGAGCCTGTGAATGGGAGCTGAGACTTACCCTAGTTCTGTGGGGGAGGGGCAAATAAGCCGCAGAATCAGTCATCTTGGGCCTATGATTTAATGAATCAAGCTCCAAAAAGAATCCTCCAGCTCTCTGCTGATTGTTTATGCCTTAATCCTAAAGATTCCCTGAGGGGCCAGGAGTTTGTCCAAGTAATAAGAATGCCTGTCTAGGGCTGGGAGTTTGGCCTAGTGGTTAAAGTGCTTGCCTAGCATGCATGAAGACCCGGGTTCGATTCCTCAGTACCACATACATAGCAAAAAGCCGGAAGTGGTGCTGAGGCTCAAGTGGTAGAGCTCTAGCCTTGAGAAAGTCCAAGGACAGTGCTCAGGCCCTGAGCTCAAGCCCAGGACTGGCAAAAAAAAAAGAATGCTTGTCTAGCATGCATGAAGACCCAGGTTTGATTCCTCAGTACCGCATACATAGAAAAAGCTGGAGATGTTGCTGTGGCTCAAATAGTAGAGCTCTAGCCTTGAGAAAGCCCAAGGACAGTGATTAGGCCCTGAGTTCAAGCCCCAGGACTGGCAAGAAAAAAAGTTTCCCTGAGCTCTATGAGCTACTACTCTTCCTCTAACCCAAGGAGGAGCTAATTGGAACCTTGTGTATAACATAGGTAGAGGTTGGGGCCAGGAGTGTGGTATAGTAGTAGAGTGCTTGCTTAGCATGCACAAAGCCTGAGATTCAATTCCTTGGTACCACATACACAGAAAAAGCCAGAAGTGGTAGAGTGGCTTAAGTGGTAGAGAGCACTAGCCTTGAGAAAGATCAAGGACAATGCCCAGGGCCCTGAGTTCAAGCCCCAGGACTGGAAAAAGAAAATAAACATAGGTAGAGGCTATGCAGAGCTCAGTAGTCAAGGGAATGTCTGGCAGGGAAGAACCCACATTCCAACTGCCTGGTCTCACCACTCCCCGAGAAGAACAGGTAAAACTACCTGGACCTTCTGATTAGCATGGGAAGTAGGGGACTGTGTTTTGTGGTATTGAGATCAGGAAGACAACATGAATTCTTGGTCCAAGTGCATTGTGTCCCACTGGAATGGCTCCTAGAATTGACTACTTCCTTGGACTATGGGGGAAATACAGTCCCAGCCTTCACTTCCCCACCTCAATTTGTCACAGTTGCAAGGGTTGTTAAATCACAGAATAGGAGAAACAGGTTTATTTTTTTTCTTTTAACATCACAATAGATGAAGTGGTCTTATTTTTTAATTTATTTTATTTCATTTTGCCAGTCCTGGGCCTTGAACTCAGGGCCTGGGCACTGTCCTAGGGCTTTCTCAAGGCTAGCGTTCTACCACTTGAGCCACAGTGCCACTCCGGGCTTCTTCTCTGTATGTGGTGCTGAGGAATCGAACCTAAGTCTTCGTGCATGCTAGGCAAGTACTCTATCACTAGGCCAAACTCCTGGCCCTAAGTGGTCTTATTGTATGAGAATTTTAGACATTGTACCTGTGGCTCAGCTGGTAGAGTACTGGTCAATGAAATGATTTTAATTATTATTATTATTTTGTTCTTGAGCTTGAACTCTGGGCCTGAGTTCTGTCCCTGAGCTTCTTTGCTCAAGATGAATGTTCTACCAGTTGAACCAGCACTGCTTCCAGCTTTTTTGAATAGTTTATTTGAGATAAGTCACAAAGTTTCCTACCCAGGCTGGCATCAAACTGTGATTATCACATCTCAGCCTCCTGAGGAGCTAGGATTGCAGGCATGAGCCACCTGCACCCAGCTAATTAATTTGAAAGGGATAAAAACTTGCCTCAGCCTCCTGAGTAGCTAACCACTCTCTGGGCTCCTGACTACTATAGGAGCCTTTTTTGTTTGTTTTCTTTTTGTGAAGGTCCTGGGTCTTAAAATTGGTCTGGGCACTGTCCTTGAGCTTCTTTTGTTCAAGATGAGTGATCTACCACTTGGGCCACAGCACCACTTCCGGATTTTTTGGTAGTTTCTTCAAGATAAGAGTCACAGGCAGGGGCTGGGATTTTGGCTTAGAGGTAGAGTGCTGGGTTTTGGCTGGATTTTGGCTTAGAGGTAGAGACCTGGGTTTGATTCCTCGGTACCACATACATAGAGAAAGCTGGAAATGGTGCTGTGGCTCAAGTGGTAGAGTGCTGCTAGCCTTGAGAAAGCCCAAGGACAGTGCTCAGGCCCTGAGTTCAAGCCCCAGAACTGCCCCCCCCCCAAAAAAAAGAGTCACATGCATTTTCCTGCCCAGGCTGGCTTAGAGTTGTGAGCCTCAGATCTCAGCCTCTTGAATAGCTAGGATTTGTAGGCAGGACCTATCATATATGCATCCTGCTTGAGGTATTCCTTTTTTTTGTCAGTCATGGGACTTGATCTCTGGGCCTAGGCCCTGTCCCTGAGCTCTTCAGCTCAAGGCTACCACCCTACCCCTTGAGCAACAGTGCCACTTCCAGTTTTCTGGTGGTTAATTGGAGGTAAGAGTCTCTTGGACTTTTTAGTGGCCGAGCTGGCTTTGAACCTCGATCCTCAAATCGTAGCCTCCTGGGTAGCTAGGATTACAGGCGTGAGCCATGGCGCCCAACTTCAGGCATTCCTTTTTAAAATGGACAATAAGCTAGGGGCTGGTGGCTCAATCTTGAACCCTAGCTATGCAGTAGGTTGAGATCTGAGGATTCCATTTCAAAGCCACCCCAGGCAGGAATGTTTTTGAGAGTCTTATCAAGTTAACTAACAAAATGCCAGAAGTGAGGTATAGTTCAAGTGGTAGAGTGCCAGCCTTGACCACAAAAGCTCAGAGACAGTGCCCAGGCCCTGTGTCCATGCCCCAGGATCCACAGACACAAATAGGACAACAAAGTAAAAAATGGAAAAAAAAATTTACTGGAAAGGCAGGATGTTTTGGGAACCAAAGGACCTGGTGTTCTTTTAATACTTCCAAATTAGGTTATAGTATGCTCTGGTTATTGTTTATTTTTAGGATGAATAGAGAGGTTTGTCTTGGCCAGAGTTATTACTGTAATGGTAGGGGGGAAAATATATTTCCTGGAACCCTAGCGAATCCCCACTTTTCTCTCCAGCAAAAGGAACATAAAGTACACTTGTACTGAGAACATTGTACTAAGTGCAATAAACCAGTCATAGGGAAATAAATCCTATTCAACTCCCTACATCTGCTGTTTTTATTTATTATTTAATTTAATTTAACTAATTAATTTATTGTTGTGCATGTACTAGGGCTTGATCTCAGGGCCTGTATGTTGAACCTTGGCTTTTTCACTCAAGGCTAGAGGTGCATCACTCAAGCACAGCTCCACTTCTTATTTTTTTCAGTTTAATTGGAAATAAAAGTCTCTTGGACTTTTCTGCCTGGGCTGTTTTGTTTTTGTTGTTGTTTTGCCAGTCCTGGGGCTTAAACTCAGGGCCTGACCACTGTCCTTGGGCTTTCCTCAAGGCTAGTGCTCTACCACTTGAGCCTCATCATCACTTCCAGCTTTTTCTGTGTATATGGTAATGTGGAATCAAACCCAGGGCTTCATGCATGCTATGTAAACACTCTTCCACTAAGCCACATTTCCAGCCCTGGGCTGGTTTTGAATCTGGATCCTCAGATCTCAGCCTGCTGAGTAGCTAGGATTACTCCTGTGAGAAGGAAGGAAGGAAGGAAGGAAGGAAGGAAGGAAGGAAGGAAGGAAGGAAGGAAGGAAGAAAGAAAGAAGGGGTCCTGGAGCTTGAATTCAGGGCCTGAATGCTGAACTTATTTTGCTCCAGGCTAGTGTTCTACCATTTGAGCCACAGCTCCACTTCCGGCTTTTTAGTATTTTCTTGGACCTAAGAGTTTTATAACCGGGCACTGGTGGCTCTCGACTGTAATCCTAGCTACTCAGGAGGTTGAGATCTGAGGATCAAGGTTCAAAGCCAGCCCCGGCACAAAAGTCCTGTGAAACTCTTTATGTCCAATTAACCACTAGAAAACCTGAAGTGGCACTGTGGCTCAAAGGGTAGACAGCCAGCCTTGAGCTGAAGAGTCTCATAGACTTTCCTGCCTTGGCTTAGAATTGTGAATTCTAGCTTCTTGAGTAGTTAGGAATACAGCTGACAGTCACCAGCACCTGGCAATACAATACATCTTGATTGATGTCACCCCTTTTATCATTCTGCCTTATTCCAAATGATCCAATCATAAGGGAAACTTTTATCTCCTGTAATTAGAAGCTAGTGAGTTAGAGTGGACCACCTGTGGGTGATAAAATTTCCTTTTAAGGATGTGTTCTACCCTAAAACAGACCACATGAACACAAAGCTTTCCAGTTACATGATGACTCTGTCCTTAAACAATTTTTTGGGCCTGTCTTGGTGCTCGAACTCTGGGCCTGGGTGCTCTCCCTTAGCTCCTTCTTGCTCAAGGCTAGTGCTATGCTACTTGAACACCACTTCTGGCTTTTTTCTGTGATTCATTGGAAACAACAGTCTCATAGACTTTCTTGCCGTGGTTAGCTTCGAACTGCAATCCTGAGATCACAGCTTCCTGAGTAGCTAGGATTACAGGTGTGTGGCATCTACGTCAGGTTTTCCCTAACAAGTTTAAAGCAAATTTTCCAAAATACCTTACATAAATGCACCCTCCATGATGAAAGGGAAAACGATCCTTGGTCTGCTAAACAAACGATTTACATCCCATGGCTGGCTGTAATCCTAACTAAACTAGAGGCTGAGATTGAGAACCAGGGTTCCAAGCCAGCCCAATAGGAAAGTGTGTGAGATTATTATCAGTGGTAGTATTTTGCTGGTCCTGGGCTTGAACTCAAGGCTTGGAGACTGTCCCTGAGCATGTTTGTGCTCAAGGCTAGCACTCTACCACTTTAGCCACAGTGCCACTTCCAGGTTTTCTTTTTGTTTTGGTTATGTGGTAGTTGGTATGGAGGAATCAAACCCAGGGCTTCAGGCATGCTAGGCAAGCATTCTACCACTAAGCTACATTCCCAGCCCCATGTGTAAGATTCTTATGTCCAATTAACCAGAAAGAACCTGAAAGTTAAGCTATGGCTCAAGTGGTAGAGTGCCAAGCTTCAGCACAAAAGCTCAGGGGGAGTGCCAAGGCCTGAACTAAAGCCCCAGGACTGATATGTGCATGCACGCATACGCGCACGCGCGCGCACCCACTCACCCACCCACCCATCCACACACACACACACACACTCCTCATGAATAGATCTCAAGCTTAGGATTTTTTTTTGCCAGTGTTGGCCTTGAGCTCAGGATTTGAGCACTGTCCTTGGGCTTTCTCAAGGCTAGAACTCTACCACTTGAGCCTCAGCACCATTTCTGGCCTTTTTAGGTATGTGGTACCAAGGAATTGAACCAGGGTCTTCGTGCATGCTAAGCAAGCACTCTATCACTAGGCCAAACTCCCAGTCCTCAAGCTGAGGATTCTTAGGAATTTTCTAGAAGTTGAAGATGATGGAGTGGTAGAGCACTAACTTAAGCAAAAATAAGTTCAGGGACAATACCCAGGCCCCTGAGTTCAAGCTCCAAGTCTGGCAACCAAACACACAACAACAACAACAACAAAAAGAATTGGAAGTGGCACTATGGCTCCAGGGGGTAAGGCAGTAGCCTTGAGCTGAGGAGCTCAGGGACAGCACCTAGGTCCAGAGTTCAAGTCCCACAACCGACAAACACACAAAAAAGAATTAGTTACTTTTAGCCAGGTGCCAGTGGCTCACACCTTCATGTCTGAAATTATAGCTACTCAGCGAAGGATTGATTCCCAATGTGTTTTCTCAGGTGCAGTCTGGCCTATTCCTTTTCTGTTCTCCTCCACTTTCCTATCACTCAGGAGGCTGAGATTGGAGGATCATGGTTTAAAGCCATCCTGGGCAGAAAATTTCCTTTGAAACTCTTCTCGCCAATAAGCTACTCAAAAAGAAAAAGCCAGAAGTAGCACTGCAATTGAAGAAAGAGAATACTAGCTTGAGCACAGAGGCTCAAGGACAGCACCAAGTCCCTGAGTTCAAACCCCAGTACCAGGGGGAAAAAAAGTTGATGGAGGCAGGCAGCTATACCCCAGGACAAGGAAACCAAGTTTATGTTCATGTTTTTCCTACTCCTTTCTTTGAGTCCATTCTGAATTACGACTCATGCCCTAGATGCTGTCTCTGATTTTTTTTTCTCAAGGCTAGTGCTGTTCCACTTGAACCATGCCACCACTTCTGGCTTTTTGGTGGGTAATTGGAATGAAGGGCCTCAAGGGAGGTGGTGGCAATGTCTTGATCATTCACGCTAGTAGTTACTGTTGTCTATCCCAAAACAGCTGGAGCAGCCGCAAGGCGACGCTTGGACGTGATCCTCAGCTGAAGCACAGAGTCTGGTAATATAGCTTGCGCCTCAGGCTTCAAGTTCAAACCACAATCCTTAGATCTCAGTCTCCTGAGTAGCGGGATTCGAGGCATGAGCCACTGGTGTTCCTTCGGGTCGTCTCCTCTTGATTGGCTATGGTGTTTGAGGCTATCCCTTCCAGCTTTTATTTTTGATACTGTTGCTGGAACTTGAAGTCTGGGCTTGCACAATGTTCCTGAGTTTTTTTTTTCTTAAGGGTAGTGCTTTACTACTTGAGCCACAGATCCACTTCCAGCTTTTTGCTGGTTAACTGAAGATAAGGGTCTCAGAATCTGGATGCTGGTGGCTCATCCCTGTAATGTTAGCTATTCAAGAGACTAAGATCTGAGCATCATGGTTCAAAGCCAGCCTGGACAGTAAATTCTGTGACTCTTTTCTCCGCTAACCCACCAAAAAAAGCCAGAAGTGGCACTATGGCTCAAGTGGAAAATTACTAGCCTTGAGAACAAAAGCTCAGATGTAGTGCCCAGGCCCTGAATTCAAGTTCCAGGACTGGCACACACACAAAAGAAGAGTCTTGGGGGCTGGGAATGTGGCTTAGTGAGAGAGTATTTGTCTATCACACATAAAGTGCTGGGTTCAATTCCTTAGTACTAGGTAAACAAAAAAAAGTCAAGAAGTGGAGCTATGGCTCAAGTAGTAGAGTGCTAGTTTTGAGCAAAAGAATCTCAGAATCTTCATTTCTCTTTGATCTCTGTGAACTCTGGGGCACTCACTGCCCTGGAGCTCTGACTTGTCTTTGTGTTTCTCACTCCTTTGTGGTAATGGTGGATTGAACCCAGCATCTTGTGTTGAATAACGTGAACCACACTTCTAGCCTTTTTGTTGTGTTTTGTTTTTTGGTGTGTGTGTGTGTGTGTGTGTGTGTGTGTGTGTGTGTGTGTGCCTTTTTGTGCCCAAGGCTAGTGTTCTACCACTTTAGCCACAGCACCATTTTCTGACTTTTTCTGAGTAGTTTATTGGAGATAAGAGTGTGTCTCAAGGATTTTTCTGTCAAGGTTGGCTTTGAACTGCCATCCTCACATCTCAGCCTCTTGAGTAGCTAGGATTATAGGTGTGAGCCACTGGTGCCCAGCTGAATTTTCAGGCTCTTGAGTAGCTAAGATCACAGATGTGAGCTACCTATGTCCAGCTTCTCAGCACCAAGTCTGTCTTTTCTCCTTAGCTCTTTGTTATCTCTTCCTGAGCAAGTGGCTAGGTAACCCCACAGGGGTCAGAGATGGACCCCACAAGGGGCTAGGCAACCCCACAGGGGTCAGGGATGGACCTCTTACTTTTTCTTGATTCTGTCTACCTCTTCAGAATTCTTTGGATGGTCTAGGGGCCATAGGGAATGTAAGAACCACCACCCTGGGAAACCACAGTAGAATAAGGTTGGGACAGGGGCCAATGACTCACGAGTGTAATCCTAGCTACTCAGGAGACTGAGATCTGAGGATCGAGGTTCAAAGCCAGCCTGGGCACTAAAGTCTGCGAGACTCTTATCTCCAAATAACCACCAGAAAACTGGAAGGGGTGCTGCAGCTAAAAGTGGTAGAGCCCTCCCTAGCCTTTGAACTGAAGATCTCAGGGACAGAGCCCAGGCCCAGAAGAAGAAGAAGGAGAAGGAGTACCAGAAGTAGGAGGAGGAGGAGGAGGAAAAGAAGAAGAAACAGAAGCAGAAGAAAGAAAGAAAGAAAGAAAGAAAGAAAGAAAGAAAGAAAGAAAGAAAGAAAGAAAGAAAAGAAAGAAAGAAAGAAAGAAAGAAAGAAAGAAAGAAAGGAAGGAAGGAAGGAAGGAAGAAAGAATAGGATTGGGAGATGGTTTGGAGACAGGTTGACCCAGATGAAGTCAGGGAAGGGTTATGGAAGGAGGATATTGGGAAGACAGGGAGGAGAGCCTAAGAGCCTCTGAAATCCTTGATAGAAACAGATGGCATTAAATGGTATTTAATCTGAGAAAGGGGATGGTGTTGTTGCTCAATGATAGAGCACTTGACTGAGCAAGGTGGCTCATGCCAGTAAACCTAACTACTCAGGAGGCTGAGATCTGAGGATCTCGGTTCAAAGCCAGCCCAGGGACTAAAGACCGAGAGACTCTTGTCTCCAATTAATCACTAGAAAAGAGGAAGTGGGGCTGTGGCTCAAGGGGTAGAGTGGTAGTCCTGAGCTGAAGAGCTCAGGGACAGTGCCCAGGTCCAGAGTTCCAGCCCTGCAACCCACAAAAAAATGATATAGCACTTGTCTAGTATATGATGGCCCTGGGTTTTATCCTGAATTAAAAAAAAAAATTCTAGAGGAAGTGGGGCGCCAGTGACTCATGCCTGTAACCCTAATTCAGGAAGCTGATATCTGAGGATCAAGATTGGAAGTCAGCCTAGCAAGAAAGTTCCTGTGATTCTTATCTCCAGTTTTCCAAAAATCAGAAATGATGCTGTAACACATATGGTAGAATGTTGCCTTTAAGCAAAAGAGCTCAGGGATAGCACCCAGGCCCTGAGTTCAAGCATCAGTACTAACACACACACACACACACACACACACACACACACAGTAACAAAACAAATAATCCTACAGCCTTCAGTGAACCCCAACTGATGACTCTATTTTGCCACCTGGTGGCTAAATCTTTGCCTTGCATGCTCATTTCTTTGTGGGCATCTTATAATGCTTAGGTCTCTCCTCCTCCTCCACCCTCTCCTCCTCCTCCTCCTCCTCTTTCTTCTGTCAGTACTGGGACTTGAACTCAGGGCTTGGGCATTGACTCTGAGCTTTTTTACTCAAGGCTAGCATTCTACTGTTTGGGCCACAATGCTACTTCTGGCTTTTTCTGTTTATGTGGTGCTGAGGAATTGAACCCAGGGTTTCATGCACTCTGGGCAAGCAATCTACCACTAAGCCACATTCCCAGCCCTCATATGGCTTCTTGTTACTTATTTTCTTTTTCTACTCAGCCTCCTGAGTAGCTAGAATTGTTTTTTTTTTCTCAAGGCTAACACTACCAAAGCACAGCTTCTGATTTTATGATGATTAATTGGGTTAATTGGACCTCCTAGACTTCCTGCCCAGGCTGGCTTTAAACCATGACCCTCAGATCTCAGCCTCCTTAGTAACTAAGATTATATACAGGCATGAGTGACTGGTGTCTAGCCCCTAAACTTTTTAGTAACTTTATTTGGCTGACACTCTACCACTGGAGCCACAGCTCCATTTATTATGTTTTTAGAAGTTAAGGGAAGAGTTTCACAATCTTTCCTGCTTAGACTGATATCAAACCATGATCCTCAGAACTCATGTGCTTTTTTTTGGTAGTCCTGGGGCTTGAACTCAGGATTTGGGTGCTGCCCCTGAGCCTCTTTGTGTTCAAGGCTAGAGGTCTACCGCTTGAGCCAAAGCACAACTTCTGGATTTTTTGAGTAGTTTATATGAGATTAAAGTCTCACTGGGACTGGGACTTTTCTGCCTGGGCTGGCTTCGAACCAGATCATCAGATCTCAGCCCCTAAATTGTTAGGTTTACAGGCATGAGCCACTATCTCTGGGCCTGATATCACCTCCTAGGATTATAGGAGTAAGCACCCTGGCCCTTTTTTATTTTTTAACTTATTGTAGGGTGTGTGTGTGTGTGTGTGTGTGTGTGTGTGTGTATGTCAGTCCAATCTTTAAACATGAATTTAGGGCCTGGGCACTATCCTGAGTTCTTTTCTCAAGATTAGTGCTTTACTGAGCCACAGCTCCACTTCTAAGTTTTTTGGTGTTATTTGGAGACAAGAATTTCATGAACTTTCTTGCTTAGGCTAGATCCTCAGATCTAAGCATTCTTGAGCTATACTTCCAGCCATCTTTTTTTTCTTTTTGCCAGTCCTGGGCTTGAGCTCAGGGCCTGAGCACTGTCCTTGGACTTTCTCAAGGCTACTACTTGAGCCACAGCAACACTTACGGCTTTTTTCTATGTATGTGGCACCAAGGACTCGATCCTGGGTCTTCGTACAGGCTAGGCAAGCACTCTACCCCTAGGTCAAACTCCAGGCCTTTACTTTTTTTTTTAATTGGAGATAAGGTTCTCACCAATTGTCCTGTCCAGGCTTGCTTCCAGCCTCAGTCCTCATAAGCTCAGCTTCCTGAGTAGCTAAGAGATGTGAGCTACTGGCAGTCAGCCTTTTTTTGTTCCAGTATGAGGCTTGAACTCAGGGCTTGGGCACTCAAGTTTAATGCTCTGCCACTTGATCCATACCTGTTTCTAAGCTCGTTCCTATTGAAGTTTGCTATTGGTTAAGCCCTGCCATAAGTAGGCACCAGAGCATCCATAGTGCAAAACTCTGAGCTTTGGCAGCAAGAAAAGGCCTTGTCTGGGCCTCTGAAAAACCCCATGGAGACCTGGTGATCCTCAGCTGAGTTATAACTCCTACTTGAGTGACTCAGGTGCACTGCCAGTTGAGGATGACTGGTACCTTGAATTCAACTCTCAGTATCCCAGCTGGGGCCCTGCCCTAACTCATTGCAACATAGACAGTGGAGCCACAGAGCCCTTTGAGGGGTCATGAAATCATCAAAACCTTGTATCCCAGGACATGACACTTGTATTTCTCGGACTACCCGCTTCTAAGGATCGCTCCCTTCTGCACCATGCAACCCAAGCACCTTGGGGTCTTTCAGCCTCCCAGACCCCGACACTTCCAAGCTGTGTCATCCCTCCCAGGCATTTTGACCAGTAAGAGGGCACAGGGCCCACTCTCTCCCGCAGTAGTAGTCCTGGACGCCACCCCTTTCCCATATTTCCTTGCAGTCTGGCAAGATTGGCAAGGATCCTCTGCTGGGAAGCCTCGCCCCCGCAACTACAGACCACACCCAGTTCCTAAGCCCTTCCTCCTCAGGGACTTCCCCAGCTCTAGCTTCAACTCCAGGGACTGTTCCCAGTGCCTATGATGTCCTGGAACTTTTCAAGTTTAAAGCTAGCGTTTTACCACTTGAGCCACACACCCAAAAGCCCGTTCTGGCTTTTTGGTGGTTAACTGGAGTTGAGTCTCCAGGTCTTTCCTGCTCAGGCTAGCTTTCAACTGTGATCCTCAGATGTGTCTCCACAGTGGCTAGGAATATAGGTGTGAGACGTAAGCACTTGACTTACTAACCAGTTTTAAACAGAAAAGAGCATTTCCACCTCCTGGCAGTGGCTTACAAAAAAGTTACTAGCTTCCAGTAGGGCATGGGTATTGGTGTGGTCTGTGCAAAACAAAACTTTCCAACCTTCTGGAAACTGAATCCTCTATGTGACATTTGCACCCAAGTAGAGATGAAGCCTGCAGCACTTGTGTCAGGGTTTGCCCACAAGTGACAGTAATGGAAGGATGATATGCATCCCTCTCTCACCTTACTCTCACCTACTCTACCCCAAAATTAAAACTCATTTTTATCTATTCTGTGCGCAGCCTGTTCTAGAATTCAGGAGGGCTGAGATACATAACAATATCACTAAAAAACAATATGGAAGCTAGGCGCCAGTGGTTCACACCTGCAATCCTAGTTACTAAGAAGGCTGAGATCTGAGGATCGCAGTTCAAAGCCAGCCTGGGCATGAAAGTCCAGGAACCACCAGAAAATCAGAAGTGGTGCTGTGACTCAAGTGGTAAAGCAATATCCTTGAGCTGAAGGGCTCAGGGACTGTGTCCAGGCCCAAACCCCATGACCAACAAAGAAAAAAAAAGAAACATGAGCTGGGAATGTGGCTTAGTGGAAGAGTGCTTGCTTAGTATGCATGAAGCCCTGGGTTTGATTTCAATACCACATGAACAGAAAAAGCCAGAAGTGTAGCTGTGGCTCAAGTGGTAGAGAGCTAGCCTTAAGCAAAAGAAGCTCAGGGACAGTACCCAGGCCCCGAGTTCAAGCCCCAAGACTGTGAAGAAATAAGCAAACAAGCAAAAAGAAAAACACAAGGGTAGAAATACACTTTCTTCTGCTAAAAACTGGTTGGCAGAAGCCAGTTCTGGTGACTTACAGCTGGAATCCTAGCTACTTAGGAGGCTAAGATCTGAATACCAAGATGGAAGCCAGCTTAGGCAGACAAAATCTGTAAGGCTTTTTTTCTTTTTTTTTTTTGTTGGTTGTCAGACTTGAACTCTGGGCCTGAGTGTTGTCTCTAAGCTCTTCAGCTCAAGGTTACTGCCCTATCACTTGAGCCATAGAGCCACTTCTGGCTTTCTGATGGTTAAGTGGAGATAAAAGTCTCATGGACTTTAGTGCCCGGGCTGGCTTTGAACCTTGATCCTCAGATCTCAGCCACTTGAGTAGCTAGGATTACAGGTGTGACCTGTGGTGCCAGCTATTTTTTTGTCAGTTGTGGGGCTTGACTTCTAGGCCTGGGTGCTGTCCCTTAGCTCTTCAGCTCAAAGCTAGTGCTCTACCAATTTGAGCCACAGCACTATTTCTGGTTTTTTGGTAGTTAATTGGAGATGAGTCTCATGGACTTTAGTAAGTGGGCTGGCTTTGAACCCTGATCCTCAGATCTTAGCCTCCTGACTAGCTAGGATTACACATGTGAGCCACAGGTCCCCAGCAGCTTTTATCTTTTTGGACACTGTCCCTGAGCTCAAGGCTACCACCCTACCCCTGGGCCTGGGCGTTGTCCCTGGGCTCTTCAGCTTCAGGCTACCACCTTACCCTGGAGCCAAGCCCCATTACCCCGTTTTCTAGAGGTTAAGTGGAGATAAGAATCTCAGTTCCTTTTGTGCCCGGGGTTGGCTTTGAATCTTAATTCTCAGATCTCAGCCTCAGTGAGTAGCTAGGATCACAGGCACCATGACTGACAGCATTTTTTTTTTGCCAGGCTTAGGGTATGAACTCAGAACCTGAATTGTTGGGGTTTTGTTTGCTTCTGTTTTCTTTTTTCCTAGTACAAAAACAAAAAGGAATTTCTGACTTTTGGGGAAAGTTAACTGGAGGTAAGCTTCTTGGGGATTTTCTTGTCGAAACTGGCTTTGAACTTCGATCCCCAGAGTTCAACATCCTAAGTAGCTGATTACAAATATGAGCCACCAGTGCCAGCTCATGAGATTCTTTTTTTGTGGGTCATGGAGCTTGAACTCAGCTTGGGTACTGTCCCTGAGCTCTTCAGCTCAAGGCTACCACCCTACCCTTGAGCCAAGCCCCACTTCCCGTTTTCTAGAGGTTAATTGGAGATAAGAGTCTCAGGTCCTTTTGTGTCCAGGCTGGCTTTGAACCTTGATCCTCAGATCTCAGCCTCGTGGGTAGCTAGGATTAGAGGCATGAGCCACTGCACTGGGCTAGGATTTTTTTTGCCAGTCCTGGGCTTGAGCTCAGGGCCTGAGCACTGTCCTTGGACTTTCTCAAGGCTAGAGCTCTACCGCTTGAGCCTCAGGACCACTTCAGGCTTTTCTCTATGTATGTGGTACCGAGGAATCGAACCTGAGTCTTCATACATGCTAGGCAAGAGCTTTAACGACTAGGCCAAACTCCCGGCCCAAGGGCTAGGATTTTTTTTTGCCAGTCCTGGGGGTTGAACTTAGGGCCTGGGCACTGTCCTTGAGATTTCTCAAGGCTAACACTGCCACTTTCAGGCTTTTCTGTTTATGTGGTAGTGAAGAATGAATCCAGGGCTTCATGCATGCTAGCAAGAACTCTTCCACTAAACTATATTCACAGTCCAGAAAAGGTTTCTTATGAAGTCACTATCTCAGCCTTAGCCATGGGGCTTTATGGAGGAGGCAGCAAGGGTATTGGGCTGTATGTATGGCATGAGGGGAAGTGGACACATTCAGCCAGAAATCTTTGTGCTCCCATAATTTTGCAAGCTTGTTCTTGAATTTTCATTTGTCTAATTCACATCTTTTTTTCTTTTCATTTTTGGTACCAACCCTGGGCCTTGAACTCCAAGTCTGGCCTCTGTCTGAGCTCTTTCGCTCAAGGCTTGGCTAGCACTCTACCATTTGAGTCACAGCTCTACTTCTGCCTTTTTGGAGCTAGAATTCTTTTGCTCTAGCTGATTTCAAGCTGTAATCCTCAGATCTGAGCCTTCTGAGTAGCTAGGATTATGGGAGTGAGCTACCAGCACACCTGACTGTATGCACATTTTCTTGCTCCTCCCTACCCCCTCTGCTCATTCCCTCTGCCAAGCCATGAATCGAGCCCCTCCTTGTGGGACTCTTAAGTCCTTAGAAAGGCTTCTGCCTCTTGTCCAGAGATAGGGGTCATGGGGGTAGCCGAAGGAATGCGTACATAAGCATTTCAAAATTGGCTTTAAATACTCATTAGGGTGCCACACAAAGGAGCTGGGGTTAGTTTGTTTTTTTTTCAGTTGTAGGGGGCTGGGGTGCCCTGAGAGGAAAGAAAGGACCCATTTGTCTTGGAAGCAGGGGTATACCACCCCCACCCTAAGACAAGGGTGCTCATCCAGGTCCTCCTTTCCGATGGGTTCCAGGGCTACGTGGAAGCCAGTCCTCCCTTAGAGGTATATGACCAGGGAGGGAGAAGTAGCTCCCCAGGTGGCAGGCAGTGGGCTCTTCAGTGGAATTGTTGATAGCCAGGATAGCCCGGAGCTGGACTACCATCCTTTGCACCTAGTTGACTGGGGTCCTCGAAGAATGGAGGTGCTGAAGAGGGAAAGACAAAGAAAGTAAGCAGCAGAGAAGGAGGCAGACAGAGCGATTCCCACCTGCTTTCCCATAGATTCTCACCATTGCGGAACTGCTGCGCGGTATAGCGTGTGAGGAGGATGCCCACACCCTCAATGAGGGCCAACAGGATGCCTCCCATCATGGCCGAGCCTACCATGGCCAAGGGGCCACCTGCAGGTGGAGAGGAGATGGAGGTGAGGGCAGGTACAACGGAGGAAAGGGGCAGGGCCAGAAGCCAAGGACACTCACTGCGAGCAGCCAGCACAGCCCCTGTCAAGGCACCACTGGTGATGGAGTTCCAGGGGTCCTCCTTGCCCCGAAGTCGTACCAAACCACAGTCAATGGTGGAGAATAGGCCGCCCCACACAGCAAAGCTACCTGTAGAGGGGCAGAGGTCTAGTCATTATTTCCCAGCAACCCCCCAGAATTCATATCTCAGGGGATGAGGACTTCAAAGGTCTGAAGGCTTTGGGCAAAAATGGGCTAGAAAGGGAAGTTTGGTGCAGGGCATGTTCAATCTGCACAAGACCCTGGGTTCCATCCCCAGAAACAAAAAAAAAAAGAAAAGAAAAGAAGAGAGGCACTGGTGGCCATGCCTATAATCCTAGCTACTCAGGAGACTGAGATCAGAAGATTGAGGCTCAAAGCCAGCCCCGGCACAAAAGAACTTGAGACTCTTATCTCCAATTAACCTCTAGAAAACAGGAAGCGGGGCTTGGCTCAAGGGTAGGGTGGTAGCCTTCAGCTGAAGAGCTCAGGGAAAGCGCCCAGCCCGAGTTCAAGCCCTATGACTCACAAAAAAAAAAAAAGACATGAGATCTGGGCCAGGAGATTAGCCTAGTGGTAGAGTGCTTGCCTAGCATGCACAAAACCTGGGGTTCAATTCCTCCGAACCACATACATAGAAAATGCCAGAAGTTGGCCAGGAGTGTGGACTAGTGGTAGAGTGCTCACCTAGCATACATGAAGGCCTGGGGTTCAATTACTTGGTATCACATACACAGAAAGAGCCAGAAGTGGTAGAGCACTAGCCTTGAAAAAGCTTGGGGACACTGCCCAGGGGCCTGAGTTTAAGCCCCAGGACTGGAAAAAGAAAACAAACATAAGTAGAGGCTATACAGAGCTCAGTAGTCAAGGGAATGTCTGGCAGGGAAGAACCCACATTCCAACTCTAGTACTGCCTGGTCTCCCCACTCCCCCACAAGAACAGGTAAAACCACCTGGACCTTCTGATTAGCATGGGAAAGCCTAAGGACAGTGTCCAGGGCCTGAGTTCAAGCCCTACAACTGGCACACACAAAAAAGCCATAAGTGGTACTGTGGCTCAAGTGGTAGAGCTCTAGCCTTGAGAAAACCCAAGGACAGTGCTCAGGCCCTGAGTTCAAGCCCCAGGACTGGCAAAAAAAATCAAGGGAGAGTGCAAGGCCTGAGATCAAGCCCAAAGATGGAGGGAGGGGTTGGGGAGAAAAGCGGGAAAAAAAAAGTGGACAAAGAAGCAGATAACAGTTGGGCACGAGTGGCTCACTTCTGTAATCCTAGCTCCTCCTCAGGAGACTGATGTGAGGATTAAAGTCAGCCCCAGCTGAACATAGGTAAAGAAAGGCGGGGGGGGGGGGGGAGCGGAGAAAGGAAGGCTCCCAGAAAATATTCTGTCCCCATCAAGTAGGTAATGACTGTCTTAAAACTCATCTTTATCTTCTGTGTGCATGCATGAGCGCCAGTCTTGGGGACTGAACACAGGGCCTAAGCACTGTCACTGAGCTTTTTGGCTCAAGGCTAGTACTTTACTGCTTGAGCCACAGCTCCATTTCCATCTTTGTTTGGTGGTTAACTGGACATAAGTCTTACAGTCTTTCTTGCCCAGATTGGCTTCAAATCTTAATCCTCAGATCTTAGCCTCTTGAGTAGCATATAGGCATGAGCCATGGATGCCTGGCTCTCCTGATCTTTATATGGAGTTGAAAAATGGTTATAAGCAGATTCATCTTTTATTTGGCTTTGTTTTGTGCTGGTCCTGGGGCTTGACTGAACTCAGGGCCTGGGAGCTGTCCCTGAGTTTTTTTTTGTTCAAGGCTGGTTCTCTACCACTTAAGCTACAATTCTACTTCCTGCTTTTTGGTGCTTAATTGGAGATAATAGTCTCATACTTTCCCACACAAGCTGGCTTTGGACTGAGTCTCTCAGATCTCAGCCTTCTGAGCAGTTTCCTGGCCTAGAAATCAAACTGCTTCAAAGTCCAAAACTTTTGACATAAGTAGAAAATTCCGCAGCAGAATTCATGTGAGGTGTACTAGCCAAAATACAGGTGAACAGAACATACTGTATAAAATTAGTCAAAGACAAAGGACATGTGTCTGCAGTCCCAGCTACTGAGGAAGCTGAGCCAAAAATTACTGGAGCTCAAAAGTTAAGAGCCAGATACCAAAGGCTCATGCCAGTAATCCTAGCAACTCAGGAGGCTAAGATTTGAGGATCATGGTTGAAAGCCAGCTGGAACAGGAAAATCTGTAAGAATTATCTCTACTAACCAACAAAAAAAAGTCCCAAGTAGAGCTGTGAGACTTAGGTGGTAGAACTCTGGCCTTGAGGAAAAAAAAAAGAAGCAGCAGCAGCAGCTCTGGGGACAGTGAACAGATCCTGAGTTCAAGCTTCAGGGCTGGCCCCAAGTGGGGAGAGGGCAGGGATATGCTTTGACATTATAGAAAGACACATTTCTCCGCGCGCGTGTTTGTGTGTGTGTGTGTGTGTGCGTGTGTGTGTGTATGTGTAAGGTGGTATTGATAGGAATTGAACTGAACAGAGGCCTTGTGCATGCTAGGCAAACATACTACTACTCAGCTACATCTTCAGCCCCAAGACTCATTCATTCTCTCTCTCCAGTCTGAGGCTTGAACTCAGGTTGGCATTGTCCGTGATTTAAAAAAAAAAATATTTTATCTGTCATAGGGTTTGAATTCTAGGTCTGCCTGGGCACTGTCCCTGAGCTCTTTAGCTCAAGGTTACAACCCTATGCCTTGAAGCCACAGCACCTCTTCCAGTTTTCTAGTGGTTAACTGGAGATAAGAGTCTCATGGACTTTAGTGCCCAGGCTGATTTTGAATTGCCATCCTCAGATCTTAGCCTCCTGAGTAGCTAGGATTGCAGGGGTGAGCCACCATGCCCAACTTACCAAGCTTCTTCTTCTTTTTTTTTTTTTTTTGCCAGTCATGGGCTTGAGCTCAGGGCCTGAGCACTGTCCTTGGACTTTCTCAAGGCTAGAGCTCTACCACTTGAGCCTCAGCACCACTTCTGGCTTTTTTCTATGTATGTGGTACCGAGGAATCGAACCCGGGTCTTCATGCATGCTAGGCAAGCACTTTAACCACTAGGCCAAACTCCCGGCCCCCTTACCAAGCTTCTTTTGTGCAAGGCTAGCAAGCTACCACTTGAGCCACAGTGCCATTTCTAGCTTTTTCTGTGTATGTGTTAACAAGGAATCAAATTCAGGGCTTCATGCATGTTAGGCAAGAACTCTACCACTAGGCCATAGCTCCTAATTAATTAAAGACCTTTAAACCAATCCCTCCCTGCACTATGCAAAAAAAAAAGAAAAAACAATAGGTTTACATGATAGAAAATTACCTTTGGAGCTGGGTGCAGTGGCTCAAGCTTGTAATCCTAGCTACTCAGGAGGCTGAGATCTGAGGATCATGGTTCAAAGCCAGCACGGGCACTAAAATCAATGAGACTTTTATCTCTAATTAACCACTAGAAAACCGGAAGTGGTGATGTGGCTCAAGGGGTAGGGCAGTAGCCTTGAGCTGAAGAACTCAGGGAAACTGCCCAGGCCCAGAGTTCAAGTCCTGTGACCAAAAAAAAAATTACCTTTGGGCAGGGCACTGGTGGCTCACACTTAAAATCTTAGCCACTCAGAAAGATGAGATTTGAAAATCACAGTTGAAATCCAGTCTGCACAGGAAGCTGCATAAAACTTTTTTTAAATCAGTGTGGGGCTTCAACTCAGGGTTTAGGCGCTATCCTTGAGCTCTTTTGCTCAAGTCTAGTGCTCTACCACTTAGAGCCACAGTACCACTTTCTGTTTTCTGATCAGAAATAAGATGGATGGGCAAGGAGTTTGGCCTAGTGGTAGAGTGCTTGCCTAGCATTCATGAAGGCCCGGGTTCGATTCCTGGATACCACATACATAGAAAAAAGCCAGAAATGGTGCAGTGGCTCAAGTGGTAAAGCTCTAGACTTAAGAAAGCCCAATGACAGTGCCCAGGCCCTGAGTTCAAGCCCCATGACTGACCAAGAAAGAAAGAAAAAAAGAAAGAAAAAAAGAGAAAAAAAGAAAGAAAGAAGATGGTGATAATTGCAGATAAGAGTCTTGCCTAAATGGGTGTGGTGCGCTGTGGCTGGCTCTGGCTCTTGGGGCATGGTGGCTCACACCTGTAATCCTAGCTACTCACTGAGGCTGAGATCTGAGGATCAAGGTTCAAAGCCAGACAGGGCACAAAAGGACCTGAGACTCTTATCTCCAATTAACCTCTAGAAAACTGGAAGTGGGGCTTGGCTCAAGGGTAGGATGGTAGGCTTGAGCTGAAGAGCTCAGGGACAGCGCCCAGGCCAAGTTCAAGCCCCATGACCCCCCCCCAAAAAAGTCTTGCCCAGTGTGAGGTAGTGGTACAGTGCTTGATTAGCATGCATGAAGACCTGGGTTGGATTCCTTGGTGAGACATACACAGAAAAAGCCAGAAGTGGTGCTCTGACTCAAGTGATAGAGTGCTAGCCTTGAGAAAGTTCAAGGACAATGCCCAGGCCTTGAGTTCAAGCCCCAAGACTGGCAAATAAAGAATAAGAAAAATCTCAAGAATAGCACCCAAGCCCTGAGTTCAAGCTCTAGGACCAATAACAAAAAAAAGAAAAGAAAATTATCTTTGGGATATGTGTATAAGTGTGTATGGCAAAGTTAATTTTGCATTTAGACATGGGATCAATTCCTGAGATTTCATTATGCATATGTAAAAATTTATGTTTCAAATGGGCACTAGTGGCTCATGTCTATTATCCTAGCTCACCACACACTGAAGTCAGCCTGGGAAGGAAAGTGAGGCTCTTATCTCCAATTAAGCAGCAAAAAGCTAAAAGTGGAGCTATAGTTCTCAAGTAGCACAGTGCTAGCCTTGAGAAAAGAAAAAACTCAACTCACAGATAGTTCCCAGGCCTTGAATTCAAGCCACACTACTGATAAACATGCACACACAAATTGGAGCACTGTGTTCCAGGACCTATTTTTAAGTATTCCATGTTATTTGATTCATGACAATTTAAAGTAGTTAATAATAAATGGTTGACTTAATGCTGGTGGTTCATACTGTTATTCTAGCTATTGAGAAGGCTGAGATGTGAGGAACATGGTTTGGAGTCAGCCCAGGCCTGAGTTGAAGCCCCAGGACACCCCACCACACACATGCACACCTCAGGGCGGGGGACGCTTGCCTAGCATGCATGAAGTCCTGGGTTCGATTCCTTAGTACTACATAAACAGAAAAGGTGAGAAGTAGAGCTGTGGCTCAAGTGGTAGAGCAATTGCCTTGAGCAAAAGAAGCTCAGAGACAGTGCCTGTACTCTGAGTTTAAGTTTCAGGATTGGTGTGCACAAACAAGATCACCCTGAAGTCAACATCGTATGTTCTATGTTTCCCCAAGCATCTCACCTCCAATCTGGGGTGCTCGAATCCTTACAGCATTGACACTGCCTCTGAACCGTTGTTGAATTCCCTGAGGAAAAGCAAGGCAAACAGTTAGAACAGGCTTCGAAATATAGTGTTGTATAGAGGGGTTCTAAGCTTTTAAGAGGGGGTTGGAGAAATGGGTACGGTGGCTCACATGTGTAATCCTAAACTACTCAGTCAGGTATCTGAGATCACCCAGAGGCCTGGAGAAGAAGTTCGCAGAAAATCAGGGCTGGCTCACAGTCAAGGGGTAGAACACCTGACTAGCAAATACAAGGCTCTAAGTTTGAACTCCAGCACCAATAACAATAAAAAAGAAAGAAAGAGGTGGACTGGGAGTGTGGCTTAGTGGTAGAGTGCTTGCTTAGCATGCATGAAGCCCTAGGTTCCATTCCTCAGTGTCACATACACAGAAAAAGCCAGAAGTGGTGCTGTGGCTCCAGTGACAGAGTTCTAGAGCCTTGAGCAAAAGAAGCTCAGGAACAGAGCCCAGGACCTGAGTTTAAGCCCCAGGATTAATTTTAAAAAAAAGGCGGGGAGTGGTGCTGCAAAAGTACATCTCAACGGTAGAAAGCCTATCCAGTGTATAAGGATCAAGGTTCCAGCAAGAAAGAAACGAACAAACAAAAACAGGTAGAGGACAGGGAATGTGGAAAGGTCTCCTGAAGGAAGAGGCAAATGGGCACTGGGTCTGTAGCTCTATGGCATCTGTGCATCTATGCTGCAGGATGCTAGAGGCCATGGTTTGGTTCCTATCACACACACACACACACACACACACACACACACACACACACACACACACACACACACACACACACACACACACACACGGAGGCATATCATGTGCTAAGACCTTGAGGAAGAGAAACATGGGCAAAGATCCAGGAAGGAGAATTGTATGATATCTGGAGCCCATGCCTCACTCCTATAATCCTAGCTACACAGCAAGCTGAGATTTGAGGACTGAGGCCAAGGCAGAAAAAGTCTGTTGAGACTCTTATCTTCAATTAATTAACAAAATGCTACAAGTGGTAGAAAGCCTGCTTTGAGTGGAAAAAGCTAAGAGATAGTGACCAGGCTTAAGCTGAAGCCCTGGTACTGCCACATAAAAAAGAAAACAAAGGAGCAAAGGAGGGGGCGGGAGTGTGGCCTAGTTGTAGAGTGCTTGCCTGGCATGCATGAAGACCTGGGTTTGATTCCTCAGTACCATATACACAGAAAAAGACACAAATGGTGCTGTGACTCTAGTATAAGTGCTAGACTTCAGCAAAGAGAGAGAAGGAATGGGGGGAGGAGGGAAGGAGAAAGAATTCTAGGAGTTAAGGGACAAAGCTAGATATAAAAATTGTAGAAGCTGGGCATGGTGGCACGTGTCTGTAAACCAATACTAAGACCAGCCTAGGCTTCATAGGGAGACTTTAGTCTCAAAAAGCCCTTAAATAAGGTGGGTACCAGTATCTCATGCCTGTAATCCTAGCTATTCAGAAGGCTGAGATCTGAGGGTGGAGGTTCAAAGCCAGCTTGGCTACGAACTCTTATCTCCAATTAACCATTGAAAAAGCCTGAAGTAAAGGTGTGGCTCAAACAAGAGACAGCCTTGAGCAAAATAGAGGTGATAGCAACCAATAAGGCTCTCTATTCCCACTATTAATATGCACAAATATAAAGTATTTAGACAAAAATAAGCAAATGTTAGGACATTTAATGAAATCTTCTGGAAGGATGGTCTGAGAAAGAAGTGGAATTCATTGTGTTAAAATGAAAGGATTTTCTCCATTTTGAGACTCTAGCCTTCTGGTCAATTAAATTTTAATCATTTCTGTATGCCTAGGTTCCTGTTTCTTTTTTTTTTGCGGTCGTGGGACTTGAACTTCGGGCTTGGGCATTGTCCCTGAGCTCTTCAGCTCACGGCTATTGCCCTACCCCTTGAGCCACAGCGCCAGTTTTCTGGTGGTTAATTGGAGATGAGTCTCACGAACTTTAGTGTATGAGCTAGCTTTGAACCATGATCCTCAGCAGCTAGGATTACAGGCGTGAGCCACCACACCGAACTTCCTGTTTTATTCTTTTCTTTTTCTCGTATGCCTGTCTTGGGACTTGAACTCAGGCTATGGGCACCGTCCTTGAGCGTCTTCTGCTCAAGGTTAGCAAAAACTGGAGCCACAGCAGTCACTTCCAACTTTTTTTCTGTTTATGTGGTACTGAAGAATCATACCCAGGGGTTCATGCATGCTAGGTGGGCATTCTACCTCTAAGCCACATCCCCAGCTCTTCTATGTCTAGGTTTCTAACCCAGACTCTAATTTTACGTTTAAAAAAATCTGACTTTATATACATATTTAAGATTTGATAATACTTATGTCTTGTTTGTTTTTGTTTCCTGGTGCTGGGGATGGAACCCAGTACTTTACATCTGCTAAACAAGTACTGTGTTATTGGCATTACTCCAAGACCAGATCCAGGGGCCAGGCCTGACACACGGGCATCAGAATGAGTAAGTGCATGTTGAAAGGCAGCTCCAAGCAGCTTCCAAAGCAGTCTTCAGTGTCAAGGCTACTGATTCCCACACCACCAGGGGGCAAGGCCCAGACTCACAACAGGGGCATTACGAAAGCCCTTGACTGCCTGGAAGACTCCACCACCGATGACCCCCATAGTGAAGGCTCCTCCACAGTCATCCACAATCCGCCATGGGCTACATGCAAGCAGGAAGGAAAATCACAGGGTTAATGAGAGACCTTTCTCTGCTAGGCCCTGCACCAAGATTCATTCCAACTGGGAGAAACCAAGTCATCTGAGTAGGAACTCCATGGGTGGGAAGAAATGCTTCAAAATAGCAAGTTAAAGCCAGGCACAGTGGCTCAGGCCTGTAAAACTAGCTACTCAGGAAGCTGAGATCTGAGGATCACAATTCAAAGCCAGCCCAGGCATTAAGGTCCACAAGATCCTTATCTCCAATTAACTACCAGAAAACCAGAAGTGGCACTGTGGCTCAAGGGATAGGTAGGTAGCCTTGAGCTGAAGTGCTCAGAGACCACCACCAGGCTCCAGAATTCAAGCCTCACAACGTATTAGAAATAAAAATAAATAAAAATCAAACTAGTCCTCTTAGGGCCTCCCTTTATAAAAGCAAGAAAGGAAAGCAGGTATGGTAGTACTATTGCTCATGTACTGTAATTCAATTAATTATCAAAATGCTACAAGTGGTAGAATCAGCTTTGAGCAAAACAGCTAAGAGACAGTGCCAAGGCTCTGAGTGGAAGCCCTGGTACTGGCACACAAAAAACTCCCTGTAATTCCACAGGAGGCTCTCAGTTCAAGGCTAGCCTTAGAAACATTGTGATGCTTTGTCTCTCCACACACACACAAATTGTAAAGCTATAAATGGAATAGAAGGGGATGATCATGCATATTACTCTTGATTCCAACCGAGATATCAGCCAACTGTTCTGCTATCACCAAAGATTTAATGAATTGATTACATGGAAAGAGTTGGCATTTGCTTGTTCAGTGTTCATTAGCTAGTGATTGTCACTCAGAGCAGGGCAGAGTAGGGCTCCCATCTACAACGCTGGTCACATCTTTCAATCTGTTGACATCTTTAAAACCCCCTCCCCTTTTAAATGTAAAACTGGGGAAAAACGAAGACTATGTGGAGAATCCAAGCTCCCAAGCCCTATCTGGAAGTCTCAATAAAGCGGCCTGAGGAGGTTGGGGGGGGACCCATCCTAGGTAACCCTGAGGAGGCCCCACCAACGCTGTGATGAATTCCACCAAGCGTGGCTCCGCGTTAAGGGGGTTCATGAAATCACGAAATCAGGAGCCCGTGGAAAACGTGAGGTAGGCTCGTCATACCCCATTCTCCCAAACACAACAAATAGCGCTTAGACAAAACCCGAGTAGGAGGAGGTAGACGAGGGACGCGAAGGGAGTTTAAGGTCGTAGAGCTCCCAAATCTCAGGATTATGACATTCTAGTGCGGAATCCTCCCCTGCCCGCTTCCCATGACCGGCCTGTGCCCCAGCAACAGTCCCAGTATCCATGCCCAAAGTCATACCAAGGCTCCCGAGCGTATTCCTCCATGGCGCTGGTATGTGGCGGGCCAAGTCGAGACACTCCAGCGAACCACGCCTCTACAGTAAACGCACCCGAGCGCGCGAACGTTCCATTCTTCCAGGGGAACGATTGGGTCACTTTGCTACACGTAGAAACAAAGTTTCACTCTTATTGGCTGGATAGGCTAGCGTCATAGGTTGGGTGCAGCCTTGACGTCGCCCAGTTACCTCCTGGCTGCGAGGAGTAAAAGCTCATTTTCTACTGTGAGAAGAAAAAAAAAATCCTTTGGAACTGCTTAAATTGAGGACGAGAGACTAGATAATTTCCTACCATCCGCACCCACTGTATTGGTAACCCCCAGGTGAGTGCATTCTTTGCTTTTTCTTTTGCAGGGAGAGAGAGTGCTTCATTTTCCCCCCCCCCCCATTCTCGAGTCTTAGTTTTTCCCATCCGGCAGTGTTTAACAGATGTTGGGTGAACCCATGTTTTGTTTTCGGGGGGGAGATGTGGTTGCCGCGTCTGATTTCCTCAGCCAGTGGGAGGAGCTTGAGGCTTGGGCCTGGCTGAGGAACTGGGTTCGGAGCGTCAGGCCTTGTTTGCCAGCCTGGTGGTAAGTGTCGCAGCTTTTCCTGCCTGTCTCTCTTCCTCAGCTTTCTTCTGTTCTCTGCTAGCTACTAGTGTAGCTACATGTTACAAGAAGGTGCTTAAGCACTACAACCAGATTAGAATCTTCATCTAAGCTGTTTTGTGAATCTGTCCTTTCACCTCCAGGTTTGTCAGCTATGCCGTTGCCTGTTGCATTGCAGACTCGCCTAGCCAAGAGAGGCATCCTCAAACATCTGGAACCCGGTGAGAAGCTAAGAACGGATGGGCCTACCACATGCCAGTACCCTCCCTTCCCCCCCACCCAACTCGGACTGACACTTCCTTTCCCTTATTGGCTGGAGCTCTAAGACCTTTAGCCACATCTCTAACCCTCACATGCCAGTTTTGACAGGCTTTTTTTTTTTTTGGTGATACTGACACTTACCACCTAGCATGGCCAGATCGACATCTCATTGTTAATATGATTTCCTGATACCTATCACACGAGCCACCACACAGTCCATTTCCATTTGGACTGTGTGATAAACTGTATCATATGAGGAGTGGTTGAAGGATAGAAACTTAGCAATTCCGATACTTGATGATGAGTAAAGTCGAGCATAGTGGTTCATGTCAGTAGTCCCAACTTATTCAGAAAGTGGACATTGGAGGAGTATGGTCTACGTCATTTGGGACATAAATGTGAGCCCCTATTTAATAAATAACTGAAACAAAAAGGCTTAGGGGCATGGGCTCAAGTGATAGAGCATCTGCATAGGAGCAAGAACTCAAATTCAAACCCCATTAATGAAAAGAAAAACTAAATAATGACTCCATCCATAAGAATGGCTTCATACTTAGTAGAAAGGACAGTTGGCTCTCGCACTCCCATGTGCCAAGTACTGTAGCAAAATGGTGTTTTGCTATTTAATACAGAAAGTACCATATTTTTATTTTACATTATCTGTAACTTATTTAGTTCACAAAATAATTAGACTAACATATACTTAAAGCTTCCAAGTTCCTAGTATTTCTGTTATAGTTAATTTTCTAAATAATACTGGCTGGGCTGGGCTGGAGCTCAGTGACAAGGTGCTTGTCTAGCAAGTACAACGTCCTAGGTTCAACCCATAGTACCAAAACAGAAAAAAATGCAGTTAAAAAATAAAATAGGGGACCGGGAGTTTGGCCTAGTGGTTAAAGCGCTTGCCTAGCATGCATGAAGACCCGGATTCGATTCCTCGGTACCACATACATAGAAAAAAGCCGGAAGTGGTGCTGAGGCTCAAGTGGTAGAGCTCTAGCCTTGAGAAAGTCCAAGGACAGTGCTCAGGGCCTGAGCTCAAGCCCAGGACTGGCAAAAAAATAAAATAAAATAAAATAAAATAGGACAGGAGTGAGGCTTAGTGGTAGAGGACTTTCTAGCATTCATCAAGCCCCTGGGTTCCATTTCTCTATCTTATAGACTGAAAAAGTTGGAAGTGGTGCTGTGACTTAAGTGAGTACTAGCCTTAAGAAAGCTCAAGGACAGTGCCTGGGCCCTGAGTTCAAGCTCCCAGACTGGCCAAATCATTATAATAAAATAAAATAGGGGGACTGGGGGTGTGGCATAGTGGTAGAGTGCCTAGCATGCATGGAGCCCTGGGTTTGGTTCCTTGGTAGCACAAACACAGAAAAGGCCAGAAAGGATGGTCTGGCTCCAATGGTAGAGTGCTAGCTTTGAGAAAGCTCAAGGACAGTGCCCAGTCCCTAAGTTCAAGCCCCAGGACTGGCACAAAAAATACAAATAAAATAGGGGCTGGGAATGTGGCTTCCTGGCAGAGTGCTTGTGTAACATGTATGAAACCCTGGGTTTGATTACTTAGTACCATATAAACAGAAAAAGTTGAAAGTGACGCTGTGGCTCAAATGGTAGAGTGCCTTTTTTTCCCCCCAGTCCTGGGGCCTGGACCCACGGCTTTGATACTGTCCTTGGGCTTTCTCAAGGCCCTACAACTTGGGCCACAGCACCACTTCCAGCTTTTTCCCCTCTATGTATGTGGTACAGAGGAATCGAACCCAGGTCTTTGTGCATGCTAGGCAAGCACTCTACCACTAGGCTAAACTCCTCACCCCTAAAGTGCCTTCTTTTGCCTTAAGCCAAAGAAGCTCAGGGACAGTACCCAGTCCCTGAATTTAAGCCCCAGGATAGTAATGTAAAAAAATAATAAAATGATCCTGTTTGGCTGGGCACACTGGTACCTGTGTGACTGGAGCTAGTGTGCAGTGTGGGTTAGGTCTGAGGGTGACCCTGGGTAAAACATTTGAAACCCTACCTAAAAAATAGCTAAAGCAAAAAGGAATGAAAATGTATTTCAAGTGGCAGAGTGCCTGGCTACCAAATATGAGCCCCCCAAGTTGAAATTTTAGTCCTGCCAAAAATAAATGATTGTGGGAATCTGTCATTTAGGCCTACTATATTGCTGGCAATGATATTTTTGGCCTATGATGTGTCAGATGATGGAAAATGTCAGTATCTTCACCTTATTGATAACTGACATATGTTACAAGACTAATGTGTGCCAGCTATAGACTTTATTTTTGTACCAATCTTGGGGCTTGAACTTAGGACCTTTTTTTTGCTGAAGGCTAGCATTCTACCACTTGAGCCACAGTGCCACTTGTTCTGAATCCTTAAGTTACTAAAGATTTTCATAAAATAAACCTGCAGTAGACTCCCATTAATATCAGTAGAATAAAATGGTGCTAGTGCTCATTACTGTAATACTAACTATGCAGGAGGCTGAGATCTGAGGATCACAGTTTGAAGCCATCCCTGGCCAAAAGTCTGTTTGATGAGTCTTGAAAAAGCCAGCAGTGAAGCTGTCCAGGCTGGCTTTGAATGTGGATCCTCAGATCTCAGACTCTTGAGTAGCTAGGATTACAGGCAAGTAGTTAGGATTACAGGTGTGAGCCACTGACACACCTGGCTAGATAAATGTTTTGATGAATCCTTAACAGTTCTGAAACCAGATAGGTTTATGTACCTGTATTAACTCACTACCTTAACATAGAAACAAAAGATCTAGGTAAAATTTCTGGTAAATTCCCTAAAGTAGATGGATTTAGAATGTGAGCAATTTATTTCCTAGCACGCACATAGTTTGTGTACATGTGTACACACATATACACTATATATATGTGTGTGTATCTTTTTTTTACAGTCCTGGGGCTTGGACTCAGGGCCTGAGCACTATCCTTGAGGTTTTTGTTTATTTGTTTGTTTTTTGCTCAAGGCTAGAGCTCTACCACTTGAGCCACAGCACCACTTCCGCTTTCTGCATATGTGGTACTGAGGAATGGAACCCAGGGCTTCATGCATGTTAGGCAAGCACTCTACCCCTAGGCTACACTCCCAATCCCTATGCATGTATCGTCTACATGCAGCTTGCAGAGACAGATGCGGCTATAAGTCTAGGATGAGAACTCCTGGTCCTTAAATACTTGTCTCTTTGTTCTGCCAGAGCCAGAGGAAGAGATCATTGCGGAAGACTATGACGATGATCCTGTGGATTATGAGGCCACGCGGTTGGAAAGTCTGCCACCGAGTTGGTATAAGGTGTTCGACCCCTCTTGGTGAGCCTGGGTTCCTGGAAGGGGGCGCAGCTTTCTGATTATTGCCCTTTCCCCTCTCTTGTCTTTGGCTGTGGGACATATGAGGGACAGGGAGGAAGAGGTCTAGGGTACAGACAGAGGGGCAGAGATTGGTGACACAGAGTTGATTGATTGGAAGGACCTCTGTGCTAACATTCTTTCTTCCCATCCCCTACAGCGGGCTCCCTTACTATTGGAATGCAGACACAGACCTTGTATCTTGGCTTTCTCCCCATGACCCCAACTCCATCGTTACCAAATCTGTGAAGAAGCCTAAGAATAATAATGCAGGTTAGTTGGCACGTACGCCTTGGGTGATTCCAGCAGTTCTCAGAGAAGGACTATGGAAAGAAAGAGTGGAAGAGGGGCAGGTGAACCGAGGCAGGCCCAGCCCTAGGAAGTTAAGGTTGTTGAATGCATGGGCTGCTGAGGCTGGGGAGAGGAGGTGGTTACTTAAAAGTGTGCATTGTGTATGCTTGTACATGCTTTGGTGCTGTCCATAGCTCCACTTCTGGCTTTTTGTTTGTGTGTGGGGGGGTTATTGGACATAGAGTCTCAGCTGGGCATCAATGGCTCATGCCTGTAATCTAGCTACTCAGGAGGCTGAGATGTGAGGATCATGGCTCGAAGTCAGCCCAGGAAGAAAATTGCCAGTGAGACTCATTTCAGATTAACCACTCAAAAACCAGTAGTGGTGCTGTGGCTCAAGTGGTAGAGCACTAGCCTTGAGCACAAAGAGAATCAGGGACAGTGCCTAGGCCCTGAGTTCAACCCCCCAAAAAAGTATCACAGACTTTTTTCCTGCCCAAGCTGGCTTAGAACTATGATCCTCAGATCTCAAACCTGAGTAGCTAGAATCGATTACAGATACAAGCCACCCATTGGTGCCTGGCTACTTTATAGAACTTCTATGTTCCCCCTAGATGCTGAAGAGAAAGTGGACCGGAACCATGAGAAGCCAGATAGGAACCATGAGAAGCCAGACAGAGTGGAGAAGTCAGAGCGGAACCATGAAAAATCTGATAGAGATCGAGAGCGTAACTATGACAAAGTGGACAGAGAGAGAGAGCGGGATAGGGAACGGGAACGGGACCGTGGGTATGACAAGGCCGACCGGGAAGAGGGCAAAGAACGTCGTCACCATCGACGGGAGGAGCTGGCGCCCTATCCCAAAAACAAAAAGGGTAAGAGAAAAGGCAGGGACTCAGGTTATGGTAAGGAAGCCTCTCCTGGGCTGTCCCTGCACCTGGGCTTCCACAGAAATCTCTTCATAGTGGTATGGGCTCCATTTTTTCCTGGGATGCAGGGCTCAGTGACCAAGGGCTCTTTTGTGTCTTGAGTGAGTGAAGAACTTACATAGTCATTTACTACTCCAGTGGCTAACCGAAAGGATGAAGAGCTAGATCCTATGGACCCCAGCTCGTATTCAGATGCACCCCGGTAAGTTGAGACAACCTCTCCTCATTCTTGTGGCACCTGTGCACACCATCTGCCTATCATTTCCTTCCTCCATTCTTCATTCTGGGCCAGCTTGCAGGGGGAGGGCACGGGAGGGAGAATGTGTCTGTGTCATCTCATCCTTCTTCCTGCCCCCACCCACTTTCTGTCACCCTCAGAGGCACATGGTCAACAGGACTCCCCAAGCGGAATGAGGCCAAGACAGGAGCTGACACAACAGCAGCTGGGCCCCTCTTCCAGCAGCGTCCGTACCCATCCCCAGGGGCTGTGCTCCGGGCCAATGCTGAGGCCTCCCGAACTAAACAGCAGGATTGAAGATTCACTCTTCCGCAGCACTGGAAGTTTTCTTTCTTTCCTTCTTTCTTTCTTTTTTTTTTTAAACGTGTGGTGGTACTGGGGATTGAACCCAGGGCCTTGGTGTGTGCTATAAACCCCTCTAGGATTAAGCTTCAATAAAATCATTGAGTATCAATAAAATCTTTTTCTGTAGAAGCTTGAATGCTTCCCTTTACTCACTCTTTCCCAGGTTTTCCAACCCAAAAGCTGGCAAGATGCAAAAACACAATTTTATTTGCAGAAATGCACCTAAAAAAACTATGGAGGATGGCAGTAACTTAAATGGGTCATTAACAGAGAGAGCTTAGTTGTGATAACCCTGTATGGGGGCAGGTGTGGCACCGATGGGAAGTTCCACCAGCTACCTCATCCTACTCCTAATACTGATCAGAGTTTCGTCCCAGCTGAGCCCGGGGGCAAGAAAGGAGAGCGAGGCCAGGCCAACGTCTTCAATCCCGGTGGCTACGAACCCTTCACCTTGGTGAGCAACCTGTGGTGGAAATGGGAAGGAAAGAGAAACACAGAAAGCTGGGATGTGCTGGAAAGTGGACTTTTTGGAGCAAGCGAGGGCTGTGGTAGTAAGGCTGGTTGGCAGTCTCGAGGTTAGTAAGAGTGTCTATGTCAGGAGAATGAGCCCCTGGGTCAGAAAGCTACACATGGACTAAATAAATACAACATCTTTATTTGGCATTGGGTAATCCTGACATTTTGTTCATTACAGTTCCTTAGAAAACAAACCCAAAAAATCAGAACAAATTAATCAAAAATAAAGATCCAATGGCCCTATTTACATTTAGCAAAGACAGCCTAGGCAGCTTTCTCACATACCCCCACGCACACACGGACACACACACGCACACGCACACGCACACACACGCACACACACACACCCCTGGGATAGTTAAGGGGTTAATAAGCTTTGGGGAGTGCAGGGTGCAGGTTCCATTCAACTCTGAGACCACCTCCCCCACCACGAATTAAGCCAATGTGGTAGCAAGAGCAGGACGGGCAGCTTTATTTTCGTCTCTGGGTAGCTCCAATAAGAGCCCTGCATCTGACAAGTGCCAGTGTTTCAGTTCAGTGAGACTGAAGCTACTTCCAGGATCCAGAAACCTCCCCTCCCTGCTCTTTCACACTCTGGATCATTTAATGATCTGCTTACAAACCACTCAAAACAAAAACAACCCAGCTCCTACCACACCCTTCTTCAAATGGGCTGAATGAAGCCAAGCTCTCAGCTTATGCCTCTTCCTCACCCTTGGGCACTTGCAACAGGTCATCTTCAAGGGTCTCAGTGCCAGGGAAGCTGCCCCAAGGTTACATGAGACCAAGCTGCTAACATGATCCAAGGTGGTGAAGGGAGGATAGAAGGCCTCAGATGATGGGAAACAGAACCCTGCAGGTAGGCATTAGTCATTATTGAAGAGCTGCAGGACTTCTGACTTTTGTCCAGTCTGCCCTTACAAAAGTAGAGGGATGGCCAGCTGGGATGGACTGTCTCCGAGGTAAGAGGACACCTTCGGCAGAGGGTGATGGGGCAGACGAAAACAAGGCCTTGAATGGCAATACCCAAAATCCTGTCCCCAAAGAGGTTAGACTGGGGCAGGGAAAGCAGCTCTAAAATCCCCGTCCAGGGGAAGAGAGCCCATATACCAGGAAAGATCATGTGACATCTGGCCTTAGTTCCGTGCCCCTCAGGAAGTCTCAGTGACCTGGGAGAAAAAGACCAGCTTCCAACCCCAGAGGAGCAAGGCCCTGGCAACAACTTCGGTCCTGCAGATGCCCAACGCCCTCCACCCGAGTCCCCCTGCTTCCCTGTCTCCCCCAACCGCCACCAGCCCTCACTTCACCAGCACTGACTTTGGCAGAAAGGGCTCCGTGATGAGGTCCCCTCGATGCGAAGAGAGCTGTGGTGGTGGTGGTTGCCCCGGAGGCTGCTGGTGAATGGAGGGCCCAGAGGTGGTAGCAGAGGCAGAAGCAGAAGCTATGGCTTTGACTGCACCTCGGGGAAGGCTGTAGAGGTAGACGGCACCAATGACGAGCCCAGCGCCAAGAGCAAATAACGGGTCCAGGTGGAAGCCAAAGAGGCGAATGGAGGCAACAGTGGACAGCACAATGGACAGGGAGGTGGCAAAGCCCTTGAGGATGTTGTCAGCATACTTGACAACGACAGCCACCAGCAGCCCACCAAAGGCTTGATTTAGTACCACACCCCAGACAGCAGGTGTGTACCCAAAGAAGAAGCCACGGTGAGCCACAGCAGTGCCCTCAGCCCACCAGAGCCCCACTAGGCCCAGGGCTGTGCCAAAGAGACCCAGCTGCAGGTTGCGTAGCCACACAGAACCTGAGCTGCCTTTGAGGATCTTCTCAAAGTAAACGCCTGCAAAGCCCGAGGACAAACAGGAGGCCACCACGGCTGCTAGGCCTGCTCCAGGATTCTGATCCAGTGGCCGTGGGCCACCTCCACCAGCTTGCTGTGCCTGGACGATGGCAACACCAGTGAAGAGGAGCAGCAGGGAGGCCCACTGCAGCCTAGAGAGGCTGCGGTTCAGCATGAGCACGGAGAAGAGGGCCGTAGTCAGGATCTTCAGCTGGTACGTCACCTGTGAGTGGCATGACGAAGGCACTGAGGGCAGATCCTGACCCCCCAACAGCTGCACTTGGGGGGTACAGAATCCTCTGTGGGCCCTCAGGTACAATGATACATAGTAGGCATGGTAGGTGACAACAACAAAAACAAAAAAAACAAAAAGAGTTGGGCGCGGTGGCTCATGCCTATAATTCTAGCTACTCAGGAGGCTGAGATCTGAGGATCGCAGTTCAAAGCCAGTCTGGGCACTAAAGTCCATGAGACCCTTCTCTCCAATTAACTGCTAGAAAACCGGAAGTGGTGCTGTTCCTCAAGGGGTAGCTTGGTAGCCTTGAGCTGAAAAGCTCAGAGACAGCGCCCAGGCCCCGAGTTCAAGCCACACACACACACACACACACACTCAGCCACTGGCTACTAACTAAACTGTGGCTAAGCAGTCCTTAAAGACAACACAGCAGAGTATACAAAAGGGCAGTTTTGCCAAAGCACTAGCCCTATCTGAGTCTTGGCATCATCTCTGCTGGGCAGGAATGCCTGTGAGACTTTTTTTTTGGTCCATGGTGAGGCTTGAACTCTGGGGCGGGGTGCTGTCACTGAGCTCTTCAACTCAAAAGTAGCCCTCTACCACTTTGAGTCACAGCACTAATTCAGGTTTTCTGGTGGTTAATTGGAGATAAGAGGCTCCTGGACTATAGTACCTGGGCTGGCTTTGAATCATGATCCTCAGATCTTCAGCCTCCTGAGTAGGTAGGATTACATGTGTGAGACACTGGTGCCAGCCGTGACACTGTTATCCCTCCAATGAACCACCAAAAAGCCAGAAGTGGAGCTGTGGCTTAAGTGGCAGAGCACCAGCCACGAGCCAAAAAAGTCAATCTGTCTGCCCATGCTGCCTCTGAACCTCAATCCATAGATCTCAGCCTCCTGAGCTGCTAGATTACAGATATAAACCACTAGCACCAGGTCCAGAGCTGCTAAAACCCAGGAAACCTGATACATGACTCCAACAAGCAGGCTGCTCATGCATAGCCACAAGGCCTCGAACTTATCTCTTTTTTCCTTTTTGCCAGTTCTGGGACTTGAACTCAGGGCCTGGGCACTGTGTCCCCTCTTTAAGATTCTTTTTCTCAAGACTAGCACTCTATGGCTTGAGTCATACATAGCACGACTTGTGTTTTTTTCTGTTTATGTGGCACTGAGGAATTGAACCCATGGCTTCATACATGCTAGATAAGCACCCTACCAGTAGGCCACATTCCCAGCACCCCCCTCCCCGGCCTCCTTTTTTTTTTTTTTGTAAGTCATGGGGCTTGAACTCTAGGCCTGGCCCTGTCCCAGAGCTCTTCAACTCAAAGCTTACCGCCCTACCCCTTGAGCCATAGTGCCAGCTACTTCCAGTTTTCTGGTGGTTAATTGGAGATGAGAGTCTCACAGTCTTTTAGTGATCAGGCTGGCTTTGAACTGGGATCCTCAGATCACAGCCTCTTGAGTAGCTAGGTTTACAGGTGTGAGCCACTGCACTCAGCACCCGCCCTCTTTTTTTGAGATAACATCTCACACTACATATCCCAGTCTAGCCTCCAAATCTCCAAACTGCAACTTCAGCATCCTGAGTGCTAGAATTACAGGCATGTAATATACCTGGGCCTCAGTGATTCTTTTCTGTTGGTGGTGGTGTTGGTTGTGGGGCATAAACTCAGGACCTGGGCACTGTCCTGCTTTTTAGTGCTCTATCACTTTGAGTCACAGCATCTTTTCTGGTGGTTAATTGGCTACAAGAGACTCACAGAAGAGCTGGGCACGGTGGCTCATGCCTGTAATTCTAGCTATTCAGGAGGCTGAGATCTCAGGGTCACGGTTCAAAGCCAGCCCAGGTACTAAAAAGTTTGTGAGACTCATCTCCAGAAAAATGGAAGTGGCATGGTGGCTCAAGAGGTAGGACGGTAGCCTTGTGCTGCAGAGCTCATGGACAATCCCCAGGTCCAAAGTTCATGTCCCATGAGTAACAAAAAAGAAGAGTCTCACACACTTTTCTGCCTGGGCTGGCTTTGAACCTTAGTCTTCAGATCTCAAACTCCTAAGTAGCTAGGATTACAGGCATGAGCCACTGTGCCCAGCTAGGTATTTCTATTCTATTTCCTGATTCTCACAAGAGGAAACTGAAGTTAGAAGGAAGTTGCAAGGATATTCTAAAAGTGATATAGGGACTGGGAGTTTGGCCTAGTGGTAGAGTGCTTGCCTAGCATGCACAAAAACCCAGATTCAAATCTTTGGTCCACATACATAGAAAAAGCTGGAAGTGGTGCTGTGGCTCAAGTGGTAGAGCTCTAGCCTTGAGAAAAGCCCAAGGACAGTGCTCAGGCCCTGACTTCAAGCCCTAGGGCTGGCAAAAAAAATGTGTGTGTGTGTGGTCATGGGGCTTGAACTCAGCCTGGGCACAGTCTCTGAGCTCTTCAGCTCAAGGCCACCAACCTACCCTTGAGCCAAGCCCCACTTCCTGTTTTTTAGAGGTTAATTGGAGATAGAGCCTCAGGTTCTTTTGTGCCGAACTGGCTTTGAACCTTGATCTTCAGATCTCAGCCTCCTGAGTAGCTAGGATTACAGGTGTGAGCCTGATTTTGTTCTCAGCAGTCTACCTTGTTCCCCACTTTATGCCACTAACCTAGCCAGTTTTCCTTGAGGCCAGGCTGTGCTGGCAACTCACCTGGAAAGTGGCAGCTGGTAGGTTGGAGATGGCAACATACTGGAGGTTATTCTGTAAGGTGTAGATGAGAGAGGGCACTGCAAGCTTGAGTGTGTCCACATACTGCACAAGGACAGCCTCATGAAGGAAAAGAACCAGATGCTTCACGTTACCTAGGTAGGAGGAGAGACCTTTCAGCATGACTACCAAAAGACAGGATCCACTTGACTGGGAGTGTAGCCTCATGGTAGAGTGCTTGCCTCACATGCACAAAATCCTGGGTTCGATTCTTCAGTACTATATATATATGCTGGAAGTGGTACTGTGGCTCAAGTGGCAGTGGGCTAGCCTTGAGCCAAAAAAAAAGTGTCCAAGGACAGTGCCCAGGCTCTGAGTTCAAGCCCCATGACTAAAAAAAGAGGGGATCCACTGAAGGCTAGGACCAGGTCTAGCTCCTACATCCATCTCTGTGCTATGTCCTTATCTGAATCCCTTCCCCTATCTCCTCACTCCCTAGGGACTACAATCCAGTGTTTTTGGTTTTGTGTTTTCCCCTCATTCAGTGATGGAACCTAATGTTAATCACATATTAAGAATGTAAATTACCACTGAGTTCCACTTCAGAACTTTGAACTCAGTGGTAGTTTAGCCTTGCCAGAAGTATGAGAAGCCCTAACTTGTATCCCTAGCACTGCAAGAAATTAAATAGCCATACAATAACTATCCATCATGTTTCCTTGTCTAAAAGCTCACTCCTTGACATGAAGCCCAGAAAGAGCAGGCAGTCTACAGTGAAATAATTTCACTCATTGAAAGTTCATGAAGTAGTAGCCTTTGAGTTTGGCCTAGTGGTTGAGTGCTTGCCTAGCATGCACAAAGACCTGGGTTGGATTCCTTGGCACCACATACATAGAAAAGACCAGAAGTGATGCTTATGTCTCAAGTGGTAGAGTGTTAGCCTTGAGAAAGCCCAAGAACAGTGTTCAGCCCTGAGTTCAAGCCCCAGGACTGGCAAAAAAAAGTTAAACACTTTGATGAAATTTTCTTGCCCAGGCTGATTTTGAACCACAATCTTCAGATCTCACCCACCTAAGTAACTAGGATTACCGGCTTGATCCCCTGGCACCTGGCCAGTTTGCACTTTTTGCTGATTAAGTGGAGATAAAAGACTCAGATGAGGGGCCGGGAGTTTGGCCTAGTGGTTAAAGTGCTTGCCTAGCATGCATGAAGACCCGGGTTCGATTCCTCGGTACCACATACATAGAACAAAGCCAGAAGTGGTGCTGAGGCTCCAGTGGTAGAGCTCTAGCCTTGAGAAAGTCCAAGGACAGTGCTCAGGCCCTGAGCTCAAGCCCAGGACTGGCAAAAAAAAAAAAGACTCAGATGACAAGTTGGGCACCTGAGGTTCATTCCACAGAAAACCCCAAGTGTTGTTGTGGCTCAAAGTGGTAGAGTGTTAGGCTTTAGCTGAAAAACTCTGGGATGGCACCCAGACTCAGAGTTCAAGCCCCATGAACCCCCCCCCACCAAAAAAACAAAAAGAAAACAAAACTAGTGTGTGTGTGTGTGTGTGTGTGTGTGTGTGTCGCGCGCGTGCGCATGCCATTCCTGGGATTTCAACTCAGGGTCTGAGTACTGTCCCATACTTTTTTTTGGCTCAAGACCAGTATACTACCACTTCTGTCACAGCTCTATTTCTGGTTTTTTGGTATTTAATTGGAAATAAGTATCTCATGGATTTTCTTACCTGGGCTGACTTTTAACTACAATCCTCAGGTATCAGATTCCTAAGTGATTAGGATTACAGGCATGAGCCACCAGTTCCTGGCTCTCACTATATGTGTGTGTGTATGTGTAATTTTTTTGCCAGTCCTGGGCTTGAGCTCAGGGCCTGAGCACTGTCCTTGGATTTTCTCAAGGCTAGAGCTCTACCACTTGAGCCTCGGCACCACTTCCGGCTTTTTTCTATGTATGTGGTACTGAAGAATCGAACCCCAGTCTTCGTGCATGGTAGGTAAGCACTCTACCACTAAGCCAAACTCCCAGCCCATCTCATATCTTTTAAAAAATATATATATATAATGGGGACATTTATATATATATATAATGTTATTATTATTAAGGTGTTGCACAGTAGGTGCAGTTCACCTTTGAGTCTTTGAAGAGGAGAGTCAGTGCTTAAGGAAGTTTTCTACAACTACAAGCACTGGGTTATCCAAGAAACTCCTGCTGATGTTCATTCACAGTCAGCATCTCAGAACTAATTACTGGATCACATCCTCTCATTTTCTCATTATCAGGTCAATGGGCTGGAATCCATTAGCTCAAGCCTGTAATTTTAGCTACTTATGCTAAGATCAAGGTTTGACCCCAGCCCAGGCAAGAAAGTCTGCCAGACTCTTATCTCCAATAAACTCCTTCAAAAGCTAGAAGTAGAGCAGTGGCTTAAATGGTAGAAAGTTAGTCTTGGACAAAAGAAGCTCAGGGATAATGTACAAATCCTGAGTTCAAGCCCCAGGGTACATTTTGTTGTTGGTGGTCATGGAGCTTGAGCTATGGTCTTGAGCACATTCCTGAGCTCTTCAGCTCAAGGCTACTGCCATATCCCTTGAGCCACAGCGCCACTTCCGGTTTGGAGATAAGAGTCTCATGGACTTTAGTGCCCTTGCTGGCTTTGAACTGCAATCCTCAGATCTCAGACTGCTGAACAGCTAGGATTACAGGTGTGAGCCACCACACCTGACTATGTACACATTTTTGTTGTTGTTGTTGCCAGTCCTGGGCTTGAGCTTAGGGCCTGAGCTTGGGCTTTCTCAAGGCTAGCATTTTACCACTTGAGCCACAGCACTATTTCTGGCTTTTTTTTCCTGTGTATGTGGTAGTGAGGAACTGAACTCGGGTCTTCATGTATGCTAGGCAAGCACTCTACAACTAGACCAAACTCCAGACCCCAGGGTCTTGAACTTTTTAAGCCAAGGACTCAACCACTCAAGTCATAACCCCTGCTCTTTTTTTCCTTTTGTTTTAGTATTGGTTTGGTTTTGTATTTGTGCTGGTCCTGGGATCTGAACTCAGGACCTGGGCATTGTCCCTGAACTTTTTTGCTCAAGGCTACTGCTCTACCACTTCAGCCACAGCTCCACTTCTACGTTTATTTTTCTTTTTTCCAACAACAGTGTTTTGGGGGTTTTTCAAGACTAGAGCTCTACCACTTGAGCCACAACACTACTTCCGTTTTTTTCTATGTATGTGATAACTGAGGAATCAAACCTGGGTCTTCTTACACTCTACCATTAGGCCAAACTCCCGTCCCTAGTTTTTTTGTGTGGTTAATTGGAGACGAGTCTCACATCTGGGTGCTGGTTACTCACCCCTGTATTCCTAGCTATTCTGGAAGCTGAAATGTGGGGATCGTGACTTGAAGCCAGCCTGGGCAGCAAAAGTTTGCCACCAAAAAAGCTGGAAGGCAGCTGTGTCTCAGGTGGTAGAGCACTAGACGAGTGAAAAAGCTCAGGGACAATGCCAAGGTCCTGAGTTCAAGCCCCAGGATTGACAAAATAAAAAGAGATATCTCATGGATGTTTCCTGCCCAGGTTGTCTTCGAACTGTGATCATCAGATCTCTCAGCCTCCTGAGCAGCTAGGATTAGAGGGGTGAGTCACTGGTGCTCAGGTCTTTAGTTTGTTTTTGACAGGGCCTTGCATTTTTGTCTGGGCTGGCATCAAATTCAAAATCTTCCCAAGTAGCTGGGATTATAGACCAATGCTACCATCCAAATTTTCTGTTTTGAGGCAGAGTCTTATTATGCAGCCCAGACTAACTTTCTGCTTGCCTGAACCTTTTGAATAGATGAGACTGTCAGTGTTGTACGAGCACACTCAGCTGACATTATGTTATTATAATGGTATAGCTGATATTATACTAGCTACCCAGGAAGCTAAGATCCGAAGACTGAAGTCTGAAGCCAGTCTGAGAAGAAAATTCTGTAAGAATATCTCTAATTAGGGCTGGGAGTTTGGCCTAGTGGTTAAAGTGCTTGCCTAGCATGCATGAAGACCCGGGTTCGATTCCTTGGTACCACATACATAGAAAAAAAAAAAGCAAGAAGTGGTGCTGAGGCTCAAGTGGTAGAGCCCTAGCCTTGAGAAAATCCAAGGACAGTGCTCAGGCCCTGAGCTCAAGCCCAGGACTGGCAAAAAAAAAAGAATATCTCTAATTACTCAACACAATACTAGACTGAATGCATGGCTCGTAAAAAGAGCTGAGTTCAGTCCCCAATACTGGTATGATTACCAAATATTTTTTTCAAGATCAAAACAGGGAAGCTGGAGGCATGGCTCAAGTGGTAAAATACAAAGCAGGCACAAGCACCTGAGTTAAATCCCCAATTTTTTTAAAAAAAAATAGAGGGCCAGGAGTTTAGCTCACTGGTAGAGTGCTTGCCTAGCATGCATAAAGACCTGTGTTCGATTCCTTGGTACCACATACATAGAAAAAGCTGGAAGTGGTGAAGTGGCTCAAGTGGCAGAGTGCTAACCTTGAGAAAAGTCCAAGGACAGTGCTCAGACCCCAAGTTAAAGCCCCACAACTAGCAAAAAAAAATAGAGAGTTTACTTCAAAATAAGAAAGAGAGGTTACTCAGGTGGCTGAGATCCAGAATTTGGTTCAAAGCTAGCCCAGGCAGAAAAGTACATGGGATTTCATCCAAAAACTAACCAGCAAAAATTGAAGGAGGTGTGACTCAAGTGGAATAGCATCAGTCAAGCAAATAAACCAAGTGAACTGAAGGATCTAAGCTCAAAGCCTTGGCAAAATAAAGAGGGAGGGGTATGTAATAAATATGAGTGTATGATCAGTCATGCTGTTTCATGACAGAGAGGCTATCAGTTAGCAATTAATTGGAATGGTTGTTTGAGTTTTACTATTCTATCTAATTTTGTATATATCTGAAATTCTCCATAATCAAAGTTAAATCAATCACCCCAAGAGTGTCATACTTTTGGGGCAGAATTTCTCAGTCCCACTGCTCCCAGGTTGTTAGAGGAGACTCACCTACTCATAGCTGGGGGCAGGAGGGAGAAGTTCAGATGCACTTGACCTATGTCCCAGGCAGCTTCATAGACACGGGAATAAAGCTCCTGCTAACCCTCCCATGTGTACGTGTGCACACACACACTTATAGAGTCCCACCCACCAACCCCCTCCTTGGCTCATACCCCTCTTCTGTGCGAAGAGTAGCAGGAGGCAGGTGAGACCTTTGAGCACTTCAGCCATGACCACAGCGGTGGTGGCAAAGAAGCGGTCCCCAGGTAGTGTCCGGGCATAGCGGATGCTGAGAATGAGGGAGGCATTCTGGACCACTAGCACAGCTAGGGATATGTACTTGAGGCGACGGTGAGCTGTAGGGAATAGAAAGGGACAGGGGGAAAAGGATGAGGTCAGAAGCTGCTGGGACAAAGCCACATCATCATCCCATCATTATTCCTTTGCCAACTAGGATACTCTTAGCTACAGCAACAACCTCCTTCTCCTTGGCCACCCTGACTCAATGATTCCACTCTCTCGACCACAGACAGGAAGTCTGAAAGGGGGAAGTGGACCTACTCTGGTCCAACCCATATCTAGAATTCTTGCTGTCAAGATTTCTTGTGTCAAGAAATGAACAGGGTATGGTTGGGGGTGTGGCCTACTGGTAGAGTGCTTGCCTGGCATGCATGAAGCCCTGGACCTGATTCCTCGGTACCACACACATAGAAAAAGCTGGAAGTGGTGCTGTGACTCAAGTGGTAGAGCTCTAGCCTTGAGAAAACCCAAGGACAGTGCTCAGGCCCTGAGTTCAAGCCCCAGGAATGGCAAAAAAAACAGAAAGAAATGAATAGGGTAGGAGCTGGGAATGTGGCTTAGTGGTAGAGTGCTTGCTTAATATGCATGAAGCCCTGGGTTCAATTCCTAAGTACCACCTACACAGAAAAAGACAGAAGTGGTACTGTGGCTCAAGTGGTAGAGTGCTAGTCTTGAGAAAAAAAATGACCAGGGATGATGCCCAGGTGCTGGGTTCAAGCCCCAGGAATGTTGAAAGAGAGGAAGGAAGGAAGGAAGGAAGGAAGGAAGGAAGGAAGGAAGGAAGGAAAGAAGGAGAGAGGGAGGGAGGGAGGGATAGGGTAAGGCCTGGATACCCTCTCTTCCTCCTCAGAGAAGCAACTCTTTCCCAGACAGAATACCAGCAACTACTACATTCTCAGCATTTACTGAATGCTTACTGTGTACCCACCACCAGGCTAAGGGATGAGATGATCTGAGTGCACTCCTATCAATCTGATCTCTGAAATAACTACGGAGATTCTCATTTTATGTAAAGGAAAATTGAGAGTTTATAAGAAAAGATTATTTTACTCAGGAGGGGCAATGCACACGAAAGAATAATACCCTAATACAAGAAATGAATGGGATCTTTGTATAAGATCTGTCCTCCCCCAGTGCAATGGTATTCCCTGTTATCCTAAGGATTTAATCCTACATAATGAACAGTCAGTCTACAGAAAATGGTCTAGTTCCCTCTGTCACACCAGGAAATACTTTCCCCATCCTCCACACCCTCTCAACGCAGCCAAGGAATAATTACTTCTACCCAAAGGCACAAGGATCTCTGCTATAAGGAAGGACCTGGCACTCTCAGACTGTTCTGACATATGAGGAAAGAAATCACTCCCACCTCGACAAACAATGAACTCTACCTCCATGAGGGCTCTCCCCAGAACATTCTCCTCACGGCATGAAAGACATCCTTGTGCTCAAAATGGACCCACTGGTCACATAAGGAAGAACCTGCCCCACCCTGTCAATTTATAAGGAATGAGGCGCCACCCTCAGAATAGTCTCTCCCTTCTACAAATAAGAACTCCCACACCCTCCGAATGGTCTCTCCCTTCCATAAGGAACTCACACTCTCAGAATGCTGTCAGTGGTCTTAAACCTTTCTGAAGAGGAAAATTCCCTCTCATGCAAAAATGATCTTTATTGCCAATATGTGGTGAGACCCTGCTTGCAACCACCCTTTGAACGATCCATTACCGCCCCTCACACACTCCCTCATCCCCGTCCCTCCCAGCTACACGAATATTCACATAGGTCGGTGCACGGGGGATGCTGTTCCCTAATCCTTCAGTGAGGAAGCATTCTGACCCTCGGGGCTCCCGACTTCCGCCCCGCCGTCGACTGTTCAGTCACAGCTCATCTCACCCGCGCTCGCGGTCCCTGGCTCCAATGTCCCCGCGGAGACCGCTCCTGGCCCGGCCGCCGCGGTGGAACCACCAACCCCAACCGCTGCCATGTTGGCATCTGCCCGGCCCGTCCCCTCGGCAACAGCAGGCCACTTCCGTGTCCGTCACTTCCGCTTCCGGGACCCTGCTCCTTTTTTTTTTAAGTGGGAGGGACAGGCGAAGGCGGACCAACTGCTGGGGCTTTCCAGGAGGGCGGCTTGCTTTTCCCGCTTCTCAAAGAGCGGAGCCTAAGATGGCGGCGAGAATTCCTCTAGAACCAAGCGAACTAGAATGTTCCCAGCTAGAATCCTAGCGATCTTTGCCGAAGTACTTTGGCCCATTCCTGCTTCTAGACCTGCCCCCTACCTTCCGTTTGTCTGGTTCACTGACCCGGTTTCCCACACTACCCGCCCATTCCCTCATGGGCTCATTGGTCCGGCTGCCCCTTCCACCTCGGCTGTTTATTGGCACCGCCTCCAGATGGCGCCGCCCTTTCCGCATCACAAACTCCTAGATCTCCTTCTGGTTGGACTGAAGTTCCTCTTAACCCTCCCGGCCAGATCCCGCCCTCAAGGACCTAGGAGCCACTAAGACCCAGAAGACACGTGTGTTGTATGTGTATATGTGCGTTTAGGGGCGGGGAGATGGGTAAATGGGCACAAGGCTCTATCACTTGAAGCCATACAAGTGAGAAAGCCAGTGACAACTGTGGCTAGAAAACATGAAAAATTAAGAGGCAAAAGCTGAAGTTAAAAAGGATTTTTCTCAGTAGCCTGAGGCTTTTTCCCCTCTAATTCTTGCTCCAGGCCTTCAGATCAGGGATGTGAGCAACCATGTCTAGTCTGCTGAAAAGGACTTCTCTAATAGGATTTCACCCTTCTAGTTTCAGCTTACACTTCAGAAATCTGTCTGTACAAATGGCCAGTCGCTTGTGAATTTTATTTATTAAATAGTGGGATTCCACACATGGCTTTTTAAATAATCCAGGCAGGGGAGAAGTTGACAGGAGGGCACACTTGCAGCTCTCCTACCTCCAGTACATAAATATTTACATTTTTAGCAATTTGACAATTCTGGCTCAGTAGGAGGCAGCAAAGTTGGAGGGGGGAACCCCAGGAGAATACACAACACATTTTCCCCCAGCTCATCCCCCACCCCAAATACACCCCATCCATCCCATCCTAGTTTCTGGTGATGTCCGATGGTGACTGTTTCCCACTCCTTTCCAAATTATGGAAGTCAGGTTTCTTCTCACCAGAATAAGAGCACTTGGGGTAACAGTAGGATCCCCTCACCAAAATTAAAAAAAAAATCACCAAACAAAAAATCAAACACACAAAAAAGCCCTGGAACATCAACAGGGCATCATTTCTCCCAGAATAAGCAGTTCTAGGATGAGATAGGCAAGCAGCTTGACCAAATATGGGACCCTCGGCTAGGGGAAAGGGCCCTTTTGCTAAAATAAAACAGCTGCTGGGGAATTTTAAGGAAAGCACCCTTGCCCACGTGAGAGCATTTGAACTAAGTATCTAAGTTTGTGTGGTGGTACTACAGGAGGTGCTAGTGCAAGGGAAGGGATTTACAACTTAAGGAAAACAAATCCTAGGGTTCCGAAGGGAAAAAAAATTCTCCAAATAAACATCCTGAACAGAACATTAAACAAGGAATTCCCCCCTCCAGAATAAGGGCCACAGGAGGAAGGGCTCCTTCACAAGATTGGGATAGGAACTGGGCAGATTTGGCTCATCTTCTGACCCCTGAACCCTTATCCCTGACCTTAGTAATACTGGATTTTTAACAACCTGTATAACCAGGTCAACAGATGTCCATCTATCCCTGTGGCATGACCATGGGATTCCAACCAGTGGGAGGCCTGACTGGGCCTAGGGAAGCAGGGACCAAGCCAAGGGAGTAGTAGAACTTCCTTTAGGGGCACTGACGGGCACATCCTCAGCTGGTGTCTGCATCCAGGGGTCCAGCAGGATCTCCTCCAGTGAGGGACGGTTAGAAGGTTTAGGAGCCAGGCACCGGCGGATTAGGGCACAGCAGTCTGTGGGTGAAGAGGCACAGAGCAAATGAGTAACAAATAGTAAGGGGTTTAAAAAAAAGGAAAGACTGGGCTGGGACCAGTAAGGCATCTCACCTGAGGAGACATGGGCAGGAAAGTGAAGTTGAGCCTCCAGAATCTCCTGATCCCTCTCAAAGGGAATATCTCCACACACCATGTCATAGAGAAGGACACCCAGTGACCAGACGGTGGCTGGGAGTGCATGGTACTGGTGGCGAGAGATCCATTCTGGAGGACTATACACCCTTGTCCCTGCACACGAGCCAATGGTCAGAATTAGATTCTTCTATGGTGGTGCCCCCCTTTCCAGCCCCCACTCACCTCTAATACAGGACATTACATTTATATTAACAGCAGTGTTATCACTGCACAAGGAACAACTTTTAGAGTTGTCCCCGCTACCCCCAAAAGCATTTCAAAATAGTTAAGATCCTCTTAGGAGGGAATGTGGCTTAGTGGTAGAGTGCTTAGAGTGCTTGCCTAGCTTGCACGAAGCCCAGAGTTCAATTCCTTAGTACCACATAAACAGAAAAGCCGGAAGTCACACTGTGGCTCAAGTGGTAGAGTGCTAGCCTTGAGCAAAAGCTCAGACAGTGCCCAGGCCCTGGGTTCAAGCCCCAGGACTGGCAAAAAAAGGGGGGGTGGGGAGAGAGATCTTCATAGAAAAACAAAACAAAATCCATGTAGAAAGAACAGGATTTCCTCACTAGAATAACAGCCCAGTAAGGGGTTAGGGCACACTGCTAGAGATCAAGGCCTGAAAATCCTCAGTAAAACAGAAATCAAGAAACCTATTCCTAACAACCCTCCAATTCAATATGCTTCTCCTGTTGAGATTTGGGTAACAAGTCTTACCATCAAAGTCAGTATAGGGTTCATCATGAAGCAGGGCACCAGAACCAAAATCGATGAGTTTAACACAGCCTCGGCATAGGTCTATCAGGATGTTTTCATCTTTGATATCTCGATGAACAACTCCACGGGCGTGGCAGTGTTGGACGGCTGCCACTACCTGGGTAAAGAAGCTTCGGCTTTTGCTCTCACCCAGTGGACCCTTCTCTGTGATGTAATCAAAGAGATCCTGGGCAGGCATGGGCCTCTCAAGGACCAACATGAAGCCTTCTGAGGTCTCAAACCAGTCAAGCAGGCGGATCACACCAGGATGCCCACTGCCTTCACCCACCTTCCATAATAGTGCCACTTCAAGTGGGCAAGTTACTGAGTCTGACTGTGGGGTAGAAAGCAGAGAAGGCAGATGTAAAGTTAGCTTCTTTTTTTGTTGTTATTCATGGGGCCTGAGCGCTGTCCCTGAGCTCTTCAGCTCAAGGCTACCTCCCTACCCCTTGAGCCACAGGGGCCACTTCCAGTTCTCCAGTGGTTAATTAGAGATAAGACTATCATTCTTTAGTGCCCTGGCTGGCTTTGAACCTCGATCCTCAGAGCTCAGCCTCCTGAGTAGCTATGATTATAGGTGTGAACCACCGTGCCCAGCTAGCCTTTTTTTGTCGGTTGTGGGGCGTGAACTCTGTGCCTGGGCATAGTTCCTGATCTCTTCAGCTCAAGGCTAGCTCTCTACCACTTTGAGTCACAGGGCCACTTTTGGTTTTTGTGGCAGTTAACTGGAGATGAAGAGTCTCATGGACTTTAGTGCCTGGGCTGCCTTTGAACTTTTATCCTAAGATCTCAGGCTTCTGAGTAACTATGATTACAGGTCTGAGCGACCAGCACCTGGCTACTTTTTTTTTCAGTGTGTGTCTGTGTGCCAGTACTGGAGCTTTAACTCAGGGCACTGTCTCTGGGACTTTTTAGGTCAAGGCTGGCATTCTACCATTTATTTGAGTCACTCCTGGCTTTTTTGTAGTTAATCGAAGACACCAGCAGCTAGCTAGTATCTAGCTCACCTGGGTAAGGTGGCTCACACCTATAATCCTAGCTACTCAGGAGGCTGAAATGTGAGGATTGCAGTTTAAAGACAGCCCAGGTAGCTAAGTCCTTGAGACCTGTCTTTAATTAACTACCAAAAAGCCAGAAATGGCTCAAATAAATGGTAAGAGTGTCAACCTTGAGGCAAAAAGTCCCAGAGTTAAAGACCCAGGATCACCAAAAAATAGTAAGACCTCAAGCCTAGAATCTTAGCTACTCAGGATTCTGAGACATTAAGATCTAAGCTCAAAGCCAGCCCTGCCAGACAAACCTGAGCCAGAGGACCACCCTTGAGCAAAAAAGTATAAAAATAATGTCCAGGCCCGAGGACCGGCACAAAAGGAAACAAGATATAGAAATACAAGCAGGCCTGGGAGTTTGGCCTAGTGGTAGAGTGCTTGCCTAGGATGCACAAAGCCCCAGCTTCAATTCCTCAGTACCACATACAAAGTAAAAGCTGGAAGTGGTGCTGTGGCTCAAGTGGCAGAGCTCTAGCCTTGAGAAAGCCCAAGGACAGTGCTCAGGCCCTGAGTTCAAGCCCATGACTGAAAAAAAGGAAAAAATAGAAATACAAGCTCTAGAGTGCTACATTCTGTTTTTCTCACTGATAACTTGGGATTAAGAACAGTATTTTTGGGCTGGGAGTTTGGCCTAGTGGCAGAGTGCTTGCCTAGCATGCATGAAGACCCAGGTTCGATTCCTTGGTACCACATACACAGAAAAGAAGCTGGGCATGGTGCTGAGGCTCAAGTGGTAGAGCTCTAGCCTTGAGAAAGACCAAGGACAGTGCTCGGGCCCTGAGCTCAAGCCCAGGACTGGCAAAAACAAAACAAACAAACAAAACACAGTATTTTTTTGCCATTCCTTGTACCTGAACTCAGGGCCTGAGCACTGTCATTGGGCTTTCCTCAAGGCTAGTGCTCTGCCACTTGAGCCCACAGCACTACTTCCGGCTTTTTCTGTGGATGTGGAACCGAGGAATTGAACCCGGGGTTTTGTGCATGCTACCAGAGCATTCTATCACTAGGTTATGCTCCCAGCCCCAAGGTCTCAGCTTTTTTCCCTAATGTCTTCCCACCTATGCTACCCCAATGCGTGGCTACAATTACAGATCACTTATTTGGGAGGCGGGGGAGTTTGGCTTAGTGGTAGAATGCTTGCCTAGCATGCACAAAGACCCAGGTTCAATTCCTCTGTAACACACACACACACACACACACACGGAAAAGCCGGAAGTGGTGGCTCAAGTGGTAGAGCTCTAGCCTTGAGGAAATCCCAAGGACAGTGCTCAGGATGAGTTCACTCCCCAGGACTGGCAAGAAACAACAAAAACAGATGGTTTATTTGAGATGAGGTCTCACACTGAACAAGTATAATGGGCCCCAACTGGCTGTGAGTTTTTTTGTGGGTCACGGGGCTTGAACTTGGTCTCAGTGGTCTCCCTGAGCTCTTCAGCTCAAGGCTACCGCCATACCCTTGAGCCAAGCCCCATTTCCCATTTTCTAGAGGTTAACTGAAAAGTCTCAGGGACTTTAGTGCCTGGGCTGGCTTTGAACCTTGATCCTCAGATCTCAGCCTTCTGAGTAGCTAGGATTACCACCCAGCAGCTGTCAGCTTTGTTCATTTATTTTTATTTATTTTATTTTTTTTGCCAGTCCTGAGCTTGAGCTCAGGGCCTGGGCATTAAGGTTAGAGCTCTACCACTTCAGCCTCAGCACCACTTCTGGCTTTTTTCTATGTATGTGGTTCCGAGGAATCAAACCCGGGTCTTCGTGCATGCTAGGTAAGCACACCACTAGGCCAAACTCCCGGCCTTGTTCATTTGAGCACCAAGAGCACTTCTTGTTAACAAGGCAGGACTTACTAAGTATTTGTTAAACAAGTGGAAGCAGTTAGTAGTTGGGTATTTAGCCCCACAGACAAGCTTTTTAATGTATTTTGCCAACTGCCTGTATTTGTGTGTGCCATTCGATAAGAACGCGATTTTTTTTTTGCCAGTCCTGGGCTTGGGCTCAGGGCCTGAGCACTGTCCTTGGACTTTCTCAAAGGTAGCACTCTACCTCTTGAGCCTCAGCACCACTTCTGGCTTTTTGCTATGTATGTGGTATCGAGGAATCGAACCCGGGTCTTCATGCATGCTAGGCAAGCACTCTACCACTAGGCCAAACTCCCGGCCCGCGATTTTTATTTGAATAGCTTTAAGTGATTAATTGCAGGACCTGGCAGTTAAAAAAAAAAAACTCAATAAATGGTATGTGCTACGTTGTCACTATCACCAAGCATTTGGAATAACTCAATAATGACCCTCATCCAAAAGTACAGGCAGTGACTGCCAGAAGACTCTGTGTCTGAGTTGGGGCTTTTACTGGCTACATTGCCGACTGGCGTAGCCAGACAGGTTTTCTCACAGAGGTAAAATCTGCTACTGCGCAGGTGCACCCTCTCCCTCTGGATCCCACGGCATGCGCAAGCGCAATCTCTGAAATGCCCGCAGGGGGCGCTCTTTCACCTACAATTTGCTCAGACCCGCCCTTATGTCCGTTAGTGTTCCTGGCGAGGCTAGAGAGAAGCAGCTAGCATCCCCATGGCAACCACTGACCTAGGCCCCTCTTTCCTCACCGGCATACCCTATGGACAGTCCTTGAAAGTAGTGTTTGAAAGAAGGGTAAGAGTTGAATAAGGTTCTGGGGGATTGAGGTAAAACAGGGCTGTGTCACCCAAGGAGTAAACACGGGCTGGTGGGAGTGTTCTTAAGGTTACAGGGCCCAGGGAATCGAATATTTTAGAAAAAAAACAGGCGTTGAGTTTAGTGAGGGCGTCTATAGGTCAAGGAGGACAGTAAGATACTCACCAAAGTGGACCAGCCAAGTACTCGATTCCGGGAGATTACTTTGATGGCCACCTGGAGAAAAGGGGGTCAGCAAGTGATCCCCTAGACCGCGTAAAATCTAGACCCTCTAATCCCACTTCGCATACTTCCTTCTGCCAGCCCTTTAGTACCTCAGGTCCCCAAACACACATACCGTGATGAGCCAAGGATTTTCTCTGGCATTTCAAATTCCTTAAAACCAAATTTGCCTTTTACCACCATCCTTAGCCCCGATTTCAATTCCTCAGGCATCAAGACCCCCTAAATTTTCAAGGGTTGAGCTGTTACCCCCCCACACACGTCTTCCCTTTTGCGATACTGGGGATGGAACTTAAGGCCTTTAGTGCACGGCAATGTATTTACACCTGACCCACAGCACTTAAGCCCTCCAATTTCCTACCCTATCTCTAGGCTACCAACTCTGTACCATGGGGGTCCTAATTCTCACTACTCCATAATGACGCCTAGCTCCCAAGTTCCCCAAATTTCCACCTTCTTAATATATAAAGTACATTCCCCGAATCGGGGTGGTCGAGTCTCAAGAATCCCCGCTACCCCAATTTAACTCCTTGGGCCGCTAGAATTCCTACCTTGGAACCTCCTGCCTAACCCAATATGCACCTAGATCTCACCAGAGGCATATGGGTGAGTGAGTGCTCTTACGCCCCCCCAACCCGCATCCCGGTCCTCATGACCCTACTACACATTGCAGACTCCCTCGAGTCAGCCAGCATCCCAACTCAAGGAATCCCCCTCTCCCCTGGCCAAACACACCTAACCCCCCACCCCAAGACCCTCGTAGTGGGTACCTGGAGTCGATCAGCGACGCGATGTCCCGCGAAGACGGTGCCGAATCCCCCTTTACCCAGAAGGGGGCCGAGACGATATTCGGCCTCAAACGCTGCCCGATCCTTGCCTCCTACGCAGACGGAGGCGAGGAAGTCAGGGTGGCGGCGTGCTGAGCTTGGCCAAGACTCCCTCTTTCCCCGCATCAATACCTAACACCTAACCAGCACACCCCACCCCACTTTTTTGCAAAAAGGTAGACTATTCTCACCTGGCGGCTGTGTGGGGGTCACGGGGGGCGCAGGAAGCCCCTGTATTGGCTTGGTCAACATGGAGGAGGCGCTGCGCAGATTGAGTCCGCTGAATCCGCTGAGCCCGCAGGGCGTAGACGCCCGGGGCAGCGTAGCCGAAGAGCCAGGGCTGGGGGGCGCCAGGGTGGAAGGCAAAGAAACTGGTGGCCCGGAAGCGCCCGCAGACGGCGCAACGTTAAGATTCGTCGCGCGCGCCAGCCCCAATGTTACTGAGCCAGGGCACGCGCCTCCCGGGAGAGTCGCCCAGCGCGACGGCCCCGCCCACCTGGCTTTGATCAATCCGAAAGAGGCACCTGCTGTACCTCAGCCAATCGGAGCCAGCCCTTATTTGCATACCACCCTGAACGTTTCAAGGGCCCCCGTATGCAAATGCACGCCCGGTTCCCTCGTGGGGGCGGGGCATGCATGCAAATGATGGGGGCGCACACAGAGGAAACTGGTTCTGGGAATCCCTTTGCAGCAACCATTTGTTTTGGTTGTTGCGTGGCGTGGTTGTTGTTGGTTTGTGTGTACACTTAAAAAACAACTGCGCAGCCTCTTTTATTGGAAGCTGGTTTGCAGATGTAGCCATCTCTGCCTCAAGACTGGTGCCGAGACAATGTTAGGTCGACTTTTAAATATCGGAGCCTGGGGCTAGGAAGAAATCCTCTTTAAGGCTACTTTTCAACCAAGACCAGAATCCTCCAGGCTGTCTTTGCTTCAAAACAGAAGCCGGGCATTGGTGTCTTACACCAGTAATCCTAGCTGCGCAGGAGGCTGCGATTGGAGTATCCCTGTTTGAAGCCCCCCCAGGCAAGAAAGTCCTATGAGACTCCAATGGTAAATAGCTTTGAGGGGAAAAAAAAACTCAGTGCTCAGGCCCTGAGAAGCCCCTGAATGGACATGGACACACACACATACACAAACACACACACAGAAATCAGACTCTCCCACCTCAAGAGTCTTTCCAATATTCAGGGAGGATAACTGAAAATTACCTTGGGAGTCACACGTTTTAGCTTTCTAGGACTTGGCTGGCCCTAAGCAGTAGCCTGCCTATAGAGTGTTTTGTAGCCTTTAACAGAGACCCGGTGAGGTTCTGCCCTAGGCTCAGTCAGTGGATGTGGAATCTTTTAACCTATGGGGTTGGCTCTTGTGGGGGCTGTGTTTCAGAGCAAGATTGGGAAGTGTGGTGCCCTGGTAGAGACATTGAAAGAAATGGACTGGGAATGTGGCTTAGTGGTAGAGTGGTAGCCTAGCATTCGTGAAGCTCTAGGTTCTATTATTCCTCAGTACCATATAAACAGAAAAAGCCGAAGTGGCACTGTGGCTCAAGTGGTAGAGAACTAACATTGAGCAAAAAAAAAAAAGCTCAGGGACAGTGCCCAGGCCCCAAGTTCATTCCCCAGAACTGCAAAAAAAAAAAAACAAACCCAAAACATAAAAGAGGGACCAAGAGTGTGGTCTAAGTGATAGGGTGCTTGCCTGGAATGCATGAAGCCTGGAATTCAATTCCTCAGTACCACATTCACAGAAAAGGCCAGAAGTGGAGCTATGGCTCAAAAGTAGAATGCTAACCTTGAGCAAAAGTGCTCAAGGGCAGTGCCCAGGCCCAGAGTTCAAGCCCCAGTACTGGCAAAAGAGCAAAACAGAAAAAAAACAACAAAAGTGAAATGTGGAACAGCCTTAGACACAAGCTGTGACTTGGTAGAGGCTTCTAAAGAAGTAGTGTATGTAGCCAGGCTTGATGGCTCACATCTGTAATCCTTGCTACTCAGGAGGCTGAAGTCTGAGGATCAAGGTTCCCAGCCCAGGCACTAAATAACGTGAGACTCATCTCCAATTAACCACTAGAGGATGAGGAGTGGGGCTGTGGCTCAAGGGGTAGGGTGGTAGCCTTGACCTGAAGAGCTCAGGGACAGCGCCCAGGCCCAGAGTTCAAGCCCCATGATTGACAAAAAAAAGAAAGAAAGAAAAAGAAAACAGTGGAACAGCCATAGGCACTAGTAAATGAGAAATGGCTAGAGAAGGCCTCAACCTTAGACACATGCAACTAACAGACACAGAAATGGCACCAACACACAAACACATACATGTGAACAAACATGTCCTAAACATATATGCAGTCACTGTCAGAAAAAAATAATGCCCCAGAATTGAGAGATACAATGCTGTGCACAGCCACTCCAAACACTCACATGGACCTATACTGCCATATGACAATACAAAAATGCCCTGCCACACACTGACAAACTCGTTACAAACATACTGGCACCACCAGAAATGGCACTGTCACAGAAAGACTTGTTCTGTCCCAGAAATATGGACTCAGAATCTGTCATGAGAAGATACACAGATGCCATAGAAACATACGTGGGGCTCCCAAAACAGGCATGTAACAATGAGAGAGAACCATACAGATTTGCAGTGTCACAAAAACACAATAAAGACCAAGGCACAAACACTATCACACATGCAGCCTGATCACCAAAACTATACAGAAATGGGCACCTGGAATCTGTCACAGGATTACAGACATCTAATCCCATCAGACAGAAACCACAGATGCATTGTCATAGACACATACAGACAAGCATTAATCTCCAGTAGACACACAAACTGTTAAAAGCCTCACACTCAGTCACTATCTGACATACCTGGAAACAAGCCCTCATCAGACAGACAGACACACAGACACACACAGACACTAGGGAAACACTGTGAAATGCACAGAAAAACTTGGACTCACTGAAGTCACTCATAGGGATAACGTTCAAAAAGTAAACACACAGGTCGGGAGTTTGGCCTAATGGTAGAGTGCTTGTCTAGTATGTATGAAGCTCTGGGTTCTGGGTTCAATTTCTCAGTACCACATGAACAAAAAACGCAGGAAATAGCATTGTGGCTTGAGTGGTAGCCTAGAGTACAAAGAAGCTCAGGAACTCCGCCCAGACCCAGAGTTCAAGCCCCAGGGCAAAAACTAAAACTAAAACTAAAATACTAATTACTATAGAAGGGAAGTTGAAACTCAAGAGCACCCAAGGCCAGACAACTAGCAAACCACAGGTTTCAAAGCAAATCTTTTAACATTCATGTTTGACAATTGTATATTAGATACCCTGCAGCCAGCCATTCAGCAAGTCAAGCAGTGACAAAATCTTGGGGTCAATAGGGACACCATTAGCCACACAAGGAGTAGGGGGAGATGTTTTCAGAAAACTTGTGGTCCACCCAGCCATCACCACCTGGGCTTTATCCCTAAGATGGGCAGGGACAAAAGTGTCAAGAGGACTGGTAAACAACAACAAAAGAGTATTTTATTCTTCAGCTTCTTACAACAGCCCCAGAGGCTCCTCTGGTTACTCTGGAAACTCAGGCTGCAAATGAAGTGCCAGTAGGGCATTTCCACAGCATTTCCTCTTCAGATTATCATAAGAAAGATCTACTTAGGTAGTGAGAAACAAGAGTAGTGAGCTAGTGAGTAGTAGGTGGGATTCAGACCAGAAATTCAGTCTCTGCACTCCACAATCCCAGGTATGGGGTGGTGGAGGGGCTGTTATGAAAAAAAAAAAAAATATATATATATGTTCCCAAGTGAAGAGTATTTTGAAAACAAACAAGAAAAGGCAACCAGGGTCTACCTCTGTCCCCCAGTCTAGTCCGGAACTACTGAGCTCTAACAAAAAAATACTATGGCTTGAGTTTCAAGAGTAGTTTGGTGGGGGCTGAGGCAATAGTTTGGACTAATGGTACAGTGACTGCCTAGCATGCACAAAGACCTCAGTTTGATTCCTCGGTACCATATACATAGAAAAAAGCCAGAAGTGCTGCTCTGGCATGATAGAGCTCTAGACTTGAGAAAGCTCAGACCCTGAGTTCAAGGCCCAGTACTTAGGGGGGTAGGAGTGTGGCCCAGCGGCAAGAGTGCTTGCCTAGCATGCACAAAGCCCTGGGTTCCATTCCTTGGTACTACAATTGTATATCAGAAAAAGCTGAAAGTGGTGCTGCTGCTCAAGTTGTTGAGTGTTAGCCTTGAGAACGCTCAAGGACAGTGCCCAGGCCCTGAGTTCAAGCCCCAGGCATGGCAAAAAAAAGAAAGAAAAAAAGACTATAGGTATATACTACCACTCCTGAACAGCACAAAGTTTAATATGCAGGAAGCAGGGCACCAATATTACATGCCTGTAATCCTAGCTCCTCAGGAAGCTGACATCTGAGGATCACAGTTAGAAGGCAGCCAGGGTAGGAAAGCCTAGAAGACTACCCCCAAAAGTCAGAATTGGAGCTGTGGCTCCAGTGCTAGACCACTAGCCTTGAGCAAAAGCAGCTCAGGGTCAGTTTGTCAAAGCAGAGCTCAAGCCCCAGGCCCAGCACACAAAAACAAATTTTAAAAAAATGAGCATGAGCCTGCAGCTGGGTAGGTGACTGTATGTATTCAGGAGGCTGAGATCTTAAGGTCAAGTTTGAGGCCAACCCTTCTCTGTTCTTACATCCAATTAATGGTGGAGCTTGTGGGTCAAGTGACAGGCCAGTCTTGAGCAAAAAACTGAAGACATGTCAGACCCCAAGTTAAAGCCCTAACGTAGTGATTCTGTCTGTCACACACACACACACACACACACACACACACACACACACACGCACACGAACTAGCAGACAGCCCCTACTGAGGAGCATATGGATCTCTGAGGTCAAGCCAACACTTGTTATCATCTCCTCTTCCCAAAAACCCACCCACCCCCTGCCCCACACAGAACAGAGCAGCTCAGGGAAACTGACATTTGGTTTTATTGTGCCAAGGACATTACAGATGGTGGATCTTGTCAACACCTGCAGGGCACGGGTGCCCCATCTGCCAAGGCTGCTCCCACTCCCTACACTCAAATCTTGGGTGGCGGCCATGATCCCCAAAAATGCCCCCCACCTCAAGATTCCAGAGACTAGTGGTGGTGGAAGCAAAAGGAATGCAGCAAGGTCAGGGTCTCATTGTCCAAAGCCAGTTAGACATCTGCCACCCCCGCCTCCACTCTGGCTCACACACTAAGCCCCAGCCCACCTCCAGGGAGCTGGAAACCAGAAAACAGTGGCAACCCACATCTTTTGCACCTTCCGTGCCCCATGGCCGGCCTGCCTGCCCCCAAATCAGCGATGCCACCTTCATATACTTAATGCTGTTGTCTACATCAATTTGGATTGGTTGAGTTTTATAAGATAAAAGTACATTTTAATAAAGAAAAATTGGACATCGAGGCTCAGACATTGTTGGGGTACTTGAAAGGGACATTTCCCACTCCGTCCTCCCACCTCGCTGGCATCATTGTAGGGGAAAATTGTGACAAGATTATTGGATCTCGGTAGGAAGAATGAGCAGATTTTTCTTTCCTGGGGCTGCCTGGCTGTCAGGTGGTATCTTTGTGTGCCTCTTGCCTACCTTCTGCACCCCTGCCATAGTGCCCTGTGGAATTGCAGGGATGGTGCTGGGCAAGGGGCAAAGGGCACAACAGCTGTTGGTGACAAAAGATGGAGGCAGGAGTGAGATGGAGTGCAGGGTGGGCCAGCCATAGGGAAAGTGGAGGAGGGAAAAGACGGGAGAGAGGTAAAAGAAAGCCAAAGAATGTGGGGGTGGCACCAGAGGCCCAAGTGTCGGGGTTCAGGAGATGGTGTCCAATTCCTGTGTCTCCATCAACTCTTGTCTGGGGGTGGGTCTCTGTGCACTTTGTTTTTCTTCATACTGTCTAGATATTCCTGCTGAGACACTGCCAGCACAGATGCTAGGATCTCATCATCATCCCAGTCATTCAGACCTGTTGGGCAGAAAAACAAAAATCAGACAAGGATGACAGGACACCCTGAGCCAACTTCCCCCACCCTTGGCCAATTCCCACACCCAAATCCCACCCGTGTTCTTGTCACTCTTTTCTCTTATAGGCCTCAGCCCCACTAGAGAGCCCTGGTGGGAAACCCCGCCTGCACCTGAAAAACCTCCCCTAGTCCCTCGAACTTTTGGGAAGAGATGTCCAGAGGTTCTAAAAGTCCTCTTCCTTGGGGCCTGGGAGTTTGGCCTAGTGGTAGAGTGCTTGCCTAGCACCCATGAAGACCGGGATTTGATTCCTTGGTACTACATGAATAAAAAAAGACTGAAGTGTCATGCCTGTAATCCTAGCTACACAGGAGGCTGAGATCTGAGGATCATAGTTGAAAGCCAGCCCGGGCACTAAAGAACTTCTAAAGAACTTGAGACTCTAATCTCCAATTAACCAACCCTAGAAAATGGAAAGTGGGGCTGTTGCTCAAGGGATAGGATGGTAGCCTCAGGCTGAAGAGCTCAGGGACAACACTCAGGCCCAGGGCTAGGGTGGTAGCCTTGAGCTGAAGAGCTCAGGGACAGTGCCCAGGCCCAGAGTTCAAGACCCAAGACCCACAAAAAGAAAAAGCCAGAAATGGTGCTGTAGCTCAAGTGGTAGAGCGCTAGCCTTGAAAAAGTCCAAGGACAATGCTCAGGCCCTGAGTTCAAGCCCCAGGACTGGAAAAAAAATCCCCTTTTTAGGACTCACCACTTTTTCTAGTCTCCCCAACTACCAGATGGCCCATCCTAGTGCTGACTTACCAAAGGCAGAAGGGGACATCTGCTGAATAAGAGCCCGGCACTCCAGCGCAGGATAGAGAGACACAAGAGGAGAGGTGGCCCGATCGGCTCCTGCAGAGAACTGACTGCTTGTACCTGAGGCAGATAAAAAATCAGAGATAGAGCCCAGGCCTCAAGCCTACTCCCAGCTCTCAGCCTGCATACAAAGCTACTGACCTGGTGCACAGGGTGAAGGAGGTTTGGCAAGAGCTAAGACAGTGCCTGGAGAAGGGGGCTTAATGCCCAGTTCAGCATGCAGCTCAGGATGCTCAGGTGATGAGGCCGAACTCCGCTGCCTTGGAGATCTGCTTGTCCACTCCTCTAGGCCACTGGCAGCAGCTGCTGTGGCTGAACTGCATGTGGCACTGGCTTTTCGAGTCTGTAGTGGGGAAGGGAAAACCCATAAGGTCCAACATAAGCCAACCACCCTCTTGAGCTTCATCCTCCAAAACTACTCTTTTCCTCAGACACTGATGAGAAAACAGCTTCATTGTTTGACCCTGTTATTCCCATTCACACATGGAACCACAGAATCTCTCTCACAGGACACTGGCTGAGTGTATTTTATTTTGGTCTGAGACTGGAACTTAAACTTGGTACCTCACTCTCACTCACTGGGGCTGGTGCTTGCTCTACCAACTGAGCCACATCTCCAACCCTACCTTGAGTTTCTTAGTATCCCTCTCTCAAACCCTTGCAGCCAACTAAAAGTCCTATTCCTCCTACCTTCAACAGACTTGAATCTAACCCAAACCCTTCTCACCACCACAGCCCTGTCACCGCCAGTACCATCACCATTCACCAGGACTACTCTAGCAGCCTCCTCCCTGCTGATTGCAGGGAGGAGGTGAGATCTGAGGATCATGATTTGATCCTGGGCAAGAAAGTCTATGAGACTTTTTCCACTGAATTACCCAAAATGGGGCCAGGAGTTTGGCCTAGTGGTAGAGTGCTTACCTAGCAAGCATGAAGACCGGGGTTTCAATTCCTTGGTACCACATACATAGAAAAAAAAAGCTGGAAGTGGTGCTGTGGCTCAAGCGGCAGAGCTCTAGCCTTGAGAAAGCCCAAGGACAGTGCTCAGAACCTGAGCTCAAGCCCCAGAACTGGCAAAAAAATTTTTTTAAATTACCCCAAATACCAGAAGTAGGCTGTGGCTCAGGTGGCAGAGGCCTAGCAAAAAGCAGCTCAGGGATAGTGTCCAGGCCCTGTGGTCAAGTCCTAGGATACATACACAGACATACACAAGCACGCACGCACGAAACTCAAAATCCCATTGTTTCTGCCTTTCTGCTTTTTTCAGAGGAAAAAAAAAACGTCTCCACAGCCCACACCTCCCTACTCAACCTGAACAAACCACCTCCCTGCCTGTATCCAGTAGTTACTACATTCTATTTAGCCATACTGGCCTTGCTACAGGCAGTGCCTAAGTTAAAGCAGATGTACTGACCCAGCCCTCTGACTTCCTAGTCTTTGTGTATAGCTTCTGCAACTTTTTGCTCAAGTGTCTCCTGCTCTAAGATCTATCCTAATACACTATTTAATCCTATGAGCTCCTGCCTATTTCCATCTCCACTCAGTCCTACTCATCCCTTGTACTCAGATTCTCCATATTCATCCATCACACTTCTTAACTAATTTAGTCATCATTTGTTTCATTCTGCAAGGATCTGAGCATCACAAGGACAAAACTTGGCCTTTTGGGCTCACTAATGTATCTCAATACCCCAAGAATACTGCTTCTTGGCACAGGTATGCAAAATATTTGTTAAAACAAATTATCAGCTCTTATAAATACATACCATCACTTCATGCTTCTTATCTCCTAGATACCTGTTTGCCCACCCCTCTCCTCAGCCCTTAAAAGGCAATCTGGGTCTGGGTGTTGTCCCTTAGCTCTTCAGCTCAAGGCTAGCACTCTACCACTTTGAGCCATAGCACCACTTCCCATAGACTTACCTGCCGAGGCTAGCTTTGAACTGTGATCCTCAGATCTCAGCCTCCTGAGTAGCTAGGATTACAGGCACAAGCCATTATTGCCTGGTGAGTCTTTCTCTCAATAGGTAGGGTTGTTGAGAGCAGAGTAGTGTGATTCTGCATTTACATCCTCAATACAGAGCTTGGAATGCAAGGGTGTTGAACAAAACTTGTCTATCTATAGCTAGCATAGTTTCCTCGTGTCACCAGCAGCAGAGGCTGTTCTCTCTTACTACTTCTGTGCAAGTGTTGAGAGTTCCAAGGCATAATGCCAAGACCGGGACCAAGACAAGTTACAGATGTGGCTGGGAGCTTCCTTCCTTCCCTAATGTCAAAACCATTTCATTTTTTTCTCGATTCACTTTGGGGGAAAATATAGGAATAAAGAGTTCCTTGCCTGGCCAGTCCATGACCCACCTGACTGCTGCCTCGGACCTGGCGGGCCTGTTTCTCCTGATCCCTCAGCCACTGCAAATAGGATTCTCGAGCCACCTGTTCCTCAATGGCCTCATTTGTGGCCTCCCAGTCTGTGGCTCGTTTCTTGTCTTCTAACATTTGTTGTTCAATCCATGACTCCTCTGATGTTTTTATGGCATTCTTCATTAAGGACTGCTCCGCAAACTGCAAGGGGAAGAAAAAACAGGAATGCTGGGTGACCTTCTAAACCTGGGGAAGAACTAAATTTGTAACCATCCTATGAGGTTATCTTCCTGATTTGGACTCATTTCATGTAATAGTTACAAAATAGGCTCAGAAATGTAGTCCCACAGGCTCCAGCCAAGACCACAACGGAAAGGCAGGTACTCCCACAAAGAAACATTTGACAGAGAATCAGGGACTTGCCTGTGAATCAGGGCCTGGAAGAAACCAGGCTTGAGTTTTGAGACCGGTCACTCAAAAGCCCTAACTCAATCTCAACATAAGAGGAGCCTAGGGCAGCAGGTGCTCTCTAAACTAGTCTTAAAAGAAGCCTCACCTATCAATGACTCAGTTTCATAATGCTGGCACTTTCCTCACATAGACGGAGCAGAAAGAAAGATGGGCAGAGAACAGAGCTCGGCAGACTCAAGGCGAAGAGAGTAGGGACTAGGTGAGGCTCTGTGAGATGAAGACCAGTAGTGGTATGGTGTAGACATTGGGAGTTATATGACATTGCATACGTATCACATGTTAGGATGTGAGATACAACCTCATTTTAAAATATGAAATAACAGAAAAAAATATTCCAGGAAGTAAATATTGCTTTGTGATGCTTTAGTCAACATTATTTCTTATTTTGTGACAAAGTTCTTGGGTCAGGATGGCCTGGAGCTCACAATTCGATGCCCTCCCCTTCTAGAGTGCTGGCATTAAAGGTACTTACTATCACACCCATTAACATTTTTTTAAAGAAAAAAAATCAGGATACTCAGGCATATAATCATAGCTACTCAGTGTTAGGTGATTCTAACACTGAGGAGGCTGAGAGCTGAGCATCAGGGTTCAAAGACAGCCTGGCAGAAAACTCCCTGAGATGATTTTTTCCAATTAACTACCAAAACGCAGGGAGAGGAGATATTGTTCCAGGTGTACAACCCTAGCCTTAAGCAAAACAAGCTCAAGGACAACTCCCAGGTCCCCTGAGTTCAAGCCCCAGGACCGGCACAGAATTAATTAGCTAATTAATTAATGAATTGCCAGTACTGGGAAATGAACTCAGAGTAATCCCTCTATCACTTGAGCCACACTTGAGTCCCATCAGTTAACACTGGCATACACATTCCACTCACAAATGCATGTGAGCTAAGTATTGGTATTAAAAGTAATTCTCTACTACGAAGAAAAGTGAGGGATGGGGCCAGGAATTTGGCCTAGTGGTAGAGTGCTTGCCCAACATGCACGAAGACCTGGGTTCTATTCCTCGGTACCACATACTCAGAAAAAGCCAGAAGTGGTGCTGTGCCTCACATGGAAGAACACTAGCCTTGAGCAAAAAGTGTCCAAGTACAGTGCCCAGGCCTTGAGTTCAATTCCCAGGACTAGCAAAAAAGAAAGAAAGAAAGAAACTAAGAAAGAAAAAAGAAAAGAAAAAAGAAAAGAAAAGAGAGTTAGAAGAGAAGAATGAGGGAGACTATGTGTAAATTATTTTAGAACAAGACAATTTTAAAATACATAATGGACTAGGGGTGTTGCAGTGATAAAACACAAATGAGAGGCCATGGGTTTGATCCCAAACACTGTAAAAAAAATCTAAAAACTAAAAATTAGGCAAGCAGGAGTTAAGATTTTGGCCTGGTGGTTAAGTGCTTGCCTGGCATGCTTGAAGCCCTAGGTTTGAAATTCCTCAGTACCACATACACAAAAAAAAGCAGAAGTGGTACTGTGGCTCAAGTGGTAGACTGCTAACTGCTAGCCTTGTGCAAAAGTGCTCCAGGACTCAGTTCAAGCTCCAGGACTGGCAAAAAAAAGGAAAAATAGGCAAGCACTCTAAACACAGAATTTAACAAAAAAAAGATAGACAGATATGTAAAAATGCTTGGTCTGGGCATATAGCTCTAGTAAATCACTTTAAAAAGCTGTCATTAGGCAAGTAAAACAAAAAATTATATAATACAATTACATACCTAAACAGAATGGCTAAAATTTCAAAATAACTGGTAGGAAGACTAATTGCCACAAAGGATGAAGAATAACAAGTTTGGGTTTTAGTAGGTAGTATTAGAGTAATGAGTTACCACGTACTCAAGCACCTAAAGTACATCCAGAGCCTAGGAACTTAGAAATTTACTTTGTTATGATGGGGTGGGGGCTGGGATACAAAACAATACACCCATTTTGGAAGAGAGATTTTTCAGTTTCTTACAAATCAAAGCGTGATCTTATATCATGCAGTAATCCTGATTCTGCATATTTAGATAATCTAAATTCTTATGTCTACATAAAAATCTGTAGACAGTTTATTCATAATTGCCACCCCCCAAAAAACTAGAGAAGCAAGTCTAGTGCTGGGTGGCTCAGGACTACAATTCTAGCTACTTAGGAGACTGAGTCCTGGAGGACTGTGATTCAAAGCCAGCCCCAACAGAAAAGCCTGAAAGGCTCAACCTCCAGTTAGGCAACAAAATGCCACACTGGAAGTATGGGACAAGTGGCAAAACATCAGCTTAAAGCAAAAAAAAACCCAAGTCAAAGAATGAGTCCTTGAGTTCAGGTTTGAGTTCAAGCCCCAGTACCAGCACCAATTTTTTTCTTTTTCTTAATTGGAGGGATCTTAATGCTTATGAGCTATCTCAAAACAGTAATTTGTTTGTATGAATCCAACTATATGGCATTCTACAATAGGCAAAAGCAGAGTCAATAAACTAGTAGTTGTGGATAGCTACACATATGCAGCACAGGGAATTTTCAGGATGCTATAATGGAATGTTCCCCAAATGGTAGGTAGTTTTGGTAGGTCAAAATACGTTGAAATTTACAAAACAAAGACAAATCCTCAAGGCACACAGATTTTAAAAAAAAAGGACCAGTTAAATGCTAGAGGGGATTTTAGAACACAATGCAGACAGAGACAAAAGAATCTAAATTGCAAATATATGCAAGGACCTGCAGGGATTTGGTAACCTAAGGCATTTTGCAAGTGAATGGAATTTGTAACACTAAAGGCAAAGGAATTGTGCTTATCACTGGGTACACCAGGGGGTACCAAGTTAATGACTTGGACCCAACTTAACAAAGCAGTTATGTAAATGGTGGGTGCTGGGTGGGAAAAGTTTCCCCACCTTTAGAGTGGGAATTAACAAGGGGAGAAGACTAGAATGAAGCACACATGTAGTATATGGAATAGAGTTGGAGGTAACTCCTTAAAAACTCACATTTAGTTGTTTCTTTTTATTGCACCGGTCTTGGGGCCTGAATTCAAGACACCAGTTCCTTAGCTTGTGTGCTCAAGGCTAGCACTCTGTCACTTGAGGCACAGTTCCACTTCCAGCTTTTGGTTGATATTAGAGAGAAAAGACTCACTGGGCTTTCCTGTACCAGCTTTGCTTCAAACCATAAGCCTCAGATCTCTGTCTCATGAGTAGCTACAATTACAGGCATGACACATCAGAACCCAATTTCATGCTTAGTTTAAGGCAGACTCAGATGTTTATGTTTATAAATACTAACAAATATGTGAACACCCAGAGATTAGTGTGTACATACACACATAGTTCCTGGCTCTGTGAGTTCAGAGAGCCTAGAAACAAGGACAAGCTAGTGGCAGAGTAACATTCTGTAATAAAACTTTCTAGTGGAAAAATGGCTAATTATAGGGCTAAAAGAAAAAATACCAGAAATGAACCTGGAAACACCTTATAAGACAAAAACTGATGAACCTGGAAACACTATGTGAGACAAAAAAACTAAAGAATGCTTCAAGCTGGGACTATGGCTAGGAATGTGGGTAGTGGTAAGAGTGCTTTCCTACTAGCATGCATGAAGCCCTGGGTTCAATTCCTCAAGAGGACACAAACAGAAAATGGTGGAAGTGGCACTGTGGCTCAAGTGGTAGAGCACCAGCATTGAAGGAAAAAGCTAAGGGACAGAGCCTAGGCACATCAATCAAAAAAATGTTGAAACAGGAACTAGGGAATGTAATACTCAAGGGTAGAGTGCTTGTCTTGCATGTGTAAGGCCTTGTATTAGATCCCAAGAAATAAACATCAACACACTGACACACATGTGCATGACAAAAAATTAAAGCTGCCATAATCTGATAAAAAAAAAGGGTGGCCAGAGCTCTGGTGACTCACATCTGTAGGCCTAGCTACTCAGGAGGCTGAGTTCTGAGGATCATGGCTCACAGCCAGCCCGGGCTCTAAAAAGTCGGTGAGACTCTTATCTCCAATTAATCACCAAAAAACCGGAATTGGCACTGTGGCTCAAGGGGTAGGGTGGTAACCATGAGCTGAAGAGCTCAGGGACAGCACCTAGGCCCAGAATTCAAGTCCCACGACAGACACAGACACGGACACGGACACAGACACACACACACACACACACACAATGAAAGTAGTGCTGTGGCTCAACTGGTAGAGAGCTAGCTTTGAGCAAGCCCCACAACTGACCAAAAACAAAGCTAGAAGTAGTGTTGTGGCTCAAGTGGTAGAGCACTACCCTTGAGCTTCTAAAAAAGCTCAGGGACAGAGCCCAGGCATAGAGTTCAAGCCCCCAGGACCAAAAATAAAAACAAAAACACAAAACCTCAAAGTGTAAATGATACTATCCCTAAGAGCATATTGAAATAAATGAGTAGGTTAATAACTAGAAGACAATTGACATCTCTACAGCAGAATAATTTCAAATATTTTCCGTGGATATTCTAACCTCATCTAACCTCAGGGAGAAAGAACCCTCCTCCTCCTTTCCTCAAGTACAACTTCCTTCTAAATAGTATAGCATGGAGAAGGTGGGAAAAAACTTCACAGTGGGAGAAATCTAATGAACACTACCTTCTGTAACATAATCAAGGTCAAAATCAATAGTCACAATCACATTTCTAAGATACTTTGGTTATAACATAATGACACTTTATCTGTGATCTACCCAAGCCCACATCTACAGTGAACATCAATGTGAACATCAAATGAATCCTCAGAAAGTAGTTCTCTTCCTTTGACCAGCATTCTTAAAAACTGTCAAGGTCAGCCAGCACCAGTTGTTTATACCTGTAATCCTACCTATTTAGGGGCTGAAATCTGAAGATAGAAGACTGAAGCCAGCATGGGCAGGAAAATCCATGAGGCACTTATTTCCAAGTAACCACCAAAAAGCCTGAAGTGGAGGTGTACCTCAAATGGCAGAACACTAGCCTTGAGCACCAAAGTTTAGGTAGAGTGCCCAGACCCTAAGTTCAAGCACCAGGCCTGCCACTAAAAGGAAAAAAAAAGTTACCTGTGGCTCAAGCCATGAATCCTAGCTACTCAGGAGGCTATGATCTGAATTCAAAGTCAGACCAGGCAGGAAAGTCCATGAGACTTTTACCTTCAATTAATCATCAGAAAACCAGAAGTGGGACAGTGGCTCAAAGTGGTAGAGTGCTAGCCTTGGGCTAAAGATCTCAGGGAAAGCTCCCAGGCCCAGGCCCAGGCCCAGGCCCAGGGTTCAAGCCCCTAACCAACCAAAAAAAAAAAGAAGATAATCTGGAGTTGGGTACTGGGGTACTGGTGGCTCATGTCTGTAATCCTAGCTACTCAGGAGACTGAGATCTCAGGAACATGGTTCAAATCCAGATCTAGGAGGAAAGTTTGTAAGGCTCTTATCTCCAATTTACTATTAAAGTGGAGGTGTAGCTCAAGTGGCACAATACTATCCTTGAAAAGCACAGTGCCCAGATCCTGATTTCAAGCTCCAGTAATGACATACATAAAATCAAAACAGGCTGTGTTATCCCAATAGCCCTCTCTCTCCTAGCTCAGCATGCTCTTTTCCTAGGCAGCATTAGGCTCATTCAGTAGAGGTAGTAAACAATTAGCTACCACCCCCTTCACCTGAGATGATATTCAGCTATGACCATATAAGGCAGGAAGGTCCCCTAAACCTCACAGGTCATATTGGTCACCTGAGATGGCACTCCTTTAGTCAGCTATGACCAAATAAGGCAGTCAAATCTCCTAACCCTCACAGTCTTATAAAAGGTCACCTAACCTAATAGCTGGTACCTTCTCTTTCTCTCCTTCTCTCCCTCCCCCCCCCTCTAACTTTCTCTCTTTTGAAAAGGGGTCTTGACAGTCCCCTTGCTGGCAATAAACCTTTCTTTGTTCTTAGTACCTGGAAGTCCCTTAGTACTCTCTACTATTTGAGCCATCGCTCTACTTTCAAAAAAAAAAAGGCAGATGGGCCAGGAGTTTAGTAGAGTGCTTGCCTAGCATGCACAAAGACCCAGGTTCGATTCCATGGTACCATATACATAGAGAAAGCTAGGAGTGGTGCTGAGGCTCAAGTGGTAGAGCTCTAGCCTTGAGAAAGCCCAAGGACAGTGCTCAGGACCTGAGTTCAAGCCCCAAGGCTGGCAAAAGAAAAAGCCAGAAATGGAACTGTAGCTAAATGGTGAAGCACAAAGAGGCAGGCTCAGGGACAGTGCCCAGGCCCTGATTTCAAGCACCAGAATAAAAGTCTTCCAGACTTTCCTGCTCTGGTAGGCTTTGCAGTCCTCAGATCCCAGCCTCCTGAGGAGCTAGGATTATAAGTTTAAGCCATCAGCATCAAACTTACTACTCCCTCTTTCTGTGGCAGTCAGGCTGCCCAGAGGTTTCGTACAACTTGCCCTAGGGATCCACATCTGGTAAGCTATAGCCCATGGCCTAGTCAGGACTTTGTGACCCCAGTAGGCTGTGATTACTATAAAGACCCACGTGGATGTCGAGCTACTCAGACTAAGATCTAGCTTACTCTTTCCAAACAGGACTCTATACCCTAAAATGTCAGACCACAATAGGAGTAAAAGATGAATGAGCCAGCTTATTGCAAACTAAAACCACAGAATAACCCTGAGAGATGTTGCTAATAGCTTTCTAATTTCATATATAGGTGAGACCTTAGGGTGGACCCAGAAAGAAGATAGGACATTTTTGTGGGCTAGAGGCAGCATGAAAGCTCCATATCCATCAAGTACCTTGGGCACCGGTATACACTTACCCCTGGTTTGAAAGATGGGAGTCCCAGTCCTACACCAATGGTAGCCTTATTAGGATTCACTACTGAATTATAGTGAATATTTCGGTGATAGCTGACACGGATGGGTTCATCTTCATTTTGATGGATTCCGTGGAATGTGTTAATAGGTTCTGTAAGAAAGAGAAGGAAGAAGCATCCACAGAGAGCCAGGTATGGCAGTCTCAGATGGAGGCACCATTAGGCCCTCACCTACCCACTACAGAAGTACCTGTGCTGTATTGGTACACCTCCACAGGGCGGTTGTACATCTCTGCCATGGCCTGCATCTCAATGTGGTTGCCATGGCAATTGTTTTTCCTCTTCCGGTTGATATAGGTCGTGAAGTCTTCTGTGACATAGTTGGAGAAGTAGTCTGCATTCTTCATCTGTGAGACAGATTGGAAGATCTAGGTCTGAAGGCAATGATCTTCCCATCCTCCATGCCCCAAGTCGTCCCTAGGGTTCTTACCAAATAGTCCATACAGTGCTTTCGCACAACCTCATGCATATCCTGGTCACCATATACCTGGTCAGCTGAGGAGACAGAAGAAAGGAGAAGCTGGGGTCAGAGCTACCAACAGAGAAGAGTCCTGCAGGAGGTGAGGAAAAATACCCTTTCCTACCCCCAAGGTTTGGAGAGTTCTTGCCCTTGTATAGTGGGAACAGGTTTATGAAAACAACAGGAAGGCAAGGATAATCTTGAAGAATTGGCGTACAGATGAGAAGGATATAACTACAAGCTTCGCCAGCAGGTCCTGTCCTTTAGGGTATAACTCAGACAAACTTTCTAAGTCCCATACATGGGGGGATCGGTCCTAGGGATTGAACTCTGGGCTTGGGCATTATCCCTGAGCTCTTCAGCTCAACGCTAGTACTGCACCACTTGAGCCACAGCACCACTTCTGGCTGTCCGGTAGTTAATTGGAGATAAGAGTCTCATGGACTTTTGTGCCAGGGCTGGTTTAAACCAGTGATCTTCAGATCTCAGCCTCCTGAGTGGTAGGATTACAGGAATGAGCCACCAGCACCCAGCATAAATGGACTTGTGTACCATCCATATTAGGTACAAAGATATTCCCTTTTGATTTTTACTTCAGAAAAGGAACCTGTGACTTGCTCAAGGTCACAAAGAGTCAAGTCTGTAAGAATCAACTCTATCATTCAATTTTCTTACTCTAAAGCAGGGGCAGGGAACATCTGGCCAGGGGGCTTTATAAGGCCCTTAAAATCATTTGGTACATGATGAGACAGACATGTATGCTTCTCATCAGTTGTTCCAGGCCATTGGCCTGTATTAATAATTTTATATGGCTTGCAAATGATTTCATAAATATCCAATGACCCTTGGTGGAAAAAAGGTTCCACACTCCAGCTCTAAGGAGTCAGTACAGCCTTTATAGGTTAAAAAAAAAAGAATGAGGGCCGGGATTTTGGCCTAGTGGTAGAGTGTTTGCCTAGCATGCATGAAGACCCGGGTTCAATTCCTCCGTACCACATACATAGAAAAAAGCCGGAAGTGGTGCTGAGGCTCAAGTGGTGGAGCTCTAACCTTGAGAAAGTCCAAGGACAGTGCTCAGGCCCTGAGCTCAAGCCCAGGACTGGCCAAAAATTTTAAAAAAAGAATGAGAACCAAGCACCAGTGACTAATGCCTCTAATCCTAGCTACTCAGGAGGCTGATACCTGGATCTCTTAGTTTGAAGCTGGCCTCGGCTAAAGAGTCCGTGAGATTCCAATTAACCAGCAAAATGATATACTGGAGGCATGGCTCAAGTGGTAGAGTACCAGCTGTGAGCAAGAAAATTAAGGGAAAACACAAGGCCTTTTATACTTGTACCAAAAAAAAAAGGAATGAGCAAGATCCTGGTGCTCTGGTGCTCAATCTCCAGCAGAACACAAGGAAGGAGGGGGGGGAAAGGAAGGAAAGGAAGGAAGGAAGGAAGGGAGGGAGGGAAGGAGGGAGGGAGGGAGGGAGGTAGGTAGAGGGAGGGAGGGAGGTGGGTGGAGGAAGGAGGGAAGGTGTCAGTAATCCTAACTACTTGCAAGGTACCAAAATTTGACCCTTATCAAGTAGTAGCTGGGCATGGTAGCATTCCAGTTTTGTGGAAGGCTGAGATGAGGAGGGCTGTGGTTCCTGCTCAGTCTAGTCATAAAAGCCTAGGAGCCTCCAGTTCAATGGAAGAGCTGAACACAGTACCATGGACCTGTCACCACAGTTAGGATGGGAAACATAAAATAGTGCTGAGCACTAGTGGCTCACACCAACTGTGATCCAGCTACCCAGAAGGTTAAAGATCCCAGAAATGGGGTGAGGAATGTAGCTTAGTGGTAGAGTGCTTGCCTGGCATGCATTAAGCTCTGGACCTGATTCCTCAGTACCACATACACAGAAAAAGCCACTGTGATTCAAGTGTAAGAGTGCTAGTTTTGAGCAAAAGAAGTTCAGGGACAGTTCCCAGGCCCTGAGTTCATGCCAAAGAGACAGAGACAGAGACAGAGAAGGGATAGGAAGAGGAGAGAGAGGAGAAAGAAAGGGGAGGGAGGGGAGGGCGAGGAGAGGAGAGGAGAGGAGGAGAGGAGAGGGGGGGAGAAAGGAGAGAGGGGAGAGGGGAGAGATGGGGGAGAGGGAGGGAAGGGAGAGGAAGAGGAAAGAGAGAGGAGAGACAGAAAAGGGAAAGAAAGAGAGGGGAGGGAGAGAGGGGAGAGAGAGAAGAGTAAGAGGAGAGAGAGGGAGAAGAGGGTGAAAGGGCGAAGAGAGGGAGAGAGAGGGAGAAAGAGGGAGAAAGAGGGAGAAAGAGGGAGAGGAGAGAGAGGGAGAGGAGAGAGAGGGAGAGGAGAGAGAAGGAGAGAGGTGGAAAGGGGGAGAGAGGAAGAGAGGAAGAGGGGGAGAGGGGGAGAGAGGAAGAGGGGGACAGAGGAAGAGAGGAGGAAGAGGGAGAAGGAGAGGGACTCATTTCTAATTAATCACCCATAAGCTGGAAGTAGAACTATGGCTTGACTGGTGTAATGCTGTCCTTGAGCAAAAACACTCAGGACCTGAGTTCAAGCCCCAATATTGGTACATACCAACATATATATATATATATATATATATATATATATATGAGCATGGCAAAAAAAATTTTAAATGCTGGAGGAAACATGGCTTAGCAGTAGGGCATATGTGAAGCAAGTTTGAGACCCTGAGTTCAAACCCCAATACTGGAAGAAAAAAAGGAAAAGAAAATTTCAAACATAATTCTGCCAGATACTAGTGAACTAAATGACCACAGCTAAGTGATTCTGACTTCTACGACTTCTATGCCTTATCTGTTAACTAGAAGCAAGAGAGAATATGATCTGAAGACCACTCATGGGGATTCAATTAGATAACAGCGTATAAAGTGACTAGCAGTGGGCCTGGGGGTAGAGGACTACCACAAACAGCTAGGTACCTGCAATCTTAGTGATCTGAAGATAATAGTTCAAAGCTAACTGGGGCAGAAAAGTCTATGAGAGTTGTGTGTGCCCATCCTAGGGCCTGGGTGCTGTCCCTGATTTTTTTTTTGCTCAAGGTTAATGCTCTACCACTTGAGCCATAACTCTACTACCAGCATTTTCTAGTGCTTAGTTGATAAAAACAGGCTTCTGGACTTTCTTCCCCAGGCTGGCTTCAAACCACAGTCCTCAGATCTCAGACTCCTGAGTGGTTAGGATTACAGATGGAGTCACCAGTGCCTGCCCCTGAGACATTCATCTCCAATTAACCACCAAAAAGCCAAAATTGGAGCTCTTGGCTCAAGTAGAAGAACATCATCCTTGAGTAAAAAAGCTAAGAGACACCTGGGCACTGGTGACTCATGCCTTGGATCAACCCCCCCCCACTCCCCACACACAAGAAAACTCTGTCCCTGCCTTCAGGGAGCATATACAGTTTAAGTTTAAAATAAAATATACTTGTACCTAAATTCAGCCTATCTTGGGAAAAGGGGTTGGAGACCAGGCTCAAGTTGTAGAGCACCAGACTAGCAAGCAAGGAGGAGGCATAGGTTGAAATTGCAGTTACAATTTAAAATAATTGGAGGCCAGGAGTTTGGCCTAGTGGTAGAGCGCTTACATAGCATCCACGAAGACCCAGGTTCCAGTCCTCAGTACCACATGCATAGAAAGCCCAAGGACAGTGTTTAGGCCCTGAGCTCAAGCCCAGGATTGGCAAAATAAATAACCGTCAGCCTTGAGTAAAAGAGCTCAGGGACATTGCTCAGGTTCTGAATTCAAGGCCCATGTCTGACAAAAAAATAATCTGCAGCAAGGTAGACAGCCTGACTTGTGATCTAATGGTTCATGAAATTTGGTCAAATTAAGGGGAGAGAAAAATCAGGTTTCCTCTGCCTGCTTGAGAATCCTTAAATATGACATTCACATCCTTGAGGACATGCTTTCTATCTACTTCAGTGCCTATTTCTTTTTTCTTTTTTGTCAGTTGTGGGGCTTGAACTCAGGGCCAGGGCATTGTCCTCCAGCTTTCTCACTTACAGCTTTTTCTGTGTATGTGGTACCAAAAAATAGAACCCAGGGATTCATGCATGCTAGAAAACACACTACCATGAGGCCACAAACCTGGCCCACTACCACGTATTCTTAATATTTATTTAGTGCTGGGGATAAAACTGCTAGGCAAACACTCCATCTCAACTACACCTCTAGTTCCCTACTCCTCAAAGCACAGAACCTCTAACAACCATATTCAAAGGTATGCACAGATTCTGCTCAACCAAACAGGGCTCCCACTGGAGGCAGAGACCAACTCATACCTAAAGTCCTGACCCCCCCAGGCTCATGGCCTCATGGCCTGAAAGAGCAAAGGAAATCAGTATGCTGAGCTGATAGATAGGCTAGGGATAGAACTAGTGATGCTTCTAAGAAACTGAAGTGTTGTCTCTGTTTTCTGTCTTATTTTGTTCATTTTTTTAACCAGGCCTGGCACTCTTCCTGAGCTTCTTTTGCTCAAGACTAATACTACCACTTGAGCCACAGTGTCACTTCTGGCTTTTTCTGTGTATGTGATACAAACAAAGGAATCAAACCCAGGGCTTTGTGCATGCTAGGCAAATACTCTAACACTAGGCCACAGTCCTGACCCTTATTTATCTGACTTTGGGAGGGTCAAGGGGTACAGAAATGGTAGGACAAAGGGTGAACAAATACAGCAGCGGTATTCACTGATCACTATGCTGACAATGAACTGTAGGGCTGGGAATGTGGCTTAGTGGTACTGTGCTTGCCTAGCATGTGTGAAGCCCTACATTCAATTCCTCAGCACCACTTACACAGAAAAAGCCAGAAGTGGTACTGTGGCTAAACTGGTAGAACACTAGCCTAGAGCCAAATTGGAAGTTCAAGGCCAGTACCCAGGCCCTGAGTTCCAGCCCTAAGACTGGCCAAAAAATAAAAGAAAATGAACTGCACAACTTGTGGGTAGGAACAGGAAGGAAAAACTGGGAGAGAGTGAAGGAAGGGGATGATACCGTTCCAAAAAATGTATTCATTACCTGAATTATGAAAATGTAACCCCTCTGTACATCAACATTAGAATAACAAGAAAAAAATAAAGAAATTAAATTGGGCTTTAAGATAAGACAAGCCTGATTTCCATTGGCTGCCACAAAGAGGGAATTTCCCTTTGTTTCCCCCAGAAGGCCACAGCTCTGATGAGATCCCCTCTGGGATACCCAGGCAAGGAAGTTCTCAGGGCACTTAGGAAAGCTGAAGAAATCTTTCATACCTGGCAGTGTACTTTCTAGGCCTTCCCTGAGGGGTTCTGGATGATAAGGAGACCAATACTACTCTGAGAGAAAATGGGCTGTGTCTGACAAGCCCTCAGAGAGGGAAGAGATCTCAAAGGAGGGGTAGGAACTCTGAAGGCGGGAAGGGGTAGCCCCATCACTGATGTAAACAAGGATGTGGCTTCTGTGGCCACACACTCCCCCAGCGGCACTTCCAGCAAGTCACATGTCCTACACACAAGCAGGGCCCTCCTATTGCTGCCTTTCTTAGAAGCCATGACTACAGAACCTGCTGTGGCTGTGCTGCCCTGGGCTACTGAAGGAGTTATTTCTGTAGGCTGAGTTTGGGGTGCCAGGCAGTGCTGTGTGCAGCTGCTGTAAACAGGAACTGAGATGGGAGCAAAGGGATAAAATAGGGGTGGGCTGCCAGAGCTAGATACCAGATACAGGAAAATGGGGGCAAAGAAGGGAGACTATAGTCCAGGGAAGGGAGCTGAATTCTATGAGAAATGTCTCCTTTCACCACTGTCAATGAACAAGGCCTTTGACCTCTGCACTGAAATGCCCTTATCCATAAAGTAGGAATAATAACTCTTCTTCTAAAGGTAAAGACTACAAGAAAAATATTTGTCAAGTACCTGAGGAACCGGACATGGGCAAGAAACTGGAACTCCACTTCTCATGAGGACAATAACTCCATCTTATTGCTAGCCACCCTCGAAGCCAGCCAGAATGCTATAGGAATGGCTTATTAAGCCCTTCCTCAATTCTGTTGCACTTCCTCCACCAGAGGAAAGCCACAAATACTGAATGATGTCTGCCTGTCTCCTCTTGCAAGCAGGAATGACTCTCCCTTTACTGAATTTACAGGCCCACAAACTGATCTTCTGTATCCTTTGTTCAAAACTCCAGCAAGCAAATTCACATTGAACTATTAAGTTTTTCATATGGGGTTCCTTAGGTATGGGTAAGTCACAACACATACATATACGCACATATATGTAGCTATGGGAGAAACTCACCGCCCACTGATTTTAGGCTGTACCCTAATTTTACAAACAATGTGAAAGAAAACTTGATTTTCTGAACCAAGTAAACAGCAACAGTATCTCCTGTTTGTTTTTTTCAGATCTGAGACTGAGACTAGGACTTGGTACTTGCTGCTTTTACTCATTGGCTAGCACTCTACCAACGTGGCCACACCTCCAACCCCATCAATACCTCCTCAACCAAGAAGAACTTCTACCATTCTTCAATAATAGAAGTGAGGAAACATATCATATTGTAAGCACTCAACTATGAATTAGCTTTTCTGACTTTCATTAAACTGCCTTTGTCCCTCAGAAAGCTTTTCCCTCCCAGACAGTTGGCATGGAGCTGGGGACCCAGGCTGGACTTCCCTGGGGTGGGGTTGGGGCAAGGTTGGAGAAAGAGCTGTCCAATGACCTGTAGAGGTAGGGGAATTCAGAGAACTTGTTTTGACAGAAACTGAAAGTCCTCCCCTTGCTGATGCTGCACCTGTTCCCCCTCTCATGATCCAGCTGGAAGAAGTCCCCTATCATCATCGCAACATACTCATTCCATCCCACAGAGGCTTCAGGAATTCTCAGCCTTTCCTAGGTGTGGTGAAACACAGGTGGAATCCAAGCACTCAGGAGGTTAATGCAGGAAGATCTCAAGTTCAAAGCCAGTCTGAGCTCCAAAAGGAAACTCCCAAACAAAACGGAACGAATTTTCCTGATAATTCACACCTGTACTCCTACCCACCCAGAAGGCTGAGATCTGAGGATCAAAGTTCAAAGCCAGCCTAGGCAGCAAAGTCCATGAAGACTCTTATTTTCAATTAGGCAGCAAAAAGCCAGAAGTGGAACTTTAGTACAAGTGGTAGAGCATAAGCCTTGATTGCAAAACCTAAAGGCTAGCACTAAGGCCCTGAGTTCAAGCACTAGTACCCACACGAAAAACAGAACAAACCAAAAAAAAAGAAAAAAAAAATTGGTTCCAGAGACCTCACACTCCAACTCATTCCACCCTCACCAAGGAAATCCTACTTTACCCAGATGTAACAATAACATAGAAACATAGCACAAGTCACCCAAGACCATATATGGGGATGGGGACGGGGATGGGGATGTGAAAGTGAGGACAGCCTCTTAAAGTGTAACTACTGTACCCAAGTGACATTACCATCCCCCACCCAAACCAGCTATCAACGATTCTGCCTTAACTCCTTGGGCCAGGACTGATCTCCGTTTCCCTGTGAGCACTGACAGGAATTAGCTAGAAACCAGGAAAGACCTGGGATTGTGGCAGATGACAGGTATGAAGAGCTGTATCCTTCCTTAGGGCCACAGAGGTCAGCATGAACCTTAACTCCCAAGCATAACACATTTTTTGCTTTCTCTGCACACACAGAGATACCCGCATGCATAGGGCCTGCCAAAGACATTCTCTTAGACTAAATACCCACATAGCTGACTAATGACGGCACAGAACCACTGGATGAAGCCAGTAGATGCCCTTGCCACCAATCAGGAAAGACAGAAGACAGTGCAAATACAGGAATGAATCCCCCCTCCTGCCCCACCATACTTCCTTTCGGTGGGAGGAGGAATGACTAATGGACTTAACAGATTCACCTCAACTTCTCTCCCCTGCTGCCTAAGCAAAGTCCTGACTCCTTAGAGTCCCTAAAATATAGTCAATATTTGCCCAGACTTGTATCAAGAAGGAAAGAAATTGAACTTTTTTTTTTGGTCGTGGGGCTTGAATTCTGGGTCTGGCACTGTCCGTGAGCTCTTCAGCTCAAGGCTAGCGCTCTACCACTTGAGCACAGAGCCACTTCCAGTTTTCCAGTGGAAATAAGAATCTAATGGAGGGGCCGGGAGTTTGGCCTAGTGGTAGAGTGCTTGCCTAGCATGAACGAAGACCCGGTTTTGATTCCTCGATACCACATACATAGAATGGACTTTGTGCCATGACTGGCATTGAACCAAGATCTTCAGATCTCAGTCTCCTGAGTAGCCAGGATTACAGGTGTGAGCACCAGTGCCCCGCATGAATTATTTGTTTTCTCCCTGTGCTGGTACTGGGCTTGAACTCAGCCCAGTGGGCTCCTGCTCTGCTTGCTTTATTTGCTCACAGCTGGTCTCTAACACTTGAATTACATCTCTATCCAGGCTATTTGCTGGTTAACTGGAGATAAAGCATGTCATAGAATTGCCTGCCAGAGCAGGCTTCAAAACAAGATCCAAGATCGCAGCCTCCTGAGAAGGATTATAGGCCTGAGCCACCAGCATTGGCTTGAGTCTCAATTATTTCTAAAAGGCTTTAAGTACAGGGTCCAACCATTTGCTTTAGAAACTACGGTGAACCATCTATTTCCCAGGTTGCTAACCGCCTGTTAGTCTTCCAGAAGTGCTAAGAACAGAAAAGGAAACTTGTCTACAGAACCTAAAAGTAAAATCCAAAATTTTTGGAACACACTGCGGTAGGGGACAACAGACACCTAATCTGTTCCCTACTACTCTAGTGGGGAACCTGGCCCACTGAGGGAAAAAGAGTCAAGAAAAGACACCACACACCTATCTCTGGCCCATAGTCTCAGTTACCCCAATGGTCACACACCAGTGGAGAAGACAAGAAAGCACAGTTCCATGGAGCCTGGCCTCTTAGATACATGTTCCTCTGCTCAACAATTCCCATGGACAAGATCAGAAAATGGGAGATAATGGGCAAAGAAATGTCAAAGGAGGCTGTTGGACAGGACATGGCTTATAGGAATCTTCTCCTTTAGTGGCCTGTCTCAACCTCAAACACTAATGCTATGATACTGGCTAGGTGGCCTAAAAACCACACGATACAGAGGTCATTCCTCTCTCCTCTCTCCCATCTTCCCTCCCCTCTTCTCTTATCAGTCGTGGGGCTTGCGCTCAGAGTCTGGGTGCTGTCTCTGAGCTCTTTTGCTCAAGGCTAGCACTCTACCACTTAAGCCACTGCTCTACTTCTAACTTTTTTTTGCCAGTCCTAGGGCTTGAACTCAGGGCTTGGGCACTGTCCTTGGACTTTTTCCTCAATCTAGCACTCTACCACTTGAGTCACAGCACCATTTCAAGTTTTCTCTGTGTATAGGGTACTGAGGAATGGAGCCCAGGGCTTTGTGCATGCTTTTTTGGTAGTTAATTGGAGATAATTGGAGATGTGAGTCTCATGGACAGGGCTCAGGCCCTGAGTTCAAGTCCCAGGACTGGCACACACACGCACATATACACATACAGACATACACACACACACGCACATATACACATACAGACATACACACACACACACACACACACACACACACACACACACACACACACACACACACACACACACACACACACACACACATATGGATGGTCCTGGTCAACATTTCTGGTCACAACCACTTCTCTCTGGTCCATACACACACATTCATATGGAATCCACTTTGCCCAGAGACCACTACCATAGCAGAGCCAGAGGCTTCTGCTGAGTCAAAGCTACTTGGAGAAAGGGAGAAAGGGAGGCAGAGATGCAGACTCACGTTTCCAGGAGAAGGTTATCTGAGCACAGCAGGGGCAAGATGGGCCACAGTATACCTAAGAAACTACATCCACTCCACCCAAGCCTTCACTGCTATTCACAAGTCCCCAACAGGAGGCAGTAGAGGAGAACTGGCTATAAGCAATTCAAATTAGTTCAAAAAGAGCTTCCCAGACATTAGAGAAAAAACAGGTCACAAAACCACATTCCTCAAGATTCCTAACAAAAGCTTACACGCACAGAGAGATCAAGAACACAGCCAAGGTCATCCAGCCAGTAGATAACAGCTAAGAATCTGGGTTTCTAGGATCATAGAAGAAAATGTGGGGGGCGGGAATTTGGCCTAGTGGTAGAGTGTTTGCCTAGCATGCACGAAGACCTGAGTTGGATTCCTCAGTATTACGTACATAGAAAAAGCCGGGAGAGATGCTGTCACTCAAGTGGAAGAGCACCAGCCTTGAGAAAGACCAAGGACAGTGCTCAAAAGCCCCAGGACTGGCAAAAAAAATGTGTTCCTGAGCTGGGCAGTGACTCACACCTATAATTCTAGCTACTCAGGAGGCTAAGATCTGAGGATCAAGGTTCAAAGCCAGCCCGGGCACAAAAGGACCTGAGACTCTTTATTTCCAATTAACCTCCAGAAAATGGGAAGTAGGGCTTGGCTCAAGGGCAGGGTAGTAGCCTTCAGCTGAAGACCTCAGGAACAGCACACAGGCCCCGGGGTAGGGCAGTAGCCTTGAGCTGAAGAGCTCAGGGACAGATCCCAGGCCAAATTCAAGCGCCATGAAGCACAAAAAAATGTATTCCTATGGCTAGGAGTATGGTTTAAGTAGTAGAAAGCCACTCTGGCAAACACAAGAACCTGAGTTCAACCAGGCACTAATGGTTCAAAGCCATAATCCTAGCTACTCAGGAGGCTGAGATCTGAGGATCCAGGTTCAAAGCCAGCCCAGGCACCAAAAAAAAAATCCATAAGACTCTTATCTCCAAAGAATCACCAGAAAACCAGAAATGATGCTGTGGCTCAAGTGGTAGACTGGTAGCCTTGAACTGAATTACTCAGGTACAGCACCCAGGCCCAGAGTTCAAGCCCCCATGACCGACCAAAAAAAAAAAACCCCAACAACAACAACAAAAAAAATGAGTTCAAGCCCCAGTATAGACTGAAAGAAGGGGGCCCTTTAGACACTTAGGAGTTCCCATGACTGCTCTACCACTGATGATTGTGAGGAGCATGTCATTTTCCATTTATGGGGGGGCAGCACAGCACTGGGGATCAATCCAGGGCCTTGCAAATGTAAGGAAAGTACTCTCCCCAGATATAGCCCCAGTCCTTTTTTAATCTTAATGGAGAATGATCTGAATTTCTCAGTAGAGTCTGAAGCACCCAGATTTGCACACAGTAGGGGTTAGGGAAACAAGAGAGTGTTGTCTTGTATGTTTGCAATCTACCCAACACTAAACTCTCAGTTACGTGCTCCTTCCAACTATTCAATGCATGGCAGGAAGTCAGAGCCTGCAGGCGTTTGCATTAAGCTGAAGATGACTACCATCTGTTCTTGTATAAGCTAGGCGAGAAACAGGGGGATAGCAGAAGGCCTGGGGACAAAGTCCCCTTCCCAGGCACATGTATTGTGTACTCTGCACCAAGGAAACCTCTAGATGAAGCCTAGAGACCAGGGGCCATGTACTTCAGGGGAGAGGCCATGGGACTTCTGAGGTTTTACAGAGAAAAGCCGAGGGCAGCCCAGTCACGGGAAATGTGTAGCCATATTGCTGATAAGGAAAGGCCTTCAACCTGCTGTGGTCAGCTCTTCCTGTAAGCTTGGGCCCCTTACTGGAAGGCCCTAATGGTGTAGGAGGGGTGTTGGGAGTGTTTGGGGAGAATAGCTAGACACACACACACACACACACACACACACACACACACACACACACACACACACACACACACACACAGTTCCTGATATGGGTTATTGTACACACCAGGACCTCACTAACCCAAAAGGATGCCTGAATGATCACCAAGTCCAGATGTTCAACTCTGCCATTAACCCTGCTTTCCCATTATCCAGCCTGAGGTCACGAGATAGCCTAGCACCTAACAGGTTCCCACTTGTTTCTTTGCTTTCCTTTTATCAAAGATGTTCCCCAAACCCAAGTCTTTCTCTAGGAAACAGCATAGGGAGAATATAAACTCAAGCCAGAAGGGTGGGAGATTTAGAATTTTCCCAAACCAACAGAATCCATTGTCTGAACAACTTCTGCTTGGTAGAAGAGGGAAGCTACCATTCACTCCACCCATTCAACAAACACTTCTGGATATAGGCACCAATGACAATAGCATCTGGGTTTTATTGTTTCATGAGGGTTATGTCAGGCACTAAGGGATTTACCAAAAGTAACCTCATTTAACCTTTACAACAATGGGTTCTTTTGGCCCCATTTTACGGCTCAGGAGAGGCTTCAGAACATAGAGTTGCTTATTCAAGGTCACACCAGGAAATCAGTGGTATAGCCCTTGTTAGTACCTGAACTATAGCCTATTAGTACACAAGCGGATTCACCAGAACCTGAGAGAAAGAAGAACAAAACAAGAAGGGCTGCAAAGTTATGAGTTAGGGCCAGGATTAGGAACCAGGTCTTCTGACTTCAGTTCAAAGCTCCTATTACAATAAGGAGAACTTTACTGTGGAAGATAACAGAACCCAAGAGAAAGGAAAGGTCATACTCGCAGGTTTGCCTCCACATTGACATGAAACTTCACAACAACCTTCTTAGGTCACAGATTCAGAGCCAAAGAGTCTCAAAGATCCAGCTCTGGGATGGCTAGAAAGTGATAATGAAGAATTTAATTTTATTATGCGTGATAACAGCATTTATTTTGTGTGTGTGCCAGTTCTGGGGCTTCAACTCAAGGCCTGGGTGCTGTCCTTGAGCTTTTTTGCTCAAGGCTAGCACTCTTCCAATTGAACCACAGCCCAGCGTCCTGATTTTTGGTAGTTTATTAGAAAAAAGAGTCTCACAGATTTCCCTGCCAGGGCTGGTTTTTAACGGCTATCCTCAGATCTTAGCCTCCTGAGTAGCTAAGATAGGCGTGAGCCACCGGCGCTTGGCGAAAACAGCTTGTTTAATAAAAGAGAGACAGTCTACAATTATTAGAGACATACAGAAATACCAATGAAATGATGAATGTCAGGGTTATTCTTTTAAAATGGTTGCAAGAGAGTGAGAAAGAGTAGGCAGTGTAGTGATGAAACAAGGCTAGCCATGTGTTATGTTGATGACTATTCTGAAGCTAGATATTAAGTGATGAGAATCTGCTCTCCTCCGGCAGTAACTCAAGGTTGCTCCCAAGCCAAGCTCACTGACTACCCTCCCCCACCTTCCTGAAATTCTCCAGGCCAGAATCTCAATTTAAATATGAAAGCCCACTCCCCCCCATCCCTATCAGGTAATAGGTGCCAGAATTCCTTAAAACAGAAGCGAAAAGGGACTTGCTCAAACAAAAGATTACCAGAGCCAAACCAGCACCCTTAAACTTGTGAAACTCTCTAAATCCTCCTGCCCCCCACCCTGCCCCCACCCATTACCCTCCTGAAGTCCCTCCATCCCCGCCCCCATTACATCTCCAGTCTCCTGACTCTCTTCAGGTTACCATGGCATCTCTCTTCAACCTTCCATTAAAGTTGGTCTAGTCTGTGGAGTTTGCTCTCTGCTCTTTATTAAAATTTCCTCACAATTCAAGTTTCTTTACAATGAGTTCCTGAAGTTTCACTATCTACTTGCGTGGACGTTAAAAAGAAAAAAAATAGGCAGGGAGTTTGGCCTTAGTATTAAGAGTGCTTGCCTAGCATGCATGAAGACCCGGGTTCAATTCCTTGGTACCACATACACAAAAAAAGCCGGAAGTGATGCTGTGGCTCAAGTGGTAGAGCTCTAGCCTTGAGAAAACCCAAGGACAGTGCTCAGACCCTGAGTTCAAGCCCCAGGACTGGCAAAAAAAAAGATAAAAGAAAAAAAAATCCATGATAGAAGAAATTTGTAAAGATCTAGTTTTGTATACATACATACACAAATAGAAATCACAGACATGAGATAAGGTCTGAGTGCAAATGCAGGTATCCTATATCCTACAGTAATAGCAATGTCCTGTGGTGAAGAACATAATCAAATCCAAGACTCCAAATCTAAATTTACTACATACTTGGTGTGTGATCCTGGGCCAGTTACTCTCCCATTTTCACGCCACTTTTCCCACCTGAGAAATGGTAGCAATAATAGTCCCTATAATCACCTACCTGAAGAATTAAGAGTTTCCTGTAGTGTCAACAGAACAATCTGTCCCTAAGTGGTTTTTTACTTATTTAACCTATTTATTTTACTGGTATTGGGACTTGAACTCAGGGGGCCTTGCTCTCCCTTGGCTTTTTTGCTCAAGGCTAGTGCACTACCACTTAACCCTTGACATTTTGCTGGTTAATTAGAGGTAAAAGTCTCAATAGACTTTTCTACCAGGGCAGGCTTCAAACCCCAATCCTCCGATCTCGGCCTCCTCAACAGCTAGCATTACAGGCATGAACCACCAACAACTAGCTCCATTTTCTTTTCTTTTTTTTTTTTAAGTCGGTCGTGGAGCTTGAACTTGACCTAGGCTCTGTCTCTGAGCTCTTCAGCTCAAGGCGAGTGCTCTACCACTTGAGAGCCACTTCAGATTTTCTAGTGGTTAACTGGCTCACCAACTTAGGTGCCCGGGCTGGCTTTGAACCTCAATCCTCAGATCTCAGCCTCCTGAGTAGCTAGGATTACAGGCATGAGCTACTGGCGCCAGGCTTCTCCATTTTCTTTATTAGTATCATTGCTCTTATTATTCTAGTACCACAAAACTTTCATGAACTAAGGCCAGAGGCAAGGTATTACTTAAAGCTGGAGCCAGGGGCTTAGCTAACCCTACTCAACCTTGTCTCAGAAGCCAAACCTGACAACTGAGAAACAGCCCAGGGACAGCCCTAGGCCCTTGAGGGCTGAGGTAGAGACTCACCTACAGCCCGGAATAGACAGGCGCCGTCCTCCTTCATCTGCTTGATGATGAAGCCTTTCTTGTCCCGAAGGGCCTTTTCAAACCAATGTTCCTGCTGAAGGGAAGATGTGGGGGTCAGCAACAGGGAAGGCCTGTACCACCTCCCCAGGGCCCTTCCCTCAAACTCTTAAGAAATTCAGGTAACTAGCATAGAGGACACTGGGTAGTTTTCAAGCCTTCTTGACCACTCCACACTCATAGAGCAGGAGACTCTTTCTTTTATAGACTCCATCACTGGTTAAGAGAGAATGACACTTGCTCACAAAGGGCCCCCAAGTGCCCTGAGACAAGACTCCCATTTGCCTTCTCCATCCAGCTGAACTCGTAGGGCCTGACCTAGGCAGCCACAGGCCACGACCAAGCAAGTGCCTGGACAGAGTGCCTGGTTCTACTTCAAGGAGGTTCACCCAGGAGAGATGTTGAAAAGAGAGTGACCGACAAGAGCCTAGATATCTAGCCCCAAATACAGCTGGGGTAGCCTGAGATGTACTGCAGAAGACAAAAGGCATACAAAGACAGATCTCAATTTTGACTGAACATATTTAATACATATAAACACAAGGTTTACACCATTCTATAAATATATATATCTATGAGCCGGGAGTTTGGCCTAGTGGTTAAAGTGCTTGCCTAGCATGCACGAAAACCCGGGTTCGATTCCTCGGTACCACATATATAGGAAAAAGCCGGAAGTGGTGCTGAGACTTAAGTGGTAGAGCTCTAGCCTTGAGAAAGTCCAAGGACAGTGCTCAGGCCCTGAGCTCAAGCCCAGGACTGGTAAAAATAAATAAATGAATGAATGAATGAATGAATGAATCTAATCACCATTCTATACATATACGTATGTAAGTATATACATGTGCTAATCTGAAGGCTATAAACAAATATTATTCCTAAGTGTTGTTTCTTTGGGTAATTTTCCTGTAGCTTCCCTTTGGGTGTGTGTAGGCACTGGGGCTTAACCTCAGAGCCAAGTTCTTGTTCAGCTTCTTCACTCACATAGGGCAAACTATCACCTGAGTCATGCCTCCAGTTCCAGCTTTTATCCTGGTTAGAGATATGGGTTTATCTGCTGGTTCTGAGCCTCAAATCCTCAGATCTCAGCCTCCTAAGTAGCTTGGATTAAAGGTGTAAGCCACCAATGCCTTCCTTTTTGATAAAAGTATAAATCTTGTGTCCAAAATTCAGGGGCCAGGAGTTTGGCCTAATGGCAAAGTGTTCAATTAGCATGCAAGAAGGCCCGGGTTCGATTCTTCCGTCACCACATACATAGAAAAAAGCTGGAAGTGGTGCTGTGGCTCAAGTGGTAGAATTCTAGCCTTGGACAGTGTTCAGGCCCTGAGTTTAAGCCTCAGGGCTGGCAAAAAAAAAAAAAAAATTGAAGCCACCGCGGTAGCTTACACCTGTAATTCTACTCAGGAGGCTGAGATCTGAGGATCATCATTCAAAATTAGCCTGGGCACTAGAGTCCAAAGACTCTTATCTCCAATTAACCACCAGAAAACCGGAAGTGGCCATGTGACTCAATGGTGGTAGCCTTGAGCTGAAGAGCTCAGGGACAATGCCTAGGGTGAGTTCATGCCCCATGACCCACCCAAAAAAAAGTTTTAAAAAAATCCAGTCTAGAGCCAAGAGCGTGTGGCCTAGTGGTATAGTGCTTGCCTGGCATGCACGAGGACCCAGGTTCGATTCCCCGGCACCACATATATAGAATAGCTGGTACCACATATATAGAACAGCTGGAAGTGGTGCTGTGGCTCAAGTGGTAGAGCGCTAGCCTTGATCAAGCCAAAGGACAGTCCTCAGGCCCTGAGTTCAAGCTCCAGGACTGGCAAAAAAAAATCCAATCTTAGCCAGGCTGAGATCTGACAATTGTGGTTCAAAACCAGCCAGGGTAGTACAAAGTAAGTGAGACTCTTATCTCCAATTAATCACCAGGAAACTGGAAGTAGCACTGTGGTTCAAGGGGTAGAGCATTAGCCTTGAGCAGAAGAGCTCAGGGACAACGCCCAGGTTTAAGACCCATGACAACCAAAAAAAAAAAAATCCAGTCTTGTGGCTGGGTAATTACAGCCTCAAATTTTGGCCAGGAGTGTGGCCTAGTGGTAGAGTGCTTGCCTAGCATGCATGAAGCCATGAGTTTAATTCCTTGGTACCACATACATAGAAAAAAAAAAGCTGGAAATTGTTCTGTGGCTCAAAGTTTAGAACATTAGCCTTGAGAAAGCCCAAGGACAGTGCTCAAGCCCTGAATTCAAGCCCCAAGCCTGGCCAAAAAAAATCCCCAGGCTTGGGCTGGGAATGTTGCCTAGCAGTGAAAGGCTTGAATATCCAGTCTTTATCTAACTTAACTAGAAGTGACCTACTCCAAGGATCCCTAATGGGAGTGAAGATTCAAACATTTTGAAGCAAAACCATTAAGAAATTTTCTCATGAAGTCATGCCCCAGAATCTTTGTTGAAGTGTTACATAATACAAAAAAATATATATATATAGACCAGGGGATTTCTCCTAAATCTGAAAAATTTTTAAATTCCAAATCACATTTGGCCCCCAAAGTCTAGAGTAAATGAGCCTGTACAAATGTGTGCTTCCCGATTCTTTAAAAAAAAAAATACCATGTACAACTTAAGACATATTTTCCATTTTAGAAACAAAGCAGATTTTCCCCAGGCTCTTTGCGCCCTCTGCTGGACACAATGGCAGTCAGCCTGATCCATTAACAGGACTGCAAGCTACAAACCTGCCTGGTATGAACATCCATCCCAGGGATTTACAGGATCTCAATTAATACTAATTACACAGAGGGTCATATTTCTATATAAGACCCATTGTCCCCAGTTTAAAGAAATCATCCCCTTGGAAAACGAGGAGAGAAGAATTTCTGGCAAAGTTGTAAGCATAAGGTTTAGAGCTCTGTGTTTCACCTGAAAGATCTCAATGGGCATCCAAAAATGCCACAGACTACAACAACCTTACAATGTTCTTTCTTCCAGGGAGGTTGTGGACTAGCCCATTATAGCCAGTTACCAAGTCATCTTAGCTTGACAAGACTCATCACGGCCATGGGGCCATGGCCCCCAGGGGCTGTCTATCAAGGAAAGTGCAACAGTAAAACTAGGTTCACACTTGACAGGATGAATTTTGAAAAAGAAAAGAAGAAGGAAGCAGGGCAAACTCCTAGGAATAGAAGGGAGATGACAGAAGAAAAGTAAAGGAGAATAATGGGCTCTTATTCACCTAAGACAAATTTACAGATCCTGAACTGAACAATGAATAGCTAAAAATAAGGGCTGGAAATGTGGTTTAGTGGTAGGGTGCTTGCCTAGCATGCATGAAGCCCTGAGTTTGATTCCTCAGTACCACATACACAGAAAAAGCCAGAAGTGGTGCTGTGACCCAAGTGGTAGAGTGCTAGCCTTGGACGAAAGTAGCTCAGGTACAGTGCCCAGGCCTGGAGTTCAAACCCCAGGAGTGGCAAAAAAAAAATATGAATCATGGCAGTCACCACTAACTCCCACCTATAATCCTAGGTATTCAGGAGGCTGAGATCTGATAATTGAGGTTGAAGCTGTCCAGACAGACAAATTCTGGACTACCTCCAGTTAGCTAATCTCCAATTACCCAGCAAAAATCAGAAATGGGGCCGGGAGTTTGGCCTAGTGGTTAAAGTGCTTGCCTAGCATGCATGAAGACCCGGGTTCGATTCCTCGGTACCACATACATAGAAAAAAGCCAGAAGTGGTGCTGAGGCTCAAGTGGTAGAGCTCTAGCCTTGAGAAAGTCCAAGGACAGTGCTCAGGCCCTGAGCTCAAGCCCAGGACTGGCCAAAAAAAAAAATCAGAAATGGCCCAGAGTTTGGCCTAGTGGTAGAGTACTTGCCTAGTATGCACAACGATCCGGGTTCGATTCCTCAGTCCCACATACATAGAGACAATGCTCAGGCCCTGAGTTCAAACCCCAGGACTGGCAAAAAGAAAAGTCAGAATGTCAGGCATAGTGGCTCACATCTATAACCCTAGCTACTCAGGAGGCTGAGATCTGAGGACTGAGTTTCAAAGCCAGCCCAGGCACTAAAAAGTCCTTGAGGGTAGGGGTGAGGGGGAGGGAAATGGGGACCAAGACATGTGAAAGGGTATCAATGTATGGGAATTAATGCACCATCTATCTGGCAAATATCATGTAACCCTTCTATTAATTACAATAAAAAATATATGAAAAAAAGTCCATGAGATTCTTATCACCAATTAACCACTAGAAAAAAGGAAGTGGTGTTGTGGGTCAAGGGGTAGGGTGGTAGCCTTGAGCTGAAGAGTTCAGGGACAATGCCCAGGCCTAGAGTTCAAGCCCTATGAACGACAAAAAAGATGTCAGAAGTTTATGTGTGGCTCAAGTAGTAAAGTACCAGCTATGAGGAAAAGCCAAGGAAGAGCACCAGGCCAAGTTCAAACCCCAGTACCAATAAGAAGAAAGGAAGGCTGGGCATCAGTAGCTGATGCCTATAATCCTAGCTACTCACAAGGCTGATATCTGAGGACTACAGTTCAAAGCCAGCCCAGTATGTGAGACTCTTACCTCCAATTAACCACCAGAAAACAGGGAAGTGGCCCTGTGGCTCCTGGGGTAGAGATAGCCTTGAGTAAAAGAAGCTCAGGGGGCTGGGATTTTGGCCTAGTGTAGAGGGCTTGCCTTGCATGCACGAAGACCTGGGTTCAATTCCTGGATACCACATGCATAGAAAAAAGCCAGAAATGGTGTTGTGGCTCAAGTGGTAGAGCTCTAACCTTGAGAAAGCCCAAGATAGTGCCCAGACTCTGAGTTCAAGGCCCATGACTGGCAAAAAAAAAAGCTCAGGGACAGTGCCCAGGCCCTGAGTTCAAGCCCCAGGACTGGCAAAAAACTTAACTTGGTCTCTAGCTTGATAAGCCCACAAACCAACAAGGAAGGTGGAAGGAAATAGACAATTATCACACAAAGTGTGTGCATGCGACTTTGAAAGAGGTGAACACATCCCGTAAAACAAGAGACCTGATCCTGTCATTAAGGTTGGCATTTGAGCAAAGGATTAATACATGAAGACCTCCAGAAATGCTTGTTAACTGATTAAGACATTCAGTCACTTCTATCACCTAAGCCTCAGGGATGACACGTACCCAAAAGTGAGCTCAAGTAAAGACCCAAGTAGACTAGGCATGTATGTAAGTAGGGAAGGGCTGGGAAGAAAAGATGAGCTCACATTAGCTAAGTGTTTGCTTTACTAGGCACAGAAGCAAAGATTGACCTCATTTAATTGTCCTTACCAGAGCCCAAGTGTCAGGAAGGGTTATCCTCATTTTACAAAGACAGAAAGGATGTAGGGACTGGGCACCAGCAAAGTCTAGTTTAGGGGCAACAGAGGACGCCTCTTGAGTCATAACAGAGACAAAACTGGCAGCAAGACGGGGAAAATACTGGTTTGTCTCTAAAAATTAAGGAGGAACAGCTAGACGGAATCCTTGCACAAAGAGTATTTGGGTCTTAGGGAAGCCACATGAGCATCTAGGTGTGCATCTAGAGGCTGGAGTACTAGCATGCATCAACAGTCTGAAGAGCTTGGCTCTGGCCTTTCATTCTCTTACTGGAAGGAAAATATCTGGGAAGTGGGAATGGGGCTCTAGTCATAAATTTAAGCAAGTGAAGTTGAGGCCCAGGATTTTACAAGTTCACTGCTGAGATTACGGGAGAGTCTTTCCCTGTCTTTGAGCAATTACAAGTGGGCTAAGCTCTCTAACGTCAAGAGTCAAGGCGGGACTATGTAACCTAGTGATCTATAAAGGCCTAAGAGAAGTCAGAATAGGCTGTGAGACCCAAACTGGAAGGGCTGGGAGCACAGCCTAGTGGTAGAGTGGTCACCTCGTATGCACAAAGCCCTGGGTTCAATTCCTCGGTACCACATACATAGAAAAAGCTGGAAGCGGTGCTGTGGCTCAAGTGGTAGAGCTCTAGCCTTGAGCAGAAAGTGTCCAAGGACAGTGCCTAGGCCCTGAGTTCAAGCTCCACGACTGGCCAAAACAAAACCTGGAAGTAGCACTATGGCTCGAGTAGTAGAGTGCTAACCATGAGCACAAAGAGGCTCAGAGAAAGTGCACAGGCCCTGAGTTCAAGCCCCAGGATCAGCACAAAATAGAAACAGACAAGGGCTGAGTGCATGGCTCAAGCATTAGAGCACCGGCATAGCCAGCATAAGGCATTCAGTTCAAACTATAATACCACACACAGAGAAAAGGTAAGAGTAACTCCTGTATCTTGTGAGCCCAGACTCTGGAAGTGAAGATGTGGTTCAAAGTGGTAGAGTCCTAGCCTTGAAGGAAAAGGCTCAGGGACAGCATCCTGAGTTCAAGCCTCATAAATGACAGGGTGGGGGGGAATTAGGCCTAGTGGTAGAGTGCTTGCCTAGCATTCACAAACACTGGGGTTCAATTCCTCAATACCATATAAACAGGGAAAAAAAGCCAAACAAGCTGGGGGCCTGTCGCTCATGCCCAGCTACTCAGGAGGCTGAGATCTAAGGATCAAGGTTCAAAGCCAGTCTGAGCAGGACAGTCCCTCAGACTTTTATCTCCAATTAACCACCAGAAAAGAGGAAGTGATGCTGTGGCTCCAAGTAGTAGAGTGCTAACCCTGAGCTGAAGAGCTTAGGGATAGCGCCCAGGCCCAGAGTTCAAGCCCTATGACCGAGGGGGAAAAAGCCAAACAAAATCACAAGGTTCAAGGGCCGGGAGTTTGGCCTCGTGGTAAAGTGCTTGCCCAGGATGCACAAAGACCCAGGTTCGATTCCTCAGTACCACATATATAAAAAAAAAACCACAGGGTTCAGGTGGGAATGTGACTTGGTGGTAGAGTGCTTGCCTAGTATGCATGCAGCCCTGGGTTTGATTCCTCAGTACCACATAAACAGAAAAAGGCGCAAGTGGCACTGTGGCTCAAGTGGTAGCCTTGAATGAAAGAAGCTCTAGGAGAGGGCCCAGGCCCAGAGTTCAAGCCCCATGACTCCCCCACCCCCACCAAAAAAGAGAACAGAAGGTTTTAAGTTCAAACCCATATACCACCACACATATGTGCACACACACACATATGAGAAAGATCTGATACAGAAGACACGCATACCTATACAGAGAAGATAATGTAAACATGAAGGCAGTGACTGAAATGTGGTAGCCACCAGAAACTGAAAAATGGCTAGAATTCCTCCCCAGAACATTTAGAGGAAGTGTGGTCCTGACAGCATTTTCATTTTGGCCCAGTGAAACCAATTTTAGTCTTCTGGCCAAAATTACTTTTTTGCCAGTCCTGGGGCTTTAATTCAGGGCCTGGGCACTGTACATTAGCTTTCTTTTGCTGTTTATGTGTATTACTCATTTTATTTTACCAGTCCTGGGGCTTGAACTCAGGGTCTGGGCACTGTCCTTGGGTTTCTCAAGGCTAGCACTCTACCACTTGAGCCAAAGCACCACTTTGGACATTTTCTCTGTGTGTGGTACTGAGGAATGGAACCCAGATCTTCGTGCATGCTAGGAAAGCACACTACCACTAGGCCACGCTCCCAGCCCTACTTTCTCAAGGCTAGCACTCTACAACTTGAGCCATAGCACCACTTCAGGCTTAGTGGTACCAAGGAATCGAACTCAGGACTTTCGTACATACTAGGTGAGCACTCTACCTGCAGGAAAAGCTAATACAAAGTCTAAAATCTGTTTTTGTCATCTGTGGGGCTTGGATTCTGGGCCTGGGCACTGTCCCCTAGGATTACAGGCATGAGCCACCAGCCACCATGCCCTGCTAAAATCTTTCACTGTAGCATTCCTTGGTATCTGAGCTCCACCCCATTCCTTATAATTAACTGTGAGATAACTATAGGGGGTTAGAATTAAGGCAGAAGGGGCCTGGAGTCCTTTCCTAGTCTGAGAAGCTGCCAACCCAACCTATGGATAAATGAGCTGCCACTGAAGGGGCAAAGGGGCAGGAAAAGATGGCAACAGCGGTGGTAATAATAGACAGATGCCTTTTCAGAACCCACGGCCAAGAGATGTGTTTAGTATTCTGGACCTCACAACTCTGTCCCAGCAACCCTGGTGCCAAAACCACCTCCTTCCCCAAACACCCAGGAACACTGGTGAAGTTTCACAGTCAAAATATAAACTATCTACCCAGTGACAGACACAGATATAGACTTTTTTCTTTTTATTGTCAGTCATGTGACTTGAACTCTGGGCCTGGGCATTATCCCTGAGCTCTTCAGCTCAAGGCTACCGACTTGCCCCTTGAGCCACAGTGCCACTCCTGTTTTTTTCTGGTGATTAATTGGAGATTAGGAGTCTCTTGGAACACTTGGACTTTTTAACTTTGAGCCATGATCCTCAGATCTCAGCCTCCAGAGTAGCTAGGATTACAGGCGTGAGCCACCATACCTGCTAGACATAGACTTTCTAAAGACCCACAGAAACCCTCCAGGGCAGAAGGCTTATAGAAGAGCAAGACCCTATCCTATAGCTCAGATCCAACTATTTGGCAATAAAAAGGAACAAAGTAGCTGGGTGGCTCAGCCTATAACTCTAGCTACTCAGGACCGTGAGATCTGAGGATTGTGGTTCAAAGCCAGCCCGGGCACTAAAAAAGTCCGTGAGACTCCTATCTCCAATTAATCATTAGAAAACCAGAAATAAAAAAGGAATGAAGTACTAATAAATGGTATGCCATGGATTAGGCCTTGAACACATGTTAACTGAAAGAAGCCAAGCCAAAGACACAAAATACTGGATATCATGACTCCACTTTAATCCAGACTAGATCCATCATTCTAAACAAAAAGTAGATTAGTAGCTGTCAGAGGCTAGAAGAAATTGAGATTATTAAGGAATTATGGCTAAGGGGTGTAGGAGTCCTTTTTGAGTTGATAAAAATGTCCTAAAATGAGCCAGGGGCTGATAGCTCATCATAGGTACTTAGAAAGCTGAGATCTGAGGATCGTGGTTCAAACCCAGCCTGGGAGGAAAGCCCATAAGACTAATTTTCAATTAACCACACACACATACGCACAAGCACATGCACACACAATCAGAAGTAGAGCTGTGGCTCAAGTGGTAGAGCACTAGTCTTGAGCATAAAAGCTTAGGAATAATGCCCAAGACTTGTGTTCAAACCCCAGTACTGCCAAAAAAAGTCTTAAAAATGACTGTGGTGTTGGTGGAGGGGTACGTATGCATAGTTGTAGTGATATACTGAAACCTACAAAACTGTACACTTTTAAGATAAATCACATGGTACAGGAGTTACATTTCAGTAAAACTGAACCCTCAAGTATCTATAGCACTTGCCAGGGAGGACATTGAGCAGCTATTTAAATGTCATAGAACCCTGTCCCCCCCACAGAAAAGCCAAAATTCCACTTAAAATTGAGCTACCAGGCACCAGTGGCTCATTCATAAACTACTCAGGAGGCTCAGGGTTTGAGGATCAGAGTTTGAAACCAGCCTGAGCAGACAAATTCCTGAGATACTTGTCCCATTAACCAGCAAAATGCCTGAACTCTAGGTTTGGCTCTAATGATAGAGAGCAAAAAAAGGTAAGGAAGAGTATAAGGCCTGTAGTTTAAACCCCAGTACCAGCATACATATAAATATTTTCCAGGAAGGGTGGGTGTTTGGAAAGTAGAGAATTAAGGAAGAGATTGCAACTTGCTTCAGAGCATTCATTTTAGAAATGGAAAAAAACAAGAACCCAAAAAAGGGAACTACCAGAAGACCATACAATTCCCTACTGCTTTGGTAGGGACCATTTTCTACCTCTGCAACAAATATCTGATTCTGAAAGTGTTAAGAAGAGTTCAAGGGCTGTGGACTAGTGACTCAAGCTTGTGTGATCCTAGCTACTCAGGAGGCCGAGATCTGAGGATCAAAGTTCAAAGCCAGCCCAGGCAGAAAAGCCTGTGAGATTCTTCGCTCTAATAAACTACTCAGAAAAGACCAGAAAGTGACACTGTGGTTCAAGTGGTAGAGCACTAGCCTCGAGCAAAAAAAGGCTCAGGGACAGCACAGTGGCCACAAATTCAAGCCCCAGGATTGGCAAAAAAAAGAGGAGTCCAAGGAATATATACTACCAGATGATGAATTACTAGGGGTATACAAACACTCCCGGAAAAAATCAAGATAGTACTGGAGTAAACTGTCTTGCCTACTCTGGACAGGAAGTATCAGTCAAGGTCCAAGGTAGACAAAGTCAGACATTCATAACTCAATAACCCTGGGCAAGGATGGACTTTTACAATAATGGCAGTTGAAAGAGGGAACAGGTTCTTACACTTAATCATAAAGCATCTCAGCAACAGATGAGATTTGGTCTTTCCAGCTCCAAAGCTCAAACTTTTCACACAACTTTCTCTACACTATATCCAACAATCTCCCAATGGCAATTCTACCAAGATTATGATCACACCCAGCTGCTCACAAACATTGCCATCCATCAACTTTAAGACTTACACCATAGGCTAAGAAGTTGGCTTAGTGGTAGAATACTTGCCTAACATGCATGAAGCCCTGGGTTCGATTCCTGAGTAGCAAGCATATACACATAAAAGGCTGGAAATGGCACTGTGGCTCAAGTGGAAGAGTGCTTGCCTTGAGCAAAAGTAGCTTAGAACAGTACCCAGGACTGGCATTAAAAAAAAAGGTCACTTTGTCCTGTCCATCAAGCATTGGATGGCTGGGAGAGAACAGAAGAACAGAGAGGTAAACAGAGGAAAGAGAAAGAATCCAGTTTCTCCTGCAAAGATACTATTCACTGTCATCTCCAAGTTAAAAGTGTTATGAGTTCCCTAAAATTCTCAAGTTAATGACAATTCATCAGCAAATTACTTAATCAGTGAGGAGACTAAGCTGCAGGAAGCATAGACAAAACCTATTCTGATTCATTCAGTAAAACCCAACCAACCCAGAGCTGGAACTCAGACATCTTGACTACAGGGCTAGACCCAGTGTCATCTCCCACTTCGGCGCCTATAACCCTTCTCAAAGAGCTCTGGGAGGTTCCCAAACTCAAGATACTTATAGAGCTGGGATTTTTGCCTAGTGGTAGAGTGCTTGCTTAGCATGCATGAAGCCCTAGGTTCGATTTCTCAGTACCACATACATAGAAAATGCTAGAAATGGTGCTGTGGCTCAAGTGGTAGAGCACTAACTAGCCTTGAGGAAAGCTCAAGGAGAGTGCTCAGCCCAAGGACTGAGTTCAAGCCCCAGGACTGGTAAAAACAACATCAACAAAAAAGATACTTACAAGTTATCCTTTTCAGAAGGTAAGCTCTCAACAAAGCAGCCATGTTTCAGAAAGGAACCCCCTGACATCATCTCCCCAGCCCTTAGATCCCCAGATACCAGAGAGAACAGAGGTATACTTGCAGAACCTGGATCAACATCCCCTTCTGTGCAAGGAATCCAATAGGTCACTAGGATATAGATGTCTTAGAGATAATCTTGAACCAAGATTAGGATGGTAGAAAGAATCACCTTTTCTCATCTCCCCCCTTCAAAAACAGCCCTAAGTTGGGCCAGGAGTTTGGCCTAGTGGTAGAGTGCTTTGCCTAGCATGCACGAAGACCCAGGTTCAATTCCTTGGTACCATATACATAGGAAAAAGCCAGAAGTGGTGCTGAGGCTCAAGTGGTAGAGCTCTAGCCTTGAGAAAGTCCAAGGACAGTGCTCAGGCCCTGAGCCCAAGCCCAGGACTGGCAAAAAAAAAAACAGTCCTAAGTTGAGCCAGGTAAAAGGAGTTAGGGAAGACAGTAGGACAGAAAACCACTCCCATGTCATAAGGCAGATTTCGAGCCAGGAGTTTAGCCCAGTGGTAGAGTGCTTGCCTAGCATGCACGAAGACCTGGGTTCAATTCCTCGGTACCACATACATAGAAAAAGCTGGAAGTGGTGAAGAGGCTCTAGTGGCAGAGTGCTAACCTTGAGAAAAGCTCAAGGACAGTGCTCAGGCCCTGAGTTCAAGCCCACAACTAGGAAAAAAAAAAGGAAAGGCAGATTTCACCAACCCACAGAACTTTACTTTCATGTTCATTTTTTGTTCTGTTTTCTTCTCTTTATTCTCATGTTCATATGGGAGCAAATATGAGGGCAGGATTGTAAAAAGGATATAAGAAAGTCCTGTGTGTTTTGAACTCAGGGCTTGGGCACTGTCTCTGACTTTTGCTCAATGCTACCACTTTAACACTTGAGTCACAGCACCACTTCCCGCTTTTTCTGTTTATGTGGAGCTGAGGAATTGAACCTAGGTCTTCATGTACAATAGGCAAGTACTCTACCACTAAGCCACACTCCCAGCCCAATGGCTTTTTTTTGGTATTAAGCAGCATAATACTTCCTTCGCTATCCCTTGAATAAGGGATGGATGTACAATTTACAAACGCTATAGGGGAAAAAGACTTTACCCCACCCATGGAAAGAAAAAATAACTCCTCGTTTTGAACTCATTTAGTCCAAATGGTACATCTTGACAAAAAGAATGGGTGGAATCCAAGAACCATTGGTTCACCCCTGAGATGTGAGGACCGCAGTACAAAACCAACCAGGCCAGGAAGCTCATGATTACTCAACTCAGGACACTGAGATCTTATGGCAGTGTGAAGACAGTCCAGGCGAGAAAGTCCATGAGACTTTTATCTCCAGGGTTTAAAAAAAAGCCAGAAGTGGAGCAGTGGCTTAAGCAGTAAGACCACTAGTCTTGAGCAAAAAATCTCAGAGAAAGTGTCCAGGCCATGAGTTCAAGCCCCAGGACTAGCAGAAAGAAAGAGGGGGGGGGGGGAGAAAGTGTGAGAAAGAGAGAGAAAGAGAGAAAGAGAAAAAACGCATGCACGAACAAGCAGTAAAGTCCATTATCATTCTTTTTTTTGCCAGTCCTGGGCTTGGGCTGAGGGCCTGAGCACTGTCCTTGGGTTTTCTCAAGGCTAACACTCTACCACTTGAGCCATAGCACTACTTCTGGCTTTTTTCTATATATGGGGTTCTGAAGAACTGAACCTGGGTCTTTCTTTGTGCATGCTAGGCAAGCACTTTACCACTAGGCCAAACTCCCAGCCCCATCCATTCTTATCTCTAACCACCAAAAAATGCTGGAAATGCAGGTAAGGTATGGTTCAAGGGATAGACTTCAACCCTTGAGAGAAAAACCCTGAGTTCAAGCTCTAGTACCAGGAAAACAAACAAAAAATCCAAAAGTACTGAGCCAAAAGGGAGAGGGAGGTGGGAGAATTTCCCAGGAATAGGGATGCCCCAAGCCCAGTCCGTAGGAATAAAAATGCTTATCAAAAGAACTTGGAAGCAGGGCCGGAGTTTGGCCTTAGTGGTTGAGTGCTTGCCTAGCATGCACGAAGAACCGGGTTGGATTCCTCAGTACCACATACATAGAAAAAAAGCCAGAACTGGTGCTGAGACTCAAGTGGTAGAGCAGTAGCCTTGTGAAAGTCCAAGGACAGTGCTCAGGCCCTGAGCTCAAGCCCAGGACTGGCAAAATAAAAATAAAAATAAAAAAAGCACTTGGGAGGGAGCCAGGAGTTTGGCTTAGTGATAGAGTGCTTGTCTACCACACACATAGACCTGGAATTGGTTCCTCAGTACTCCATACGTAGAAAAAGCCAAAAATGGTGGTGTGGCTCAAGTGGTAGAGCTCTAGCCTTGAAAAAGCCCAAGGACAACATTCAGGCCCTGAGTTCAAGCCCCAGGACTGACAAAAAAAATAAGCAGTTGGAAGGTCTGGAAATGTGGTACAGTGGTAAAATACTTCCTAGCATGAGTGACGCCCTGAGCATGATTCCTTAGTACTACATAAACAGCAAAAGCCAGAAGTGGTTCTGTGTCTCAAGTGGTAGAGCAACAGCCTTGAGCAAAAGTATTTCAGGGACAGTGCCTAGGTCCTGAGTTCAAGTTCCAGGGCTGGCACAAAAAAAAACAGTTGGAAACAGAGCCCTGGTGGCCTATAATCCTAAAGACTCAGGAGGCTGAGATCTGAGGATCACTGTCCAAAGCCAGACTGGGCAAGAAAAGTCCATGAGATGCTTCTCTCCATTAAACTACTCAAAAAGAATCCAGAAGTGGTACTCTGGATCAAGTGGTAGAGCCTTGAGCACCAACAGGCTCAGACATAGCACTCAGATCCTGAGGTTCAAGCTCTAGGACTGAAAAAAAATAACAAAAAGCAGTCTGAATCTCTCCTTGGTCCAGAATCTCTTCTGTGGTCTCAGATCTGACAATCTTCCTAGAGAATGTAGGATTTCCTTAGCCCTAAGCTTGGTGAGCTCAGAATAAGGAATTCTTATGACCTGTGTACCCACATTCCTCTGTCCAGTGAAGGAAGACTCTGGCTCCACTGACGATGACCTCATGTCCTCTCCTTGGTGATAAAAGATCACCTGGTGTACGATGGGAAGAAAGCCACATGCCCAAGGGGGACTCAGCAATCAGTCTCTAAGTCAGAAGACCTCTTGTCCCCGAGGGAGATGACACAGGCCCCTAGAAGGAGGCCCAGACTCTATTTCTCAGAATTCCATCCTGCACTTGTGTCTGGGAGTAGGAGTCTTAGGTTCAATTCCTCAAGGCAGGAACTCTGATGTTCCTAAAAGGCTCCAGTGACCAGGAATATTTGTATGTTGCCTGAGGTGAGGTGACAGACAGCATCCGCAGGGAAGATTCAGATCCAGATTCTACGGTGGAAAACAGACACTCAAATACCTAAGGTAAAGTTCAAACTCTGAGTGTGTGTGTGTGTGTGTGTGTTGGAGGGGAGGGGGAACATTCAGGACTCTATATTCATATTTCATGGGAAGGGTGTCAGGGCTCAGTTCCAGTGAGAAGAGTTCTATTTTTGTTTTTGTCAGTCCTAGGGCTTGAACTCAGGGCCTCAGCACTGTCCTTGGGCTTTCACAAGGCTAGAGCTCTACCACTTGAGCCACAGCATCACTTCTAGCTTTTTTTATGCATGTGTTACTGAGGAAACAAACCGGGGCCTTTGTACATGCTGGGCAAGAACTCTACCACTAGGCACAATTCCGAGCCTGAAGAGTCCTGTTTGGGATGAGTACCTCAAGTTTCTTTCTTTCTTTTTTTAATTAAAGAATTTATTAACATTGATTTTTACATCATATATCAAATGACGTACTTAACAAACAAGTATTCAAGAAGGGAATCTCTATATACAATCACTGGCACTTAGATTTTGGAACATAATTAAAATTATAAGTACCTCGTTTCTTTATTTTCCTCTTTTTTTTGTCGGTCATGGGACTTGAACTCTGGGCCTGGATGCTGTCCTTCTTCAGCTCCAGGCTACTACCCTATCCCTTGAGCCACAGTGCCACTTCCGGGTTTTCTGGTGACTAATTCGAGATAAAAGTTTCACAGACTTTTTAGTGCCCTGGCTGGTTTTGAACCATGATCCTCTGATCTCAACCTTCTAAGTAGCTAGGATTACAAGCATGAGCCACTGCACCTGGCTCAAGTTTCTTAAGGAAGAAATTTAGACCTAATCTGTAGAAAATATTCACTGGAAGGTATATGGGGTTCTTGTCCCCAAAAGAATCTTCAAATATTCTTAGCGCAATGGATCTCAGGCCCTTGAAGGCAGGACTAGAAAGGCCTCAGATATCACTTCTAGAACTACACCCTGCCCATGTACCAATTTATGGTTTCAGAACACATAACAAGGAGTTCAAAGGCGCTGGTGGCTCAAGTCTGTAATCCTAGCTACTCAGGAGGCTGAAATCTGAGGATCAAAGTTCAAAGCCAGCTCAGGCAGGAAAAGGTCCATGTGATTCTTATCTCCCACAAACCTTCAAAAAGGCCAGAAGTAGAGCTGTGGCTCAAATGGTAGAGTGCTAGCCTTGAGAAAAAAAGAAAAAGCTCACAGACAATACCAGGCCCAGGGCATACACACAAAAAGCTCAAGCTCTTTAGGAACTGAAGAGAGGCTCTCAAGCCCATTAAAGGGAAAAATGGAATGTTAAATCCTCAAAGCATGTCTCAGTCCTTATAATGGAAGTAAAGGATTTTAGATCTCTGGTTGGTAGGGGGCTCTCAGATTCCAAAGAACATTCAGGCACCAGTCCCTCAGAATAAAGTCTAAAGAGCTCATCTTGCCTGGAACATCTGTAGAGGGATGTCAGATACCTAAAGAGTCCTCAGGTCCAGCCTACATTATAAGAAGGAGGACCTTAGGCCACGACATACAAAACTTTTAATCTTTTTGTGACAGTACTAGTGCTCAGACTGAACTTTTTCTGCTCAAGGTTGGGACTTGAACTATAATTCCACTTCCAAGTCTTACTCTATTGAAGAAAGGGTGAGGCTTCTTGGTGGGAGGCCAGAGATACTAAAGACCAATTCTTTAAAAGATTAAGGAACAAAGCCAGGTGCCAGTGGCACATACCTGTAATCCTAGATACTTTGGAGGCTCAGACCTGAAGATCTAGATCTGAAGCCAGGCAGTCCAGAAAAGTCCATGAGACACTTATCTCCATTTAATCCCCCCCCCCCAAAAAAAACCCCAGAAGTTATGCAGTGGTGACTCAATTGGTAGAGAACTAGCCTTGCACAAAAAGCTCAGGAACACCATTTAGACACTGAGTTCAAGTTCTAGGACCTGCACAAAAAATAAGGTTAAGGTCCAGTCCAGTGTCCATGGCTCATGCCTATAATCTTAGATACTCAGAAGGCTGAGATCTGGGGATCAAAGTTCAAAGCCAGCCCAGTCATGAGATTCTTTTCCCCAATCAACTACCAAAAAGCCAGAAGTGGATAGAGTGCTAACCTTTAGTATAAAGAAAAAAAAGCTCAGGGACAGGGCCCAGGCCCTGAGTTCCAGCCCTAAGCCTAGCACAAAAAAAAAAAGAATTAAGGTCCATATCTCATATGCTCTCCAGCAAAAAGAGCTGGGGACAGGTGACTTGTTAGTTTCCCTCAGTGAGTCCTTCAAGCTCACATCTACATAGCCAAGGAGCCTAGGGCTGCTATGAATGAGCGAACTTTCTTTTTTTGTGTGTCAGTCCTAGGGCTTGAACTCAGGGCCTGGGCACTGTCCCTGAGCGTTTCTTCTTAAGGCTATCACTCTACCACTTGAACCATAGTTCCAGTTTCAGCATTTTGGAGTAATTGATAGGAGGTATGAGTCTCACATCTGGGCTCTGAGTGCTCATACCTGTAATATCCTAGATTCTCAGGAGACTCAGATGTGAGGAACACAGTTCAAAGACACCCAGGGCAAGAAAAGTCTTATCTCCAATTAACCATAGTATGCTGGAAGTGGTAGAGCACTAGTTTTGAGCAAAAAGAACTCAGAAACATCACTCAAGCCCCAATACTACCACCCAGAAAATAAAAATGAAGTCTCACAGACTTTCCTGCCTGGCTGGCCTTGAACCACAATCCTAAGATCCCAGCCTCTTGAATAAACTACAGGCTTGAACCAAAAGCGCCTGACTCTAGCCAGCTTTTCTTAAGGCACAAGACTACCTTCCTATTCTTAAAGGAATATTCATCCTGAGTTTATAAATATAAAATTCAAAAAAATCAAATTTATGCCAAACCTGACCTGTGTTACAGTCCAAGGGGAAATGTTTTGGGACCTTATGTGACCCCTGAGGCCTGATGACAGGGATAGAACCATGCAAAGTGAGAGTCACCCTTCCATCCTCAACTTACACACCCAAGGATGTAACACTGAGTTATTTTTCTATACAAAGTTTTAGCAATGCCGTATTAAAATGATTTCAGACCCAATGAAATAATTACCTCTTTCCTCTTTGAAAAGTGTGCATAATGTAGGTGAATTTAAGACCATAAGTTTGGTCTTAATTAAAATGGCATTTCTTCTCAGAAATAAACAACAACAGCAGCAACAGCAACAGCAACAGCAACAGCAACAGCAACAACAAAAGATTAAGGTCCAGGAGAAGAGGTTCACACCCTTGCCTCTATCCAGGGACCATCTCCGACTACCGATAGGAAAAAGATCTCCTATACCAAGTAGAATTTGTTCTCCCTGGGTATTGTGATTCTCCTCTCCAAGAGATCAATTCCTCTTCCTGAGAAGTCTTACCACCCTAAAGAAAAGCCCAGGAAATCCATCTCTTAAGTGTGTGTGGGTGTGCACAAAACCTTAATTCTACAAGAAGTCTCTCCTGAAGGCAGGCTTAGGACCCCTGAGGTCTCAGGCGCTACAATGGAGCACTCAACTCTAGAAAGGAAGAGGAAGAGCAGTCAATACAGCACCGGATGTAAGCCTCTTCAAAGGATTTTAGTTTCCTTGGGATGCTCACCCCCACCTCTGAGGCTATCACCCTATTTGAGTTCCCCGGAGAGAACGCCTCAGACTTCTCAGAAAAACAAAAGAAAACACAAAACTAGTTTTCAAGTCAATGAACAGACAAGTCCCCTGGAGACACTTCAGACATCCCTCTCGGCAAGGGATCAATTCTGCTTGGGACTCCGGGAGAATTCCCACCTACTAGTTTTACAGATGAAAGCACCAAGGCCAGAAATGACAACCCATCTTTAAGACCATCCCCTTATCTAAGGAGAGGGTATAAACCCAAGTGCTTGGATGAAGACTTCTTCATGCCTCCTGCATCAGCAGGAAGACCTAGGTCCTTCAGACCACTTTCAGCGTTTCTTGGGTCTCAGTCTGGAGATCCCATTGGAAAAACCTGCCACCCGCTCAGCTACTCTCCAGCCCTTACCTGCTCCACTGTGGCAGGATCCATAGCCTCAATGCGCGCTGCAGCAGCTTCATATTCGTCCTCACTGTTGTAGCCAGCTCCGACCTCCTCTCGCTCCGGACTGCCCCCGCCAACTGCGCCAACCCCGGCAGCTTGTCGCCGTCGCTTGCTGTGCCCCGGTCCCGAACAACAGCCGCCCACGCCCACAGTGCCTCCCACGCCCACCACCACTCCCGCCGCGCCCACCCCCGCGGCTGCTGCGCCAAGCGCGTCACCTGGACCGCCGCCGGGACCACCAGGACCTCCGCACGGAGGTGGAGAGGCCTGTTGTGGACGAGGGCCTGCCACTGCGCCTGGAGGCACGGAGAGTGCCCACCGGTGGAGTGCGCCAGGCGGTCCGGGTAGTGGGCCCTGAGGTGGTGGTGAAGCACGGGGACGGGCACCTACGACGCCCGAGTCACGGTCGCGGTCGCCACCACCCACGCCAGTGCCGCCGCCGCCCACGCCCACACCCCCGCCGCGACGCGGCGCTGGGGGCAGCGGCCCAGGCGGCGGCGGCTCGTTGGTGGAGTCAGCGTCGGGAGGTGGCGGCTTCTTTTTGGGGAGAATAGTCATGGCGGCACCGCCAAGTACCCCCCAGCAAACTCAGCGCGAGGCACGATGGGATAGAACCCGGATGAGGGGGGCTACTGTTCTGCGCGGAGCACGACGGGAACTGCGAGGCCCGGATAGAGATTTAGGCACTGGTTCGAGGGCCGTAGGCGGTATGCAGGTCACGCCCCGAGGAGATCCCGGATGTAAAGTCCCCAAGATGACAGCAGCGCAACGAGTTCGTAGTAGTCGTCTCCCCAAGTCCAGCAAGTTTTTTGAAACCTCCTTCCGGGCTTGCGCTACAGAGGAAACAGAACCAAAACAACACCTCTTCGCCCCACCCCCTTACAGGTTCTTGAACTACTGGGTGGGGCCCCAGGAGTAGCGCATGCGCGCCAGGATACAGCCCCGCCTCCTGCTCGGAAATACGTTGGCGAAAATCGCCAGCTGCGACAACAATTGCAATCACTAACCAATCGAAGAAGCTGTGTGGGCCCTCAACAACGTCCACCGGCCAATCAGAAAGAAGCGCTCGCCCTTCCGCGTTCTCCGTCTCAAATTTTAAAGTAGGCACCCTTGTTTTCAGCCTTTCTTCTTGTCAGTCCCTTTCTGTCTTTCGCTCCTCTCCCTGAGGCTCTAGTTCGTTAGCATGGATACTGCAAAAAGATAGCGAGGCCTCCTGAGTGCGCTTACAGCGCCTCGGCCCCAAGATTCCCACCAGAACACAGCCGACTAACCGAGCAGTATCCGAATTCTCAAAGCGTAACAAACCCTTGTAGCGTCACTTCCGGTTCCACCCGTTGGCATAGGAGAAGGGGCGGGTCCACTTTACCCGGCAACAAACTGAGTCAGCGTTTATTGGTTAAGAGACGCTGTCACTCACTCCAGACAGACCTATGCAGCGGCAGGTACGAGCCATGGGGGAATAGCCATGAGAGTGTATAAGGAAACAGACACGCCTTGTCTGGCAGCTCCGCCTTCTCGTCCTCTTGTTGACCTCTCCGCCCCTAAAGCTAGTGCGCATACATATCACTGTTTTATATTAGGGATTTTTTGTTTGCTCAGTTTGTGTGTGTGTGTGCGTGTGCGCACCCGTGTGCGCGGACACGCCAGTTAAGGGACTTGAGCGCAAGGACTGGGTGCCCACAGCTTTCTTTTTTCTTGAAGCTCTACACAGAAGCTCTATTACTTAAGCCACAGCTCCACTTCTGTCTTTTGGATGATTTATTGGCAATAAGGCTCATTAGCTGGCAGTTTGGCTTAGTGGTAGTGTTGGCTAGCATGCGCGAAGTTCAGGGTTCGATTCCTCGGTCCCACATAAACAGAAAAAGTTAGAATTTGTGCTGTGGCTCAAGTGATAAAGCGCTTACCTTGAGAAAGCTCAAGGACAGTTCCCAAGCCCTGAGTTCAAGCCCCAGGACTTGAGAAAGCTCAAGGACAGTGTTTAGGTCCTGAGTTTATGCCCCAGGATTGACACACTGGCTTACACTTACACTGGCTTCAAACATTAATCCTCAGATCTCAGCTTTCCACTAACAGCTCTGCTTTTACCCCAGCCATAAAAACCCTGCTGCAACCAAACCCGGTGCTATCTCTCTGACCCCAACCAGGGAATTCACCCGGGAGCATACCTCAATAAACTGTACTTACCTTATTTCTCCCTTCATGATCTTTTCTCACCTAAAACCTTACACTAGCTAGGATTACTAGCTCCTGAGTTACTGGAGCCCAGCAATATTTGTCACAAAAATGTTTATGAGCTAGCTAGTATGTCACCAGCCAATGCATCACAATGCTGTCAAAAAAAAAACAAAAAACCGTGGCATGAGGCTGGTGTCTCAGGCCTGTAATCCTAGCTACTCAGAAGCCTGAGATCTGAGGATTTTGGTTCAAAGCCATCCTGGGCAGGAAAGTCTATGAGATTTTTTTTTCTCCAATTAGCCACCAGAAAACCAGAAGTGGAGCTGTGGTTCAAAGTGGTAGAGTGCTAGCCTAGAGAAAAAAGCTCAGAGATAGTGATCAGCTCTGAGTTCAGGCCCCATAACCACCAACAATCAACAACAACAAAATCTCTGCTACTGAGCAGCTGGAGCACAACTACACTAATCTTGCTGTCCTAATCTGAGTGATGTTTACAATTCACTTAATACCCACTCCATCCCATTTCTAGTTCTATTTCTTTATCCTATTTGAAGATCAGGGATGAATGCTAATAAGTGGCCTGGTGATGTGACTGGCACATAACCATAACCAGTTTATGGATTACTTACTATGGATGATAGTATATGGAAATATCCTGCGTTTGGTGGAAGACCTCAGTTCCAGGCACAGATGGGTCATTATAAACTGTGTCTTTTGATATCCATCATAAATGAGGAATGGGATAAGCTGTGTGCGGTGGCTTACACTTATAATCCTAGCTACTCAGAAGGCTGAGATCTGAGAATCTAGGTTCAAAGGCAGCCCAAGCACTAAAGTCCTTAAGACTCTTATCTCCAATTAACCACCAGAAAACCACAAGTGGTGCTGTGGTTCAAGTGGTACAGTGGTAGCCTTGAGCTGAAGAGTTCAGACAGCGCCCAGGTCTAAAGTTCAAGCCCCGCAACAACCACCAAAAAAAAAAAGAAAAGAAAAGAAAAAAGAGGCCGGGAGATTGGCCTAGTGGTAGAGCGCTTGCCTAGCATGTATGAAGATTCCTCGCTACCACATATAAATAGAAAAGGCCAGAAGTGTCACTGAGGCTCAAGTGGTAGAGCTCAAGCCTTAAGAAAGTCCAAGGACAGTGCGCAGGCCCTGAGCTCAAGCCCAGGACTGGCACAAAAAAGAAAAAGAGACTGGGGCTGGAGTTTAGCCTTGTGGTAGAGTGCTTGCCTAACATGTACAAAGATGTGGGTTTGATTCCTAAGTACCACAGAAACAAAAAAGCCAGAAGTGATGCTGTGGCTCAGGTGGTACAGCTCTAGCCTTGAGACAGCCCAAAGTCAGTGTGCAAGCCCTGATTTCAAGCCCCAGGTCTGGTAAAAAAAAAATCTTAAAAAAAAGATCGGCGGGGGTCAGGAGTTTGGCCTAGTGGTAGAGTGCTTGCCTAGCATGCACAAAGACCCAGGTTCGATTCCTCGGTACCACATACATAGAAAAAAGCCAGAAGTGGTGCTGAGGCTCAAGTGGTAGAGCTCTAGCCTTGAGAAAGTCCAAGGACAGGGCTCATGCCCTGAGCTCAAGCCCAGGGCTGGCAAAAAAAAAAGATTGGGACTAACTGGGTACCAGTGACTCATGCCTGTATCCTAGCTGCTCAGTAGGCTGAGACCATAGGATCACAGCTCAAAGGCAGCCTAGGCACAAAAGTCTGTGAGCCTCTTATCTCCAATTAACCATAAAAAGCCGGAAGTAGAGATGTGACTCAAGTAGTAGAGCAATAACCTTGAGTGAAAAAGCTCAGGAACAGTGTCCAGGCCCTGAGCTCAAGCCCAAGATCCCCAGTTCACTTTCAGTCTGTTTGTGTGTGTGTGCGTGCATGCGTGTGTGTGTGTGTGTGTGTGTGTGTGTGTATCTCACACACACAGGTAGGCGCTAGTAGCTGATGTCTGTAATCATAGCTAGTCAAGAGGCTAAGATCTGAGAATCTTGGTTTGAAGCCACCTTGGCCAAAGATTCATGTCCAGTTAACCAGAAAAGCCATTAATGGAGCTGTGGTAGAGCGCACTAGCCTTGATTAATAAAACTAAGGGACAGTGCCCAGTCGTGAGTTCAAGCCTCGGTACTAGCACAAAAATAAATGAATAAATAAATAATCAGTGATTAAGTAAATTATTGTCTCTATTTCACAAATAAGCAACTTGGGGCAAGAGGAGAGATGGTAAATGATTCTCTCACTCAGGGATTAGAACAGGTAAACTTAAATCCAAGGTCTGTCTTTTCAGTGTTTCATGGAGATTATTCACACACTGCATTAGTGGAACCAGTGGCCCTGAAGAGAAAAAGTAATGGACATCCAAAAAGAAAGGAAATAGCCCAACTTGAGAGATGTTTTTATTGGGGTTAAATTCATAGTTGTTTGTTATTAAAAAGCCTGGGCTCATGCCTGTAATCCTAGCTGCTCAGGAGACTTAGAACTGAGGTTCAAAGCCAGCCTGGGCAGGAAAGTCTGTGATACTATTATTATTATTATTATTATTATTATTATTATTTTGTGGGTCATGGGGCTTGATCTCGGCCTGGACGCTGTCCCTGAGCTCTTCAGCTCAAGGCTACCACCCTATCCCTGGGCCTGGGCATTGTCCCTCAGCTCTTCAGCTCAAGGTTACCACCCTACCTAGAGCTAAGCCCCACTTCCCATTTTCTAGAGGTTAATTGGAGATAGAGTCTCATGTTCTTTTGTGCCAGGGCTGGCTTTGAACCTTGATCCTCAGATCTCAGCCTCCTGAGTAGCTAAGATTACCGTAGTTAGCCACACCCCCAGTGATACCATTAGTTTTAATTCATTAGCAAAAAAGCCCAAAGTGGAGCTTTGGCTCAAGTGATAGAGCATTAGCCTTGAGGGGAAAACAAACTGCTCAAGGATAGTACCTAGGCCTTAATTTGAAACCCCAGGAATAGCACCAAAAAAAAAGAAAAAGAAAAAAAGGTAGAAGTGGAGCTGTGATTCCAGAGGCAGAGCCCTAACCTTAAGCAAAAAAGCTCAGAGACAGAACCCAGGTCTTGAGTTCAAGCACAATACAGGCAGGTGTACACACACACACACACACACACACACACCTGAGTTTAAGTTGCTTCAAACCATATGCGGTCTCTCCATATGCAAATGAGGGAGTAAAGCAGATGCTGCCTTTGGCATGTCTTCCTGGCTGTAGAAGTAACTTCTTCACCTTCTTTCAACTTTCCAAGATCCTCATCTTCCAGAATACTTCACCAACCATCCACTTTCCACATATTTTCTCCCACACCACCCTTGCCACTTGTTGAAAGGAACTGAAATCAGTGATTTTCATCATCCTCTAATCCAACCCACCCCACCACACACCCCCAGATTCAGGAATTGCTCAGTCCTCATTTGTCCTCTCAGGTTTTATTGACTGATGGAAACTACATCTTTGTCAGCTGCCAGCTCCATAGGGACAGTGCTGCGGACTGGGAACCTGAGATGATGCTAGATTTCAGCCTGAGAGCCAAAGTTCCAGAAGGTGACCCAAGAGGGAAAAGAAGAAGAATATGTGGCAAGGAGCTATGGCTGTGGGGAGGGAAGGGGATCGAGAAGCTCCTCCTATAACTCCTAGAGTGATAGGAAGCTTCAGCCCTTAGACAGTTCTGGACTCCTGCCCAAGAACATAGAATCCACAACATAGATCTCCAAACATAGCCCAGCTCTTGCTGCCTGTCAGACTCTTATCTCAGCCAGTCCAGAAGCCAGCCCAACCCATGAAGGAAGCAAAACTGGGGAAAAGAGGAGGAGGAAGAGGAATTCAAGTGGCCCCTCTGATCAGGGCAGATGTAAATGCTGCAGCAAACTGGTCAGAGGCTTTGCATATTATCAAGGCAGCAGCTGCTATTGCTAGAGTTTGCTGGAAGCCCAGCAGAGGGAAAACAGGATGGCAGAGACCCATTTCCAGCAGCCAGGAAAGAGGGCGGTGATGGTGTTTGTGCTATCTGTATGTTGGGAGAGGCAGCCTGACCCCTCAGCTAAGGCCGGGAAGGGGGTGGGGAGAGGTGGCAGGTAAATGCTGAGGACACAGCCCTTGAAGCCCATGGTTGCATTCCAAGCTTCAGAATCTGGGAATTGCTGGGCCTGATGGAGGGTGAGGATCTCTCCTAGATGTTAGATCAGAAGTGAGGGTTCCCTTCTCTAAACTCTCCTTGCCAGACCAGAGCTCTGACATGTATCTGAGGGCCAGAGGGGAGGTGCATGCAGGAGGCCAGCTGGGAGAGACGGGGGCGGGGGGGGGCTGCCCTACTGTGTTAGGGGCAAGAAGGCCAAGGCCCTGTGAAAGTCTAGTGTGTCCGCTCCTGTCTGGAAAATGGGGATGGAGGAATTTTCCCATTCTCAGCTATTTCCTCATCCAGTGGCCTATTCCGTGAAACTCCATTGCATAGTTCTTGGCAGGGAGCAGAAGGGATTCCCCAGGCCTTCCCCTATCTGCCTCCCCCAAATATGGCTTTGGAAAGGAATCCCCAAGTATGAAGAGAGCCCTCTGAATGGATAGGCTCACCCCTCACAGAGAAGAGATCTTGACAGTTTCAGGGAGGAGGCAAGGGGTACCCAGGCTGGAGTTCCTGAGAGCGCCGCTAGCCCTGTTACCACCACCACCACCAGGGGAAGAAGGTTGGCTCTCATCTGGTGTGTTGGCAGGAGGGGTGGGGATACTGATGATGGCGGCCACGAAGTCCCGGCTGTCACAGTTCAGGTCAAGACTGTCATGGGGCTTAGCATTCAGGCTTGAACGGCTGTGGAGAAGGGTAGGAAAGATGGAAAATTCTTCAAAATTTATCTGGTTTTTATATTGCTAGTCCTGGGGTTTGAACTCAGGGTCTGGGCAGTGTCCTTGAGCTTTCTCAAGGCTAGCACTCTACCACTTGAGTCACAGGACCACTTCCAGCTTTTTCTGTGTATGTGGTACCAAGGAATTGAACCCAGGGCTTCCTGCATGCGAGGCAAGTACTCTACCACTAGGCCACACTCCCAGCCCTTCAAAAGTTATCTTAATACTTGCCACAGCAACCATGGCATGTATTGAATACCTACTAGTCTGGGGAAAATATATTAAATGTTCCCCCCTTCATACTTAGTGATGATAAGAGAGTGAGGGCTCTGAAGTCAGCTAGTCCTGGGTTTAAATCCTGATCACACGTTTTATTTGCCAGTCCCGGGACTTGAACTGGAGGCCTGAGCACTGTCCTTGGGCTTTCTCAAGGCTAGAGCTCTACCACTTGAACCACAGCACCACTTCCAGGTTTTTCTATGTATGTGATAGCTAGGAATTGAACATGGGTCTTTATGCATGGTAGGCACACTTTTACCACTAGGCCAAACTCCCAGCCCCCTGATTATACTTCTTACTACACTAAACCTCTCTTAGATCTGTGGAATATGAAGAATAATATACCTCATGAGGTTGTGGTAGAATGCTAATGAGGAACTACATGATATAAAATGCTCAAAGCAATGCATCAAACCTAACAGATGTACATATATATACACTTACATGTAAATATACATGTATACATTTTTTGTTTGGTATTGAGGGTTAAATCCAGGACCTTGTGTGTGATAAGCACATATGCTACTACTGAGCTACACCTCAAACCTGCATGAGTATTACTACCTGGGCTGGGTGTGTAGCCTAGTGGTCGAGAGCTTGCCTAGCATGCACGTAGCTGTGAGTTCGATACCTCAGTATCACATACACAGAAAAAGCCTGAAGTGGCACGGTGGCTCAAGTGGTAGAGTGTTAGCCTTGAGCAAAAGTGCTCAAGGACAGTGCCCAAGCCCTGAGTTCAAGCCCCGGGGCTGACAAAAGAAAAGTATTACTACCTACTGTTATTTCTAATCATGCCACAATCTTGCAAAGGTATACTGGGAGCTGGACATGGTGGCACATGCATGTAATTCCAGTGCTCTGAAGGCTGAAGCAGGAGGGGCCTCAGTTCCAGGTTAGCCAGAAATGGCTCAACTGGTAGAGTGCTAAACTTGAGCAAAAGAAACTCAAGGACAGTGGCTAGGCCCTGGGTTCAAGCCCCAGGACTGGCAAAAATTAAAACAAAACAAAAGACAAGAAAAGAAACAAGCTGGGCATGTCTATGGCTCATGCCTGTAATCCTAGCTACTCAGGAGACTGGTTTGAAGTCATCCTGGACAGGAAAGTCTGTGAGATTGTTATCTCCAATTAACTAAGCCCAAAAAAAACCCCAGAAGTGGAACATAAGCCTTGAGCACACAAGGTCAAGCACAGGCCCAGATCAGCCCCAGAACAGGTGCGCGCATGTGCACACATGCACACGCATATGCATACACACACACACACACACACACACACACACACACACACACAGAATCTGCACTAGACTCTATCCTCATTCCCATCAGAGATGCCATCCTAGCACTTGGCCCCTCTCTCACAGAGCTCCACCCATAGTAGTTTCCTAGTTGTGCTCTGATACACAGCTACCTCAAGACATTTGCCTGGGCTATACACTGTCTGGACAGCTCATCCTCTACTCATCTGGATGCTCACTCCCTGGCCTCCTTCAGGATTAGGCTCTGACACAATCTTACAAAAAGCTTTCTCTGCCAGATGCCATGGCTCACAACTGTAATCCTAGCTACTCAGGAGGCTGAGATCTGAGGATTGCCGTTTAAAGCCAGCCTGGGCACTAAAGCCCATAAGACCCTTATCTCCAATTAACCGCTAGAAAACTGGAAGTAGCCCTGAGGCTCCAGGGATAGCCTTGAGCTGAAGTGCTCAGAGACAGCGCCCAGGCCCAGAGTTCAAGAGTTCAAGCCCCATGACCGATAAAAAAAAAAGCTTCCTCGGTATCATGTTTGAGTGTGGATTATTCATAAAGGACTTGCTTCCTATGCGTAAGGCCGTTCTATCGCTAGGTGTGCCCAAAATTCATTAATTCAAAAGTAAAGAAAAAGCACTATATCACACCCTAGAGAGTACACCTCTGTACTCTCTAGCCACCATTGCTGGTTTGTAGGGTTTCCCCCCACCACCAGTCCTGGGGCTTGAACTCAGAGCCTGGTCACTGTCCCTAAGCTTCTTTTACCCAAGGCTAGTACTCTACCACCTGAGCCACAGTGCTACTTCTGGCTTTTCCTGGTTATGTGGTACCAAGGAATCAAACCCAGGGCTTCATGCATGGTAGGCAAGCACTCTACCACTAAACCAAATTCCCAGCCACCATTGCTGGCTTTTTTTCCTACTTGGTAGTTGCAGATACTTAACCTACAACATACTCTGTGATTTTCTTTGTTTAATTATCTTGAAATAAGTTCTAGGACAGTTTTATTTTTCCTTTCCTTTCCCTTTATTTCATTTTTTTGTTTGTTTGTTTGGTCATGGGACTTGAAGTCTGGGCCTGGGTGCTGACCCTAAGCTCTTCAGCTTAAGGCTATTGCTCTACCACTTGAGCCACAGCATCACTTCTGGTTTTCTGGTGGTTAATTGGAGTAAGATCTCACAGGATTTCGTGTCCAAGCTAGCTTTGAGCCCTGATCCACAGCTCTCAGCCTCCTCAGTAGCTAGGATTACGGGTGTATGTCATCAGTGCCTGGCTTACCTTTCTTTCCTTCTTTCATTTTCCCTTTCTTTCCTCTGTTCTTTCCTTTTTCCTTTTTTTCTTTCTTTCTACTTGCTTCCTCTTTCTTCTTTCTTTTTCTTTCATAGTATAGGGGATGGAACCCATGCCTCCTGCAAACTAAGCAAGTGATACAGGTTTTTTTCTTTCTTTTCTTTTCTTTTTTTTGTTGTTGGTCATGAGGCTTGAAATTAGGGACTAGGTACTATCCCTGAACTCATTTGCTCAAGACCAGTACTCTGCCACAATGACCCACAATACCACTTCTGGTTTCCTGGTAGTTAATTGGAAATAAGAGTCTCATGGACTTTCCTGCCCAGGTTGGCTTTGAACCGTCATCTTCAGATCTCAGCCTCCAAAGTAGCTTGGATTACAGGTGTGAGCCATCAATGCGTGGCTTCAGGACATGCATTTTTTTCCTGTTCTATTCATTACTATATCCCAAGTGCTTAAAATTGTGTGGCATGCAGTACATGGTCAATATTTTTACATATGCCAGTACTGGAGCTTGAAATAAGGACCTCAGGCTCTCACATTGATTGCTTAAAGCTGGCACTTTACCACTTGAGTCACACAAGTACTTTTAGATTTTTGCTGGTTAACTAAAGGTAAAAGGCTCTCTAACACCTGGCTTCCACAAATTATTATTATTCTTTTTTGTTCCAGTACTGAGGTATAAAAGCAAGGCCTATATACTATTCTTTACTTTTTATGCTCAAGACTATATATCTACCACTTGAGGTACAACTCCAGTTCCATGAGTTTTGGAGTTAATTGGAGATAGGAGTTTCCTGGACTTTCTTGCCAGACTGGCTTCAAAACATGATCATCAGATCTCAGCTTCCTGAGTAGCTGGGATTAAGGTATGAGTCACCAGTGTTTGGCTCAAAACATTCTTTTTTAATTTAAAACATTTGGGCCAGGAGTTTGTTTCCATTTGTTACTATAAAGGTAATGTACAGGGAGCCGGGAGTTCGGCCTAGTGGTAAAGTGCTTGCCTAGCATGCACGAAGACCTGGGTTCGATTCCTCAGTACCACATATATAGAAAAAAGCCAGAAATGGTTCTGAAGCTCAAATGGTAGGGTTCTAGCCTTGAGAAAAAGAACCCAAGGACAGTGCTCAGGCCCTGAGTCCAAGCCCAGGACTGGACAAAAAAAAAAAAAAAGGTAATGTACAGAGAGTTGCAGTAATATAAGTGGTGCTGAGACTCAAGTGGTAGAGCTCTAGCCTTGAGAAAGTCCAAGGACAGTGCTCAGGCCCTGAGCTCAAGCCCAGGACTGGCAAAAAAAAAAAAGAGTCCCATGGACTTTTCTGTCAGGCTAGCTTCAAACCATGATCCTCCGATCTCAGCCTCCTAAGTAGCTAAGATCACAAATGTGAGCCACCAGCAACTTGTTCAACAAAATTAATTTTTTAACCAGTTCTGGATACAAACTCAGGGCCTGAGCACTGTCCTTGGACTTTCTCAAGGCTAGAGCTCTACCACTTGAGCCTCAGCTCAGCTTTAGGCTTTTTTTTATGTATGTGGTACTGAGGAATCAAACTGGGTCTTTGTGCATGCTAGGCAAGCACTCTACCACTAGGCCAAACTCCTGGTCCCCAAAATTGCTTTCTGAGATAAAATTTCACTATGTTTCCCAGTCTAGGCTTGAACTTCTGAGCTCAAATATGCCTCCTGACTCAGTCAGTCTCCCCAGGAGCTGGAACTATAATCATGAGTCACTACTGCTGTTCAAATTGGAAAGAACTAATGCCAAAAGAGGAATTTTACATAAGGTCAATTCAAGATCTAGATATGAAGTTTGAGTTTGAACTTGAGTTGCTGTGCTTAGAGTCATGCCAGTTCATGCCCACTATATGTCCCTTCACCACCCCCATTACCATCTGTGGCAACCAAGTGGGATAGGTGCTTACCTTTGAGGGGCAGGACTTCTCCGAAGTCCTGCCAGCGTGTCCAGCTCCTGCATGCTGCCAGGGCTAACTGAAGCAGTGGAATTGGCAAGGCGGATGGCACGGCGCTTGGCTCTACGGGGGCAGCAAGATGATAGCAGGTTGCCAGACCCCATTGGCTGAGAGGACACAGAGGTGCTACGACTAGTGCGGCCACCCAGTGAGACAGTTCCCAAGGCCTCACTGAAGGTTAACTCATCTGTGAACTCATGGCACTGTAGGAAGAAAGGAGGCAGGGTTATAGGTTATCTCATGGGAGTTAGTCTCATCCCCTGTGCCTTTGCTTAAGCGCTGTTCCCTCCTTCCTGGAAATCACTATCTTTTCCTTTCCCTTGCTCGTTTATTTTCTTTTTTTTTCCCCCCAAGTCCTGGGGCTTGAACTCGGGGGCAGGAATGTCCATGAGATTCTTATCTCCAATTAACCACAAAATAAGCTGGAAAGTGGATCTGTGGCTAGTGATAAAGCACCAGCTTTGAGCACAAAGACTCAAAGATAGTGCCCAGGGGCCGGCAGTTTGGCCTAGTGGTAGAGTGCTTGCCTAGCATGCACAAATACCCGGGTTTGATTCCTCGGTACCACATACACAGAAAAAATGCCGGAAGTGGTGCTGAGGCTCAAGTGGTAGAGCTCTAGCCTTGAGAAAGTCCAAGGACAGTGCTCAGGCCCTGAGCCCAAGCCCAAGACTGGCAAAAAAAAAGACAGTGCCCAGGCCCAATGTTCAAGCTTCAGGACCAGCAAAAGAAAAAGGAAAAGAAGAAAGACAAGAATAGTAGCATCCTGATGCAATTTCCAGTTAGTAGCAAGCCTTCATTCTGTCATGCCACCTCTCCTTCAGTCTCACCGTTGTCTTCTCTAGACAGTGCAGCAAATGGTGATGCTGTTGTTCAAAAGCAGACCGATTCCTGATACATAGAGCCTGTCCGTCCCCGCTGCCGCTGTCCTGGAATGCACAGAGCAGAAAGAGGTGAGCATTTTCCTCTCCTCATCCCAGCTTACCCCACCTCCCAATCTGGGGGTGCCCCTCTACCCCGTCTACCTCAAGGCCTCCATTTTGCTTGTACTGCAGGAAGGCATTAGTAGTTCCACTCTTTGCCAACCGGATCCTCGCCAGGCGTACCTTCTACAGAGAGTTGGAGACAGAGTCAAGTGAGTTAGCCCAAGAATAGATGAGCTCAGGGTATGAGGAATTAGAGGTGCTCAGAAGAAAGATAGGGTTACCTGCTGTGCTCGACGCTTATCAGCACGCTGGTTCTGGTGGTAGATGCGGCTAAAGTTGGATACAATGACTGGTACAGGCAGGGCAATGACCAAGACACCACTGAGTGAACAAATAGACCCAAAAATCTTGCCAGCAATGGTACTGGGCACCATGTCTCCATAGCTGGGAAAGGAGGGAGGTAGGCCAAGGTCAGGAAAAGTGCTCGTCCTCCTCTTAGTACCCCCATTCCAGTCTACTCAGCCCTGACTCACTCTGTAACCCTGGCTAGACCCTTAGTCTTTCTGAACCTGTTTCAGATATTTCTGAAAAACATGGGAAATGAGAGCCAGGAGTGTGGCCTAACGGTAGAGTGCTTGCCTAGTATGCATGAAGCCCTGGGTTCAATTCCTCAGTACCACATACACAGAAAAAACCAGAAGTGGTGCTGTGGATCAAGTGGTAGAGTGCTAGCCTTTGAGAAAGCTCACAGATAGTGTCCAGGCCCTGAGTTCAAGCCCCAGGACTGGCAAAAAATGTATGGACAATGATCTCTCTGACTAGCACTGTGGGGAAAGGAGGGTCAAATGAGAAATGGGGCTTCATTTTTGCATCTACCACCTGCTGACTTCATCTAAGCTATGTCCTGGGTATCTGAGAAAGATGGAACTCTATTAATATGAAGCAGAGAGGTGAATGCAGATGCCAAAGGCAAGTAAACATATGCTTCTGGGAAGAGAGTCCCACCACTACAAGCCTTCTGAGGGGCTGGATACCCTGGGAAGAGTATTCTGTTGGTTTTGCCAATCTCTCTACATTCTCTATGTGGGATCACTTCTTTTTTTTGCCAGTCCTGGGCTTGAGCTCAGGGCCTGAGCACTGTCCTTGGACTTCCTCAAGGCTAGAGCTCTACCACTTGAGCCTCAGCACCACTTCCAGCTTTTTTCTATGCATGTGGTACCGAGGAATCGAACCCGGGTCTTCGTGCATGCTAGGCAAGCACTCTACCACTAGGCCAAACTCCCCGCCATGGTGGGATCCCTTCTGACTCCTCCCAGGGGAAGCCTTGAAACTGTCCTCAGCTGGGCACAGTGCCATATAATTCTAGCTGCTCAGGAGACTCAGATCAAAGGATCTTTTTTTTTGTTTTTTGCTAGTCCTGGCTTGATCTCAGGGCCTGAGCACTGTCCTTGGCTTTCCTCAAAGCTAGAGCTCTACTATTGAGCCACAGCACCACTCTGGGTTTTCTATGTATGTGGTACCGAGGAATCGAACCTGGGTCTTTGTGCATGCTAGGCAAGCACTCTACTACTAGGCCAAACTTCCTGCCCTGGGGATTTTCTTTCAAGATAGCCCAGGTAGAAAAAGAAAAGAGGTTTATCTCCAATTAAGAGCAAAAAGCTGCAAGTGGAAGTGAATGTGTGATGATAGGCTACTGGCCTTGAGCAAAATGCTGTAGTAGAGCTCGAGGCCCTAGTATAAGCATCAAAAAGAAAAGAAAGAAAGAAAGAAAGAAAGAAAGAAAGAAAGAAAGAAAGAAAGAAAGAAAGAGAAAACAACCAGATGTCAATGGCTCACACTTGTAATCTTAGCTACTCTGGAGCCTGGGCAGGAAAATCTGTGAGGCTCTTAACTCAAATTAAGCACCAAAGTGTTAAAAATTAGAGCTGTGGCTCAAGTGGTAGAGCACTAGCTTTGAGCAAAAAAAGCTCAGGGACAGCACCCAGGCCCTGAGATCAAGCCCCAGGACTAACATAAGCAAAAGAGGGGTGGGGGTGTGTGTGGGGGAAGACACATCTCAAATTAATCACCCAAAAGCTAGAAGTAGAGCTGTGGTTCAAGAGGTAGATTGCTATACTTCAGCAGAACAAAACCTCAGGATAGTGCCCAGGCCCTGAGTTCAAGCAGGACTGGCACACAACAAAAGTGCCCATTCGTGGTCACTGCTGGTTACCTTTCTGTGGCACAGTGGTAGAGTGCTAGCCTTGAGGTAATGAAGCTCAGGAACAGCTCCCACGCTCTGACTTCAAGTCTCAGTATTGGTACCAAAGAAAGAAAAATGGGGAGATAGAAGGAGAGAGAGAAGGAAGGAAGGAAGGAAGGAAGGAAGGAAGGAAGGAAGGAAGGAAGGAAGGAAGGAAGGGCGAGCTGGGCACCGTGGCTCACACCTGTAATCCTAGCTACTCAGGAGGCTGAGATCTGAGCATCAGGGCTCAAAGCCAGCCACAGCAAAAAGTCTATGAGACTCTTATCTCCAATAAACTACTCAGAAAAAGATGGAAGTGGTTCTGTGGTTGAAGTGATAGAGTGCTATTCTTGAGCACAGAGAGGCTCAGGGACAGTGCTCAGGCCCAGTGTTCAAGCCCCAGGACTATAACCAAAAAAGAAAAGAAACTGTCCTCATAATGAACGCTAGGGAACCTTAACTCTTCCTCTCTTCCTCTATACCATCACACTCTTATGCACAAAGTCAACCTTACTGACTTGTTTCTCAGTGCAAGCAACTAACAAACTCAGGAATACACAACATGAGTTCTAACCACAGGACCAATTAGAGCTGCACAGAAATGCAACCTCAGTAATTTTCAGCTTTTAGGCCTTTCCTCTTTGCCCTAGAATGATACTTCCTTATTTCTGTGTCTTGACTTATTCAAGTCAAGTGTCCGTTCCAAAGCTGTCCTAACTCCTGGCTGCAGAATGTGTCACCTCAGACGTCTCCATTACGAAACATGGGAAGTCATCCACCCTCACAGATCTGTTGTGAGGACTGAATAGGTCAAAAGGCATCCAAAATACCCAGTACCAGTCTGGGATATAGCTCAGTGGCAAAGCAATCTCCTAGCAAGTACAATGTTCTGGGTTCGATCCTCTAGTGCCAGAAAAGAAAAGACAAAAAAATATATAGTGCAAGGAAGTGGCGCTGTGATTCAAGGGGTAGGGTGGTAGCTTTGAGCTGAAGAGCCCAGGGACAATGCCCAGGCCCAGAGTTCAAGTCCCACAACCGACCAAAAACAAACAAACAAACAAAATGGGCAGGGAATGTGGCTCAGTGGTATGCATGAAACCCTAGGTTCCATTCTTTAGTACCACGAAAACAGAAAAAGCTGAAAGTCATGCTTTGTGTGCCTCAAGTGGTAGGCTACTAGCTTTGAGCACATAGAAACTCAGGGACAGAGCCTCTGAGTTCAAGCCCCATGACTGGTCAAAACCAACCAACCAACCACAAACACCAAAAATACCCAGTACCCTGGGGTTGGAGGTGTGCCTCAGTTGACAGAATGCTACTCAATGAGCAAAAAAGTGTCAGGCACCCAGTTCAAGTCCTTGTCTTGGACCAAAAAAAGAAAATGAAAAAAAAAATCCCAGTTCCATCTTGCTATCAGGGCTTAAAACTAGTTTGCTGACTGCTTTCTATTATGGCAAATGCAAATACATAATTTTTTTGCTAGTGCTGGACCTTGAACTCAGGGTCTGAGCACTGTCCTTGGGCTTTTGCAAGGATAGAGCTCTACCACTTAAGCCACAGCACCACTTCTGGCTTTTTCTGTGTATGTGGTACCGAGAAATTGAACCCAGGTCTTTGTGCGTTTTAGGCAAGCACTCTACCACTAGGCCAAACTCCTGGGCCCTCAAATATATAATATTTCAAGCATGCACGAAGACCAGTGTTTGATTCCTTGATACCACATACATAGAAAAGCTGGAAGCAGGGGCTGGGAGTTTGGCCTAGTGGTTAAAGTGTTTGCCTAGCATGCACGAAGACCCGGGTTCGATTCCTTGGTACCACATACATAGAAAAAAACCGGAAGTGGTGCTGAGGCTCTAGTGGTAGAGCTCTAGCCTTGAGAAAGTCCAAGGACAGTGCTCAGGCCCTGAGCTCAAGCCCAGGACTGGCAAAAAAAAGAAAAGCTGGAAGCAGTGCGGTGGCTCAAGTGGCAGAGTGCTAGCCTTGAGGAAAAAGCCCAAGGACAGTGCTCAGGCCCTGAGTTTAAGCCCCAGGAGTGGCAAAAAACAAACAAACAAACAAAAAACCCTAGTTTGCTGAACTAATCCTGAACTGCCAACTAGAACTAACTTATACTCCTCACAAATCGCAAATCAACCTTTTTCCCTTTCCCCTTTTTTTGGGGTGCTAGTATGAGAGCTTGATCTGAGGACCTGGCCACTGCTCGTAGCTTTTCCTTTTTCCTCAAGGCTAGTGCTCTACCACTTGAACTGCAGCCCAACTTCTGGATTTTTGGTGGTTGACTGGAGATAAATGTCTCATGGACTTTTCTGCCCAGGCTGCTTTTGAACCGAGATCCTCAGATCTTACCCTCCTCCTGAATAGCTAGGATTACAGGCAGGAGACACCACCAGTATCTAGCCTCCTTTTTTTTTATCAGCAGGGCTTTGAACCTAGGGCCTGGGAGCTCTCCCTGAGGTTTTTTAGACTCAAGGCTGATGCTCTTCCACTTAAGCTGCATCTCCACTTTCAGACTTCTCCCCCCCCTTTCTTTCTCTCTCTCTCTCTCTCTTTCTCTTTCTGATTAGTATGAGGTAAGAATCTCATGAGGTTTTCTGCCTGGGTTGGCTTTGAACAATGTTCCTCAGAGCTCAGTCTCTTAAGGAGGATTAGAAGCATGAATCACCACAGCCCAAATAAGCCAACTTTCTGTACCTCTATTAAGACACTGAACAAGGCCAACTTAGTCATTCATTCCAGAGATATTAAGCAATATACCTAACCTAAATTTTCAGGATTACAGTATCTGCCCTATCCAATATCTTTAAGAGCATCCCGAGGAAGCCAGACCTGATGATGTATGCCTAGAACCCCAGATTTGGGAGGCAGACGCGAGAGAATCATAACTTCCTGGCAAGCCTGCCTGATAGTGAGACCTCTGCCTCAAAGAAAAAAAAACAAAAAAACAAAACAAAGCAAAACTACCAAACAAAAGAAAGTCATAGTGCTAGAGGTGTGACTCAAGTGGTAGAGCGCTAACCTAGCAATGAAAAAGCCCTGGATTCAATGAAAAGAAAGAAAGAAAAGCAAGTAAGAAAACCAGCAAGGAAGCAAGCAAGCAAAAGAGATAGGTGGGGGGCGAGGGAGGGAGGGGGGAGAGAGAGAAAGGAGGGAGGGAGAGAAGGAAGGAAGAGAGAAAAAGGAAGGAAGGAGGAGAGGAAGGGAAGAGGGAGAGAAAGAAGAAAAGAGAGAAAAAGAGAAAGCTATTCATGAAGTTATAGAGCTTGTGACTAGATACATGAGACACTATGTCCCATCCCCAGCATATCTACCTCCCCCCCAAAAAGAAATGTATGAGTTTGACGATTCCATTTGGTACTTGTATCCCAACTCTGATTTATCACAGGAGTTGGCAGTAAAAAATAAACTAAAATAAAAATGCTGAAAATACCTTTTGGAAAACACCAAGGAATTACAGACCCCCAGAGGTAGTGTCCCCCATAGCAGACAATGGAAGTTTAGAAGATGCAGATCAAAAAGGAAAGTAGCCCAGTACTGGTGGCTCACACCTGTAATCCTAGCTACTTAGGAGGCTGAGATAATGAGGGTCATGGTTCAAAGCTAGCCCAGGCAGAAAAACTGTGAGACTATTTCCAATTAACCACAAGAAAATTGGAAATGGGGGAGGGAGCCGGGAGTTTAGCCTAGTGGTAGAGTGCTTGTCTAGCATTTATGAAGACATGGGTTCAATTCCTCGTTACCACATACATAGAAAAAAAGCCAGAAATGGTGCTGCGGCTCAAGCAGTAGAGCTTTAGCCTTGAGAAAGCCCAAGTCCAGTGCCCAGGTTCTGAGTTCAAGGCCCAGGACTGGCAAAAAAGAAAGAAAATTGGAAGTGGAACTATGGCTCAAAGTTGTAGTGTGCTAGCCTTGAACAAGGAGCTCAGGGACAGGGCCCAGGTCCCACAAATGACAACAAAAAGAAAGGAAGTCAATAACTATATGTACTGCACCAGAAACATTCAGAGAACTCACAACTATATCATGAATCCTCTTTAGATAAAGGGATCATTTTCCACTTTACAGAGGGAAAAACAGAGACCCTGAGAAAATGTCAACAGAAATAGAACAGTTAAGACAAACTTAAACTCATATCTCCTGACCTGGAAAATCAAGGTATGATTAGAGCTGGGAAAGATTAGAAAATTAAGCACAACTCCACAAATCTTTACAGATGAGTAAAATTAAGCATATGAAGTAAAAGGGGCATCCAGGCCCTTGTGGCTCACACCTGTAACCCTAGCTACTCAGGAGGCTATGATTTGAGCAGAGCCATTCAAAGCCAGCTTGGGCAGGAAAGTTTGTAAGATTATCTCCAGTTAACCACCAAAAAGCCAGAAGTGGAGATGTGGATCAAGTGATAGAATATCAATCTTTTTTTTTTAAGTCGGTCATGAGGCTTGAACTCAGGGTCTGGGCACTATCTTTTAGCTTTTTCACACAAAGTGAACACTCTATCACTGTGAACCACAGTGCCACTTCTGGTTTTCTTGTGGCTAATTGGAATAAGACTGTCATGAAGACTTTCCTACATGGATTGGCTTTGAACCTTGATCCTCAGATCTCAGCTTCTGGAGTATCAAGGATTTCACTAGTGAGCCACTAGTGCCCTTCTAGAGTAGTAGTTTTGAGTGAAAAAGCTAAGTTCTCAGGCTGTGAGTTCAGGCTCCAGTACTGGCACATTCACATAGAGAGGCACACAAGAAAGAGGTGGGGGGGCAGAGGAGGAGGAGGAGGAGGAAGGAGCTGGATGTCTGTAATTTGTAATCCAGCATAGCAAGATGAGAGACTGACAGACAGACAGATTGACTGAGAGGCTATCTTAGCATGTATAAGACCACATAGAGACATAGAGGTCATTTAGCTAACCTTGTAATTATGCAAAATGGGTGGGTATAAGAGAATGATGGAGCATCTCCAAACACAGGGCCAGCACTTACCCAAGTGTGGTCATGGTGACAATTGTATACCAGAAGGCTGCAGGGATACTTGTAAAGTTGGTTTTACTGGTCCCCTTCTCAGCATAGAACATGACAGTGGCGAAGATGATGATGGCCATGGTGAGGGAAAAAAGGAGAAAGCCCAGCTCAGAGGCACAGCTCTTGAGTGTGTAGCCCAGAATCCGCAAGCCCTGTGAGTGCCTGGAGAACTTGAAGATGCGGAATACCCGAAACACACGCAGGGTGACAAAGGCACCAGAGACATCATCATTCTTGGGCACAAAAAGCCCAATGTAGTAGGGAAGGATGGCCACCACATCGATGAGGCTCATGACACTTCGCAGGAAGCGGCAACGACTGGGGGCGGCAAAGAGCCGCAGGAGATATTCCCCAGTGAATATGAGCACGCAGGCCGTGTCCATACAGAAAAACGCCATGGGGAAGCGGTCACCACAGGGCTGCTCCCTCGGGGGCCTCCGAGCAGGACCACGGCATGGGATGGTTTCTACCACGTTGGCAATGACCGACACAGCGATGAAAAACCCGGTTACATAGTAGAAAACGAGAGCTGCGGTGCTCGTGTGTGGGTTCTCGAAGGCCCTCCAGAGCCTCTGTCGGAGGGAGCTACCTGCAGGTAGGGCTGGGCCTTCCCCAGCCTGTTCAGCCTCCTCATCTTCTGCCAGGCGCTCAGCATTTTCCTTCTTTCGATCTCGGTATTCTTCAAGACAACAGTCACCCACAAGCTCGGGGACCAGGCCATAAAAGGCCAGCTCCTCATCAAAGGCCTGGATACACTCCTGCCTGGGACAGTGCAGCCTGCCTGTACGGTAGAAGTTCAGCACATGCCGGAACATGTCTGGGTCACGATCGAAGAAATACTCGCCTGAGTCGGCATCATAGAAGAATTCTTTCTCTGAGCTTCCCAGGAGGGTGTCTGGGTAGCGATCCAGTGTGTTTTTCCATGTCTCGAAGCGCCTGCCGCTCACGTTCACCACCAGAACCTCATCTCCTCGAGATGCCTTTACTCCGGGTGCGGGAGGCAAGGGTTGCTGGGCTAGGGGCAGCCAGCCCACAGCGGCCGCCCGTGCAAAGGGCAACCACGTGGCCACACCTGCCGCCATCCTGAGGGACTCCCCAGGCTCTCGGAGACTTGGAGGGGTAGTTGTTTAGGAGAATATAGCTGTCTCCAGGATGATGGGCGCTTGAAGAGGCCCTGGATAAGAAACTGGGAATGTCTAGAGAGGCCAAGAGGAACCAGGAGGAAAGGGGGGAGAGAGAGAGAGAGAGAGAGAGAGAGAGAGAGAGAGAGAGAGAGAGAGAGAGAGAGAGAGAGAGAGAGAGAGCGCGCGCTACTTGGGGGCATTTAAAGAGCCTAGGAAGGGTCTGAGTGGTGTCTGCAAGGGTAAACAAGGGTCCCAGGTGGCCTAAGGGGCCAAGAAAGATCCTCAGAATTAGGGAGATGGAGATGATTATAGAATGATCAACATGCTCCTGACAAATCGAGGGTGAGGGGGGTGGAGGGGAGGGAATCTAAAGGAACCAAGAAACAGGTGGGGAACTGTGCACACACTCAGAGTTCTCAGGGAAGGAAAAAGGGCTTGGGTTGTCTTAACCAAAATAGAGAGTGGCTGGGGCATCCAGGATGGGCCCAGAGGAGCTTCAAAGAGGCTGTGTGTCTGGAGTGATTAGAAGCCCCTCAAGGATCTAGAAAGGGGCTGGAGCTTCTCAAGGGTGGCTACAGAGCCAGGAGGTTATAAAGAGGCTACAAAGTGTCTAGGGAGCGCTTAGAGCAGCCAAGAAGAGCCTGGAGGGTGTTCACTAGGTTCTATAGTAGCTCTGGGGAAGGCAAAAGCCAGGCCCCACTGGTAGCGCTGGAGAGAAGAATGGGGTAAACTGAAGGGGGTAGATCTGGAGCTGGGTAGACTAGTAGATGTAGAGGGGAGTATATCTAGAGGGGTTCAGGAAGCCCAGGGTCCACAGTGTAAAGAGTTTGTGTGTGTGGGGGGGAAGGGATCCAGGGAATCCCCAGGGGCTGGAATTCAAACTGCAGCAAAGTTGGGCACAGATATTGAGCACCGCAGAGAACTGCAAAACACTAAGAGGCAGGGGTTTCCTCCCACCCGGGTACCACCTCGAAATGAGCAAGACAGGGGGTGGGGTTTTGAGAGGGAGTTGGGCGTGTCTCCAGGGAGGGGGCTGCTGGATCTCGCAGGAGGCTGAGGGGGCGGGGGGGGGGGGGCTGGAAAAGCCCCAAGAGGGTTTGATACCATAGGTTAGGGGCAGATCTGGGGAAACCACACCCCGAGGGGATGGCGATGTACTTGGGCAGCAATAGCGGCTGCAGAACACAGCAGCCACAGCCTGGCCTAGAGGGGAAGGCGGCACCGGCAAAGGGAAAGGGGCTGGGTCCCTGGAAGGAGGCTCTGGAAGGATAAGGTCTGGTGGAGATGCCTGGGGGCTGTCCCAGGTTGAGCTAGGAGGTGGGGGGCTGGACCAGAGAAGGACAAGGACAGCGCTGTTGGTAGTCCCCTCCCCCTCCCCATAGAGCGGTCCTCACCTGTGTCCCCGCCGCTGCTGCAGCACAGCAGCGATGGGGCTGGGGTACCAAACACCGGAGCTCCCGGCCCCTTCTGCAGAGCTGCCCGAGTTGTCTTCCTGCTCCAGCTCTCTCCTCTCTCTCTCTCTCTCTCTCTCTCTCTCTCTCTCTCTCTCTCTCTCTCTCTCTCTCTCTCTCTCTCTCTCTCTCTCTCTCTCCTCTCCCTCTCTCCCTCTCTCTCTCCTCTCCTCCTCTCCTCCTCTCTCTCTCTCTCTCTCTCTCTCTCTCTCTCTCTCTCTCTCTCTCTCTCTCTCTCTCTCTCTCTCTCTCTCTCTCTCTCTGTCCCCGCCCTCTGAGCTTGCCTGGAGATGGAGTGAGAGACAGGGAGGGGCCTCGTGGCTCCCCGAGCCCCCTCCCCTAGGACAGCCAGAGAGGGACCCTGGGGAGACTCCGCCTCCTACAAAGCTGGTTGGGCCTCAGTCGCGTCATCTGGAAAATGGGGGTGGCAGCGAGTGTTGCCAGTTCTCCCCATCTCCTTCCTGGACTCCCCCCTCTTCCTGCCCAGCTCTACCCCCAGGGGCACCCCCACCCCACCCGCCTGAATCAGCAGCACTTAGCAGATCGGATCGATGGAGAGGCGTCCATTAATGGCCCCAGAGCGGAGTGCCACGGGGAATGATGCAGCGCAGTGTCCCATCCCCACCCCCCAGGCTGTGAAAGGGCAGAAGCTGGACGGGAAGCGGGGGTATTACAGGAGGTGTTTCTCTAGACAGCCAGGTCTCTCCTGAGACCCCATGGGGGGCATGAGTCGCAGTGCCAGCTCTAAACAAGATTTCCAATGTTGGGACTGGCGTACCGCTCTTCCATCCTGTTTTCCGATGTGAAGAGGAGTCATGGAAGTGCAGATAGGGACAATCCGGGCTCTACCCTCTTAGCCTGACAGACCCTCTGCCAAGGGTGGGGGGGCGGGGCTTCCTTATCTGTCCACATCCAGTGCCCTCAAATAACACCTCTTCCTCTAGAGAGAGCTCAGTGCCTGGGTGATGAGAAGAGCACTTTGTATGGAGTGCTTCTGGCAAGCATAGGAGGATCCAAACCCCAACTATGCCACTGATTTGATGCGTCCTTGGGCAAGTGACTTGCATTGTTTCCTCAGTTGTTAGATGGAGTTATCCCAACTTAAGTGTCATTTGGAGATTGCACTGAAGTGATGTGATATGGCACAGGGCCTGGCAGGATGCTTTATTTATTTATTCATTCTAAGACAGGGTAGCATGGTTGGCCTCAGCTTTCTGAGTGCCAGGGTTATGAATGTGTACCACCATGCCCAGCTATGATGCAAGATATTAAATAACTAAAGGTGTTTGGCGAGAGGGGGCTCAAGCTTAGCCTTTCAATCCATATATCCATCCATAAAATTGTCCATCTTCTTCTATCACACACTTGATGTCCATTCTTCCAACCTATCCACCAATCCATACGCCCATCTCTTCCTTTATTAATCTACCCACAAGTCTACTCATGCATTTGTATGTTCACTCCATCCACCTAACCATCTGCCAACGTATCTGTATGTATCAACCCACCTATTTGTCCTTTCACCCATCATTTATGCCCCTACTTTATCCTCCACTCATTAGCTCATCCACCCCTTTACGAAGCAATTTACTCCCCGTGTCCACCCATCAACCCAATTCATGCACCTTCCTATTAGTCTGTCCATTTACATCTACATATATCCATATTCTATCCACTTACTGATGTCTTCATATATATATATATATATATATATATATATATATATATATAAACCACCTACCCATCCATTTATTTCTCAATGTATTTATCATCCATCCTTGCATCTTCCCACTTACATTTAGCCATTAGTCCACCCAACCACTTATCCATCCTGCCATATGTCCACTCCTCTACAACTGCCACCACACCCACCCACCCACCCATTTATCCTAAGATCATTTTATTTCAGAGTTTGAGAGGTTGGTCAGGCAGCAGGCTAGGTAAGGTGAGGTAGAGCAAGGTGCAGACTTCCCTTCCCCATTCCACTGGAGTGACCTCCCCATTCCCAGCACATCCCTCTTGATTGAAAAGAATGAGACCAGACAGTCAGTGGGTGGGCCCGTCTGGCCAGATGGTATTTTGGCAGCACAGCCTTTACACACACACACACACACACACACACACACACACACACACACACACACACACACACACACAAAGACAGACAGACAGACAGACACACACACAATTGCTAGAATGCTGAACATGGACTGCATCCCCACCCAACATCCCCAGTCCCCAAAGTAGAGTAGCGAGGCTTTCAAACATAAATTAAAAAATAAAATAATTAAAAAAAGGAGTTGTTCTTGGGGAGGGAGAGCTCATGCAGAGATGGAGGCAGAAGCCCCTGGACTAGGGCTAAGAAGGAGAAATCCCTGCCCTTCCCTTGGGACCCTCCCCTCCCCCTGACTCTCTATGGGCCTTTGCCCTAAGACAGGTATTAACACCAGCCATAGGCCTTTGCCCCTTTAATGTTCAGTCTCCCAAACTACTAGATTTTGATGCCAGCCTTCATTTTCCCACCACAGCCCAAGGGAAAGGCATCCTGGGGGCTGGAAAGGGGAGGGAGTAGTTGCAGTCTGCAGATCTTTAGCTGGCTTCTCCAGGCTGTAGGTCTGGATCAGGAGAGCCCACACACTCCTTGCTCAGCCGTACAATTTCCTGGGACAGAACTTCCATGTCCTAAGAAACAAATGAGCCATCAAGAACCAAAGAAAGTAGGCAGGGATTACTCTACCCACCAAACCTGGGGTGTTATCTATGACTTCCTCCTCTTCTCATTAATCAGTGCCTAGCAGGGTCTTGGCCTGAGGTGGGAATGTGCCTGGAGAAGCTCACAGTGTCCTAGAGGGCTAGACTAAGAGGTTTTGAAGATGGCAGGGGGAATCTGTAGAACTAAGGGGATGAGGTAGATCACCTTCTGTAGCCTGGTATTCCTACAGGATACAACTGTTACCCTCATCACCTCTTTTAACAAATATGAGCTGCTTCTCCAAGTAGGATCCGAGTCTGACCACCCCAGAGATGTGGAAATATTTGGTGAGGACAAATGGGCATATGAATGGCCACATTGGGAATCCACAGCAGGCAGTGTGCTGAGCATAACAGGGTATTAGGTCACTGGGTAGGTATTGAAAGGTAGGACAAAGGGTGATGTATAAGTAGATAAGGAAGAATAGTGGGTCTTGAAACAGGTGGAAGTACAGCAGGGTAGGTAGTCAAAGGGATAAATGGTTGGGTGAATGCGTGTATGAATGAACAAGTGGGTGCATGGATGAATAGAGAGAAGAATAAATGACTAACTGCTACGTTGACTGGAGGATGGAAGAAAGGAGCATGTAAGGGAGGTGGATGAATAGGTAGGATGGTGGCTGGGTTGACCAGGGACAGAGTAGCTGAGGAGGTAGGAGGCTGTATGGATGTATGGTGAGCGGGTAGGCCACACTTACCTTGTGCAAATGCATATTTTTGGTAAGCTGCTCCTCTAGCATGTTCTGGAGCTTCTTGTTCATCTCCCGAAGGTTCTCATCACCTGGCTTTACTAGGTCTCTTAGGACGCTGCCCAGCCCACTTCGGTCTGTGTGGCCTGCTGCCACAGAAACATCTGCAAGGTTCCCAGGCTGAGTACCACGCTCTCGGCAGTGTCCAAGGAAAGCCAAGAGAGTGGGCAGAGCCAGAGGAGAAAAGAGGGAAACAAAGTATAGACAAGGGAGAAGCCATGTTATATAGAGGGCGCGCAAGCTTCAATGTGAGCAATACAGCTATCACTTACTAGCCATGTGACCCTGAGAAATATAGACCGTGGCCAAGTGCTAGTGGCTCATGCCTGCAGTCCTAGCAACCTACTCAGGAGGCTAAGATCTGAGGATCACAGTCCAAAGCCAACCCAGGCAGGAAAGTCCATGAGACATTTTTTGCCAGTCCTGGGGCTTAAACTCAGGGCCTGGGCACTGGCCTTGAGACAGCTCAAGGCTAGCTCTCTACTGCTTGAGCCACAGCACCACTTCTGGCTTTTTCTGAGTGTGTTGTAACAACGAATTGGACCCAGGGCTTCCTACATGCTAGGCAAGCACTCTACCACTAGGCCACATTTCCAGCCACTACCTAGTCCATGAGGCTTATATCCTATAAACTACCAAAAAGCTGGAAGTGGAGCTGGGGCTCAAGTAGTAGAGCACTAGCCTTGATGAAAGGAAACTCAATGTCCTGAGTTTAACTATGGCACACAAAAAAGGGATAAGATACAAAAAAGGAAAATTTATAAAGATAATAGAGCTAGCGAGACAAGATGGAAGGGGATAGAAAAAGTGACGCTGAGGAAAGAAAGAAAAAACAGGAACAAGTAGGGGGAAATCAGAGGGAAGGAGAAAGACAATACAGACATAGGGAGAAGAAAATGGAGAGATGATAGGGACCTGGAGATGAGAGAGGAACCAGGATAAACGCACAAAAACTTCCCTACTCCTCCCCCCCCACATACACCACGTAATGGGTCTTGTCAGTTCCAAGAAAAGAAAAGTCACAGCATAGATCAACGGAGGAAGGTGAGGTAAAGGCTGGACTGAGAAGGGGACACTGACCAATCCGACTGTCCATGACATAGGTCTCAATGATGGCACTCTTCCGGCAAAGGTCCTCTGCCATTGAGGCACTGCTCACTTCTAGATGTTTGACCTGCAAGTACAGCCCAACCCATTTCAAGTCTCTCAACTGAGTTCACTCATAAGATGAGGAGATCCAACCACAACCCCTTCTTCACTGCTCATCCCCAGAGTACTTAAAGTGGAAATGAGCAGGCAGATATGATAGTACCTTCTCCTCCAGCATCCATTTCTCCTGCTGTGTTTCAGCCAACCGCTGAAAGAGTTCAGCCACTTCTTCATCTGACAGCTCTGCTGGCCGAGGGGGTTGGGCCTGAGGGCTGCTGGATAAGGACTGCAGAAAAGAGGAAAAACCAGCTCAGGTCTGGCAAGGCCTATGCTAGACTTGAGTCAGAGGTTAGAGGTGATAGGAGACCATGGGCCTTGTGGATAGGGCTGGACAACAATATTGGAACGCTCCAAAACTCATTCCCCTTGGCCAAAAGGCTGGGGGGGGGGAAGAGACAGTGTAATCACTGTATCAGAGATGCAGAGAGGCACTGGATGAGAGATGAAGATCCAGTTGACAGGAAATGAAGGTAAGAGCAGAATAAGCTACATGATACCATTAGGAAGTTAGAAGAGAGGCCGGGAGTGAAGCTTAGAGGTAGAGTGCTTGCTTAGCATGCACAAAACCTGGGTTTCAACTCCTCAGAACCACACAGAAAAAAGCCAGAAGTGGTGGTATGGCTAAAATGGTAGAGCACTAGCCATGAGCAAAAGTGTCCAAGGATAGTGCCCAGGCCCTAAGTTCAAGCCCCAGGACTGGCAAAAAAAAAGAAGCTTGAAGAAAAAAGTAGGTATCAGTGGCTCATGCCTGTAATCCTAGCTACTTAGGAGGCTGAGCCTGCGGATTATGATTTGAAGCCAGCCCAAGCAGTAAACTCTGCAAGACTTACCTCTACTAAAACTATTAAAAAAGATGGAAGTAGAGCTACAGCTCAAGTGGTCGAGTGCTAGCCTTGAGCACAAAAGCTCAAGAATAGCATCCAGACCCCGAGTTCAAGCCCCAAGATCATAAAAGGGAACCATTTCCTGCAGACCAACAGGGCAGGTCTTTTCCAAACACTAGTATGTAGGGAAAAAGTGACTGCACTAAAGCTACTGAAGACACAGAAAACTACCACAAGCAAGATATGCTCTAAATATTGATTGTACAATAAGGGCTGTTTTGGGGACAACCATAGAAGTCTGATTACAGTCAAAGTAATAGAGGAAATGAAAATTTAAATTAGGAAGATACCAAGGTAGAGAGAGCACTTGAACATATATAGGTTATTCTTTACCCCATTTGGGTTTAAAATAGAGAAAAAGTTAGAAGGATGTAAGTTGGGATTGTGGGTATGTGTGTATGTGTGCACACTCATGCGTGCTTGCCAGTCCTTGGGTGGCTACAGCTTTAACACTTAAACCACAGCTCCATTTCTGGGTTTGTGGTAGCTAATTAGAGAGTCTTACGGACTTTTCTGCCTGGGCTGGCATCAAACCATGATCCTTAGATCTTAGCCTTCTGAGTAGTTATGATTATAGTCTTGAGTCACCAGCACTTGTCTTTTTTGTCAGTTCTAGAGCTTGAACTCAAGATCTGGGCACTGCCTTTGAGCTTTCTCAAGGCTAACGCTCTACCAATTGAGTCACAGCACCACCTCTGGCTTTTTCTGTATATGTGGTACAGAGGAATCAAACCCAGGGTTCCATGCATGGTATGCAAGAACTCTACCACTAGGGCACACTGCTGGTCCTGTATTATTCTTTTTTAGATAAGATCTCACTATGTTGCTTAGGCTTGCCCCAACCTCCTAAGCTTAAGTAGTCCTCCTGTCTCCTGAGTAGCTTAGATTACAGGCTTGTGCCACTGTTCCCAATGAGCCTAAGAATAATAGTGTAGTCAGGAGTTGGTTGCTCATACCTGCAATCCTAGCTATTCAGGAGAGTGGGATCTGAGGACTGCTGTTTGAAACCAGCCAGGAGAAAAAATTCAATGAGACATTATCTCTAAATAATCAGGTAAAAGTCAGGTTGGAAGTGTGGCTCAAGTGGTAGAGCACTACTTATGAGCAAGTAAGCAAGGCTAGTGAGTATAAGACCTCAAGTCCAACGCTGGTATCAGGAAAAAAAAATCTCTAGATGAAGATAGGATTCTTTCATCTAAATTTCTAAAAAAAACAAAAAAAAGCTCTGGCTTTCTTCAATCACTATAATATATAGACACAGAATAAAAAATATTAACAAAAGTGATTGCTGAGGAAATAATGAAATAGTAATAATAATAAATTGGAAAAAGGGATTTGTTTTACAATGAAAATGAAAAATGAGTGCCCTATCCCCATGTAGCAATAAGAACCCAAGGTGATGAGCTTGAGTAAGGTGACAAAATATTTGTGCTAGCCTGGGCATCAGTGGCTCATGTCTATATTCCTAGCTACACAGGAGGCTAAGATCTGAGGATTGTGGTTCAAACCCAGTATGGGCAGGAAAGTCCATGTGACCTTATCTCTAATAACCTTCTCAGTAAAAGCTGGAAGTGGCACTGTAGCTCGAGTGGTAGAGTGTTAGTCTTGGGCAAAAGAAGCTCTACGACAGCAACCTAGCCCCCGAGTTCAAACCCCAGGACAAGCAAAACAAAAATACAAACAGACAAAAGGAAAAAAAAAAACCCTTGTGCTAAGGACTGGTGGTGTAGCTCCTTCAGTGATAAAGCATGTGTCCTGGGTTGGATCCTTAACATCCAAATACAAGAAAGAGAAAAGGAAGGGATCAGAGTGTGGCCTAGTGGTAGAGTGCTTGCCTAGCATGCACAAAGCCCAGGGTTCAATTTCTCAGTAGCACACACACAGAAAAAAGCCAGAAGTGGTACTGTGGCTCACGTGTTAGAGCTCTAGCCTTGAGAAAAGCCCAGGGACAATACTCAAGGCCTGAGTTCAAACACCAGTACTGGCAAAAAAAAAACAGAGGAAAGTAAATACTATGGGAAAGTTCATATAGATATCTTCAGTTAAGGGAAAAGTAGGACTAGCCAGGATTTGGGGTGGGAGAATTTGAGACTACAGACTCTTCCTTGGTCCTTACCCTCGCTGGAGCAGCAGAGCTCTCTTTCTCTCGCAAGATCTCCCTGTAGCTAAAGGAGGAGATGCTACTGCTATCCCCTGTCTGAGTCCGGCTTGGTGAGTTCATCTCAGAGAGAACTAGTTCCTCGAGACCTGAATAATAAAAAGAAAAGAAATCTGAGCCATGGGTTCCAGAGCAGTGACAGACAAAAAGGGGCAGAAATAGATTTTGCCAGTCCCAGAGCTTGTACTCAGGGCCTGAGCACTGTCCTTGGACTTTCTCAAGGCTAGAGCTCTACCACTTGAGCCTCAGAACCACTTCCAGCTTTTTTCTATCTATGTGGAACCAAAGACTCGAACCTGGGTCTTCATGCATGCTAGGCAAGCACTCTACCACTAGGCCAAACTCCCAGCCCCCAGGGTCCTGACTCTTACACTCTAAAAACAACAGGGTTTCCTGGGGCCCCTTTGCTGAACAATTTCGTCCATGCTATTTCATGACCTCTATCTAGCTACAGTCAGCAACGTCCAGGCCCACCTCTGGAAAGGTACCCTGAGATCCATGGGTCCTTTTTGTTTTTGATAGTCCTGGGGCTTGAACTCAGGGCCTGAGCACTGTCCTTGGGCTTTCTCAAGGCTAGAGCTCTACCACTTGAGCCACAGAAGCACTTCTGGCTTTTTTCAATGTATGTGGTACCAAGGAATTGAACCTGGGTCTTTGTGCATGCTAAGCAAGCACTCTACCACTAGGCCCCCAGAAATAGATTTGACAGCAAAGAAAAAAGGCAAAGAGACACCAGCATGGGGAAAGGCAAGTAGGCAGAAATAGAACAAAGTCAGCTGCTGGTGGTTCCCACCTGTAATCCTAACTACTCAGGAGGCTGAGGTATGAGGATCAAAGTTCATAGACAGCCCAGGCAGTAAAGTCCATGAAACTCATCTCCAAACCAACCACCAAAAAGGAAGAAGTAGGGTTCTGACTCAAGTAATGAGCATCAACTTTGAGTGACAAAGCTAAAGGACAGCATCAAGGTCCTGAGTTCAAGTCCTAGTACTGGCACACACATAATAAAAGAAGGCAATGATAGGATAAATAAAAAGCTGCATACTAGTGGCTCATGCCTGTAGTCCTAGGGATGAGATCTGAGGATAACGGTTCAAAGCCAGCCAGAACAGGAAAGTCCATGAGACATTTACCTCCACAGAACCATCAAAAAACCAGAATCGGTGCTTTGGCTAAAAGTAGTAAAGGACTAGCCTTGAGATAAAAATTTCAAGGAAAGCACTTATGTCCTGAGTTCAAGCCCCATGACCTACAAAACAAAAACAAACACCCCCCCCACAAAAAAAACAGAAGCCAAGTGCCAGTGCCTCATGCCTATAATGCTAGCTGCTCAGAAGGCTGAGAGTCTGAAGATCATGGATAAAAGCCAGACTGGGAACTAAAAGTCCATGAGATTCTTATCTCCAATTAACCACCAAAAAGCCAGAAGTAACCTGGTGCCAATGGCTACTCAGGAGGCTGAGATCTGAGGATTGTAGTTCAAAGCCAGCCTGTGCAGGAAAGTTCATGAGACTCTTATCTCCAATTAACCACCAGAAAACTGGAAGTGGCACTGTGGCTCAAAGTGGTAGAGCTCTAGCCTTGAGAAAGTCCAAGGACAGTGCCCAGGTCCTGAGCTCAAGCTCAGGATGGCAAAAAAGAAAAGTCCAAGGACAGTGCTTAGGCCCCACAACAGGCAAAAAAAAAAAAAAAGGACAGAACGCAGGACCAAAGGCCCCACAGCAGGCCTAACCTGCCTGTCGTCCTGCCTCACCTGAGCGGCTCTTGCTGTTGGTGAGGATGTCCTGCAGCCTCTCCTGCAGCTTATCAGCCCGTTTCCGCTCCAGGTGTAACTGACGCTTGAGATCCTTGAGCTTGGGGAAATGCGGAAAAGACAAAAGATGAGGGCTTAGTCCCAAGCCACAAGGATGCAGGGGCACAAGCTAGGAAGGGGCTATATTTGGCACTCCCCAGCCCTCCCATCTTACTGCAGCGCTGCCCTTCTTCTCCAGGATCCGCTGACCGTCCACTGTGTCTTTCACCTCCTATGATTAAAGAAGGTACAGCTGGCAGGTGACCACAAGACTACCTATAATGCACCCTCTTTCTGTCCCAGGTTGTAGACTGAGACCCAGGCCTCTCTCTGGAACCATGTGAGACCTGCTTCAGGTTGTTGATGGTCTTCACGTGATCATCTCTCTCCTCCTGGGCCTGCTGGAGCTGGTCCCGCACGGTTTTTAGCTCCTCCTCCTTGTCCTGTAAAGTAAACAGCAACTCAGGCCATAGTTGGAGAAACTTCTGGCTGCCCACAGTACTGCCTGTCAGTACCCAAACAAGAACATCACCAAATGAGAGGCACCTTCAACTCAGCAGCATGCTGCTCCTGGCACTGCTTCAGAGCTTCCTCTTGTTCCTGCTGCTGCTCCTGCAAGGATTCCTAAACGACAAGTTCCAAGTCTAGCCATGCCCTACCCAGAACATGTCATGGCCAGTTATGGATGGGCAGACTTCTATAAGACTCATGGGGATATAAAAAAAATAAATAAATAAAAACCTTTTAGGCCAGGAGTGTTGCCTAGTGGGTAGAGTGCTTGCCTAGCATGCACAAAGCCCTGGGTTCAATTCCTCGGTACTACATACACAGAAAAAGCCGGAAGTGGTGCTGTGGCTCAAGTAGTAGAGCGATAGTCTTGAGAAACTCAAGGACAGTGCCCATGACCTAAGTTCAGGACTGGCAAAAAAAAACCCCAAAGACTTTTAGCTTGGCGCTAATGGATTTCACTGTAATCAAAGCCAGCCTGGACAAGACAAAGGTGGCACTCTTTTGTTATTATTATTATTTTTTATCAGTTGTGGGGCTTGAACGCTGGGCCTGGGGAACTGCCTCTGGGCCTGGGGAACTGCCCCTGAGCCCTTCAGCTCAAGGCTACGACTCTACCACTTCTCAGATCTCGGCCTTTTGAGTAGCTAGAATTATAAGTGTGAGCCACCAGTGCTCCGCTCCTAAAATCTTAAATTCATGCTCTTAGCAGAATTCCATAGAATTGTAAGACTATACCATTTACATAATAAATCTAGCTATACATTTATATTTTTTCTCCCTCTCTCTTTTCCTCCCTCCCCCCTCCAGTTCTGAAGCTTGAATTCTGGGCTTAGATACTGTCCTTAAGTTTCTTTTTGCTCAAGGCTAGCACTCTGTCACTTGAGTCACAGTACCACTTCCAGATTTTTTAGTAATTTATTAGAGATAAGAGTCTCAAGAACTTTCCTGCCTGGGCTGGCTTTGAACCACAATCCTCAGATATTAGCCTCCTCAGTAGCTAGGGTTACAGGCATGAGGAACCAGCACTTGGTTTATGTTTATATTTTCTTTCTTTCTTTTCTTTCTTTCTTCCTTCCTTTCTTTTTCTTTCTTTCTTTCTTTCTTTCTTTCTTTCTTTCTTTCTTTCTTTTTTCCTTCCTTCCTTCCTTCTTTCCTTCCTTCCTTTCCTTCCTTCCTTCCTTTCTCTCTCTCTCTCTCTCTCTCTCTCTCTCTCTCTCTCTCTTTCTTTCTCTCTCTCCCTCTTTCTTTCTTTCTTTCTTTCTTTCTTTCTTTCTTTCTTTCTTTCTTTCTTTCTTTCTTTCTTTCTTTCTTTCTTTCTTTCCATAGGTCCTAAAGCTTGAGGTCTGGGCCTGGACACTGTCCCTGAGCTCTTCAGCTCAAAGCTACCGCCCTACCCCTTGAGCCACAGCCCCTTTCCCATTTTCTAGTGGTTAACTGGAGATAAGAGTCCCCTGGTCTTTAGTGCCCGGGCTGGCTTTGAACTGAGATCCTCAGATTTCAGCCTTCTGAGTAGCTAGGATTACAAGTGTGATCTGGGTATTTTCTTTTATTTAACAACACATAACACTTACTTACATGCCAGGAATGTTTGAAGGGTTTTACATATATTAACTCATTTTCTATAATTGTCCCGTTATAGATAGTATGATATTTTTTTCCTACTGGGGATTGAACCCAACAGCAAAAATTGCCTCTGGGGTCGGGAGTTTGGCCTAGTGGTTAAAGTGCTTGCCTAGCATGGAAGTGGTGCTGAGGCTCAAGTGGTAGAGCTCTAGCCTTGAGAAAGTCCAAGGACAGTGCTCAGGCCCTGAGCTCAAGTCTAGGACTGGCAAAAAAAAAACTGCCTCATGTGGGCCAAGAATGCAGTCTACTGTCTTTTTTTTTGCCTGTCCCAGGGCTTCAGCACCATCCTTAGGCTTTCTCAAGGCTAGAGCTCCACAGCACAATTTCTGGCTTTTTCCATGTATGTGGTACTGAGGAATCAAACCCAGATCTTCATGCATGCTAGGCAAGCACTCTGCCATTAGGACAAACTCCCGGCCCCTGCATACTACTACCTTTCAACCAAAGATGAAAAAGGGTCACAGGGAGATAAGAGAACTTGTCTAAGATCACACAACAACATGGCCTGGCCAGGAATTAAGCCTAGGGAAAAACAAGCAGTTCTACTCTCTGCTCTTTACTGCTAAATGAATTGCTTCTCTACTTTACCCTCTCTCCCTCTTCCTTTTCTTCCCTTTTGGTACCAGTTCTGGGGCCTGGGCACTGTCCTTGGACACTATTTGCTCAAGGCTAGTGCTCTGTCACTTAAGCACAGAGCCACTTCCAACTTTTTCTGTATGCATGTGGTTCTGAGGAATCGACCCAGGGCTTCGTGCATGCTAGGTGATCATTCTACTACTAGGCCACACTGCTAGTGAGGAATATCTTTTTATTTTTGGTGGTAGTTCTGGGGCTTGAACTCAGGGTCTGGGCACTGTCCCTGAGCTATGGGTTCAAGGATAACACTCTACCACTTGACCCATAGCTCTACTTCTAGCTTTTTGTGATTAATTGGAGATAAGAGTCACATGGACTTTCCTGCCCAGGCTAACTTAGAACTGTGATCCTTAGACCTCAGCCTCCTGAGTGGCTAGGATTATAGGCGTGAGCCACTGGTACCTGGAACACTGCTAAGTCAGGAGGACTGTTGGAAATATCTGTAGGTATAGAATATCTCGGAAAGTTCTAGGGTATGATGTCTCCCACTCCCCTAATTTGGCATGGGACCCCTAAGAAGCCTTTGGGCCTTCCCAGGTACCATCACTCACCTCAGCCTCCTTCAAGCGCCGTTCAAACCAGCCCTTGGCTCCATCCATTGAGTGTACCTGAGCTTGAAGTTCTTCGACCATCTGCTGGAGATTTTCCAGCTCCCGTGTTCGAGCCTAGAAGGGGTACTAGAAGAATGAGTACTTCCCACATGCCCCCTGGCCTATTAAGGGTTGAGGGCAGGATCCAAGTAGTAGAGCACTTGGGTTCAGTCCTCAGTAGTGCCAAAAAAAAATTGCTGGGTGCCAGTGGCTTACATCTATAAACCTAGACACTCAGTAAGGGGAGACTGAGATGTGAGGATTTCCAAGCAGTTAAGAGAGAGAATATTATCTCCAATTAGCCACTAAAACCTAGAAGTGGTATAAGTGGTGAAGCCTTGAGCAAAAAGGCACAGGGACAGTGCCCGAGTCCTGAGTTCAAGCATAAAAGAGACAGAGACAGAGAGAGACATATAGATGGAGAGACACAGAGAAGGGCATCAGCAGCAGCATCAAACCACCCAAGAGCCTTTTCCTCCTTGGATGGACATACAGACAGACATACAGGGACAGAAAGAGACAAAGAAGGGTATCATCACCAACCCACACCAACCTTTTCCTCCCTGATCTGTCCACGGAGTTCTTCCTCCTGCCGCTTCTTGTCCTCATGCAGCTCTCGGAGCTCACGTTCATAGCGGGCACGCACTCCTAATATCTCCTTCTCGTGTCGTAATCGGATGGCACCCAGCTCTTCCTTGTGCTGAGACTTTTCCTGCATTGTCTCCATTGCTAGCTCATCCAGCATGACCTTCCTCTTGTCAGCACTCTGAGAGACAGGAAAGGGGCAGTCAACTTCCTCCTCCAACACCAGAAAAGACTCATCACTGTATTTTCATGCCTAAGGAACTGGCCTCTCCCAACGTCTTGAAACTAGTGAAGTCACTCAGCCATTTTTATAGGAATGATCACATTCACTTCATACTCCCAGGATTAAGACATATGATATGCATGCATGTGCACAAATCTCCATAGGTGGGCCAGTCTCTCACCCCATTGTGTTTCTCTTACCTTCCGAGCCTCCTGGAGGTCCTGGATCAATTGCTCCTTTTCCTGTCCTATATCTTGTAGTTGTTCCAGTAGCCGATTATTGGCTCTTAATGACTCCTAATGCAGGAACAGAAGGAATTAAGTATGATGGAATCTCTAGTAGGTACCCAATCATGAGGATACTTCTGATAGACCCTATCAGAAAAGTGGGTGTTATGGGGCCGGGAGTTTGGCCTAGTGGTAGAGTGCTTGCCTAGCATGCATGAAGAACCGGGTTCAATTCTTTGGTACCACATACATAGAAAAAAGCCAGAAGTGCTGCTATGGCTCAAGTGGTAGGGTTCTAACCTTAAAAAAAAAACCCAAGGATAATGCTCAGGCCCTGAGCTCAAGCCCAGGACTGGGAAAAAAAATTTTTAAGTAGGTGTTATGATCTCCATAATAGGACAGACACTGTTAGTTGCTCCCTAGTATTCATTCTTCCGTACTTCCCTAGCAATAGAATTTGTGGTTGAGGTGGTCTAAATGACATTTCTTCTTCTTTAGGCACAAACACTTGATTCATTTCTTTCTCATTTTATTTCATGTATATATGCACGTGTGTGTGTGTGTGTGTGTGTGTGTGTGTGTGTGTGTGTGTGTGTGTGTGTGTGTGTGTGTGTGTTGAGCACCTGTATCCTGGTATTAGGGCTTGAACTCTGGGCCTAGGCACTATCCCTTGGCATTTACCACTTGAACTACAGCTCCAACTTCTGGCTTCCTGGTGGTTAGAGATAAACAGTCTTACAGAATCTGCTTCGGTGGCTTACACCCATAATCCTAGCTACTCAGGGGGCTGAAATCTGAGGACTGCAGTTTGAAACCAGCCAGGGCAGAAAAGTCCATGAGACTCTTATTTGTAATAAACTACTCAGAAAAAGTCTGCAGCGGTGCTGTGGCTCAAGTGGGAGAGTGCTAGCCTTGAGAACAAAGAGACTCAGGGACAACCCCACGTCCTGATTTCAAGCCCCAAGAACAGCAAAAATAAAATCTCACAAATCTTTCTACCCAAGCTGACTTTGAATCTTGCTCCTCAGATCTCAGCCTGAGGTATAAATATTCCAAAATGTAAAAGAATCTAAAATCAGAAATCCTTCTGGCCAGAACTGTTTGGGGTAAAAGAAATTCTACTGATACTATGGAATTAGACTAGATAGCCTAGCAACCTAACGGTAGCTCATGCCTAAAATCCTAGATACTCAGGAGGCTGAGATCTGATGATTATGGTTTTAAGGCAGTCTGGGTAGGAAAGTCCATGAGACGATACTAAGGAACTTCAAGACAGACCAGAACAGGAAGTGTTACCTGTAGCTGGGAGTTGAGGTCATCTTTCTGTCCCATGAGATCTTTGTATTCAGTCTGTCGCTGTTGTAATTCAGCTGTCAGCCCAGTGGTCTGTTCCCGGAGCATATTTAGTTCCTGTGTCTTTGCTGTTTGGATCTGGAGAAAGTGGTGGCAATAGGCAATGAAGTGTAAAGGACCTGAAGGCCTAGGCAGAGGATATGAGCTTCCCAGTTTCAGGAAGACAGATAAGTATGAAGAGAGGTAGAGAGAGAAAACTTCTAAGAGAAAAAACAGGGAAGGAAATGTAAAAATGAGACATCTATACAATGAAATATGACACAATGATAAAAGAACAGACCATGTTTCATAGAGACAAATCTCACAGATACAAAGGTGTCAAAAAGAGGCAAGCCATAGGCACAGAGCATTGATTACATTCATATGAAGATGAATAACAATGAAGATGAATAACAAGCAAAAGGAATCTATGCCACTAAAGATCAGTATAATGGTTATTCCTAAGGGAATACGCATGGGACAGGGTAAAGGGAACCTCCGATGGTATTGAATATGCCTAATATCTTGATCTGGGAAGTGGCTACAGGGAGATAGAAAGATAGGAAGAGGAATGGATAGATAGGATTCACTGAGTAAATATAATATTTAAGATGATTACATTCCATGCACTTTACGGGACAGAATGTCAGAGAAGTAAGCATGCGATGATCAGGGGGATGAGGGCTGGAAGCCAACAAAAAAGAAGAAAAAGAGATGCCGGAGAACAGCAGAGGATCCAGACCACCTGGCCTGGATGTGGACCAGAAGCAGAGGGAGATAAGGGAACTGAGATGAGATCAGCAAGGGCTTCCAGGTGTCCTGTACCTGCTCCAGAGCAGCCAGGCTAGTCCTCAAGGCATTGTTCTCAGCCAATAGCCCTTCCACTTGCTCCTGGGCATCTGCACTCTGGATGGACACCTGGCCCCACCCCACGACAGATGAGAATAGGTCCAAGAGAGGGGACAGGACCTACCCGCAGCCAAGAAAGGAGACATACACAGACACACAGAGCAGGACTAGAAGAAATCAAGACACCTCCCACCACTAGGACCCTTGCCTGCTAGTCAAGGGCCCATTCAGTCTTCTCTTCACCCTCAACCCCAGCTCCATGAGGACAATGTACCTGATCTTGTAGGGCCCGCAAAGCTGCTGCATGTTCTAGGCGTTCTCCTTGTCGCTGATCTCTTAGTTCTGCCAAGCTCTGTTGGGAAGAGGAGGTCATAGGAGCCCATGTGAGATTTCAGCCTCCTCTGGGGTACATATATAACAATGTAGACATCATTCAACATGTTCCTAGCTTGGATATATCCATCAGAGGTCTCAGGGCCATCCAGACTCTGAGAACCCAAGGATCTCAAATACCTGCATTCTATATATCCTAGCATCAAAGAATCTCAGAAATTCTCAAGCTTCTAGCCCTTGATTGTGGGGAGCTGAAACTCTCTCAACCCCTATTAACAGGAAGTCTCACATTGCAATTCCAATCTGAGAGCCTCAAGGTTCTCAACCCCTAGATACCTCATATAGGGTCAGTACCCAAGAATACAGCTTCACTTAGACTCTAGATCCTAACTATCAATATAAACAATAAACTCCTAATTCCAGACCCTAGAGGTGTAACTCAAACAACCTCTTAGTTCCTTGTTCCTGGAGAAATATCGGACTGATGCTCCTAATCTTTCACACTGGTCCCCAGTCTCTAGGGATCTTCAGGCCCAGCTTTGGGAAGATTTCCATTTTCAAATGTGTGTGTGAGTGTGTGTGTGTGTACTCAAGCTTGAACTCATGGCCTGAGCACTGTCCATTAGCTTTTTCACTCAAGGCTGGCACTCTACCATTTAAGGCATAGCTCAACTTCTGTTTGTCTGATGGTTAATTGAAACTAAAAGTCCCAGGCCAGGAGCATGGCCTAGTGGTGGAGTGCTTGCCTAGCCCTGGGTTTGATTCCTTGGTACTACCAACACAGAAATGGCTGAAGTGGTGCTATGGCTCAAGTGGTAGAGTGCTAACCTTGAGAAAGCACAAGGACAGTGCCCAAGCCCTGAGTTCAAGCCCCAGGACTGGCAAAATAAGGAAGGAAAAAAAGAGAAAAGTCTCACAGACTTTTCTGTCCAGGCTGGTTTTGATTTCAGCTTCCTCAGTAGCTAGGATCATAGGCATGAGATCCCAGCTCCAAGCAAAGTTCTCAGTTTTACTTAAGACTCTTGTCCACAGCCCTGTATTTCTAGTTTCTAGAGCCTCCAGTTTACAAGCCATTTTATCTTCCATACCCAGGGTCCTCAAATCTAGGGAGATCAGATCCTTTGTACAGAAAAGCTCACAGGCTGAGAGCAGTGGCTCACACCTGTAATCCTAGCTACTTAGGAGGCTGAAATCTGAGGATCAAAGTTCAAAGCCAGCCCAGTCTCAAAAGCATCTGAGACTCTTATCTCCAATTAACCTCTAGATAACTGGGAAGTGGGGATTGGCTCAAGGGTAGGGTGGTAGCCTTGGGTTGAAGAGCTCAGGGACAGCGTGCAGGCTGAGTTCAAGCCCCATGACCCACAAAAAAAGCTCATTCTGGAGCCTATATCCACTTAAGATTTTTACTCTAGGGCTGGAAATGTGGCTTAATGGTAGAGTGCTTGCCTAACTTGCATGCATGAAGCCCTGGGCTTGATTCCTTACTACCACATAAACAGAAAAAAAACAGAAGTGGTACAGTGGCTCAAAGTAGTAGAGTACTAGCCCTGATCAAAAAGAAACTCAGGGATAGTATCCAGGCCCTGAGTTCAAGCCCCAGGACTGGCCAAAGAATAGAAGAGTTTTGCTCTAATTCCTAAAGATCTCAGACCGACCAGCTTTTGTTCACTGCTCTCAGGGGTCAACCACCTCACATACTCACTTTCCTATACATTTCAGGCCCAAATCAGACCCCTATACCTTTAGATGCTCCAATGTACTTGGCCTCTAGCCTCAACAACCCTACCACTGAAAGTCCTGAATCTATTTAACTCCCATGTCTTTAGCCCTCATGTGTTTCAAATGTACTAACACCCTAGTGCTTAAAAGTTTCAACATTACCCAGCTTGCAGTGAGACAGTTCCAGAGCTAATTCAACCCAATTACTGATTCCAGTTCCCAGTGGGAATTTTAGATTTATATAAACTCACAGCACACAATCTTCCAAGTCCTCAGCTCCCAGAGATCCCTGACACATGCATACTTCTACTGCAAACACTAGGGTCCCCAGGGCTTCCTTTTTCTTAGCTCTTGAGGGACCTATACCCTCTCTGTCCTTACATTTCCAACAAAGGGAATCTCAGGCTCCTAACCAGCATCTACAGACCTTAGCCCTCCCCAGATTCCCAGCCCTGATCTCCACTCCAGGGATCTTGGGACCCAGTACCCTCACCTGATTGGCAGCCTCGAGTTCCTGCTGCAACTTCTGGGTGCGAGCCAACTGGGCTCTGAGGTCAGCTTCCTTTCGTTGCTGTAACTCCTCTATTTTGTTCCTGGGGGTGAGAAGGTCTGGGCGCATGAGGCATAAGGCGAGGCCCATTCTCACAGCTTTGCCCTGTTGTCTTGGTTTAATTCTGCGGGGCATGGTTCCTATTTATGCACCTCTACCCTCAACCTTGGTAGTTACCTGCTGTCATTAAATAATGTCTCCTTCTCTGTCTGCAGACGGCAAAAACTGGGCATAAAAAGAGACACAGATGGGTCATTTCCACAAATCAATTCCCTTTAGGTCCTCAAAGCCTCTGGGGGGAAACCAAAAAATATACCTTTCTTGTTTCTTTTTCAGTTTCTCAGAAAGCTAGGAGAGAAGGAGAAAGGAGTGCAAACAAATAACAATGAGAATAACATTCATTTAATTCTCATAAATATGTCAATAACATTAATTAAAAAAAAACAAAGAATATTTACAGACACATCTTACTGAGTTCTTTCTGAAAGCCAGCATTTACTTATCTCATCCTGTGGAATCCCCAAATGGCCCTGAGAATTGAGAACTGTTGTACTGGATTTACAAACAGGAAAACTGCATTTCAAAAGGATTAAGTAATTTGGCTGCCCAGCTGGTCAACAGCAACATTGTCTCCGACTAGATTCTTTAGGTTCCAAAGGCCAGCATTTATGTTCCCAATATAGTGGCCAAAGGCCACAAGAGACAATGTCTAAGCTCAGAAGCCCAGAAATACAGGATCCTAATTGGGCCTCCAGATTCTAGGAGCCAAAAGTATGTTAAATCATTGGATGGATGAATGGATGTGTGACATTGGGAAGAAATAGACAAGGACCCACCATGCATAAGAGAGAATGAGACCACATTAGTGTATGCAACTCTGAGACATGAGTGTTAGCCTTTCCACTTTACACATGATGAAACTGAGAAAGCACATTGTCCCTTCTTCTCTGATAGGAAAAAGCCTGGCAGCCCCACCTTAGCAAGTTCCTCCTGTAGCCTGGATGTTTCAGCCTGCTTTGAACTCTACAGGAAGACATAAAGGGTGATGTCATCAGCAAGGAAAGGGAAGGCAAAGGCCTTCCCTGATCTCCCCACCTCCCTCACCTCTCAACCCACCAGATGATCATGTCAGATATCTTCATGGAACACAGGCAGAGGTAGAACATCTGCCTGTCTCCTAGCACTCAAGCCCCAACACCCTTAGATTCACCTCCAAGCCTTGCAGCTGCTCCCAGAGCAATCTCTTCTCCTCTTTCTCCATTTCCCATTTCAACTCCACCTCTGCCAGTGGCAGGGGGGCCGGAGCTGTGGGGATTGGGTCCATTGGGGGATCCCCCTGGCCCTCACTCACGGATGAGGACTTCATAGCCTCTTTCCCATAACGCTCCTGCAGGGCTGGTGGGAAGAACAAGGATGTGTGAAAAATAAGGTGTTCTATGAAGCTCTTTGCCATGCCTCAAAGAGATGGAGAACCACTTTTCTACCTGAGAAGTTATACAGACCCTGTCCAAATGAGCACAGGCTCATCCATGTTTCTAACAAATTACCTTTTATTAGCATGCATTAGTTGCACAAGGGGGGGAGATTACTGTGACATTTTCCCACGTGTAAACAATATCCCTTTATCAACATTCCCCATTTTCCTCTTCTTTAAGCATTTTTCAATAGCTTTCATTGTTCTATTGTTATTTTTGTGCAGATCCTGGAGTATGAACTCAGGGCCTGGATGCTATCCATGAGCTTTTCTACTCGATTAGTGCTTCATCATTTGAGCTAAAGCTCTATTTCTTGCTTTTTTAAATGGTTAACTGGAGATGAGCCTCAAAGACTTTCCTTCCTGGGCTGGATTAGAACTGCAAGCCAAATCTCAGCCTCAGCTCAAACATGAGCTAGCTACCAGCATCTAGCTCATTGTTCTATTTTCTGTCTTTCTCTTTCTTTCCTTCTTCCTTTCCTTCTTTCTTTCTTTCTTGTTCTTTTTTGCCAGTCCTGGGGCTTGAATTCAGGTCCTGAGCACTGTCCTTGGGCTTTTTCCTTAAGGACAGCGCTCTGTCACTTGAGCCACAGCACCACTTCCAGCTTTTGTAGGTATATGGTTCTGAGGAATCGAACCCAGGTCTTCGTGCATGCTAGGCAAACACTCTACCACTAGGCCAAATTCCCGGCCCCAGATCTCAGCCTTCTGAGTAGGTAGAATTACACTCATGATCCACTGTCTCTCAACTTGAATTCTTCCTGTGACCCCCTAATTCCCATCTGTATTTTAGATGGGAATCCTTCCTGATCACAGAACTAGAACCCATTAACACAGAAGTCCTAGCTGCTCATCAAAAACCTTCCCATAGTCCACCAAGCTGTCATCTTTCAGATTTAACCTAGGTTCAGAATCTTTCCAACATGCCAGACACAGGTGTCTCGCTCCTACTACTCAGGAGGCTGAGATCTGAGGAAGGCAGTTCAAAGCCAGCTTGGGCACTAAAGTCCAAGAGACTCTTATCTCCAATTAACCACCAAAAAACTGAAAAGTGGCACTATGGCTCAAAGTGATAGAGAACAAGCCTTGAGCTATGCTCTTGTCAAGAGCACAGGGACACCGCCCAGGCCCAGAGTTCAAGCCCTGCCACCGACCAAGGGAAAAAAAAAATTCCCCAACATTCTTTCATTCATGTTCTCCAAGTGGCCAGTATCTTTTTCTCAAGTTTCACACTGACATTTGCTAACTATCAGTCTTTGAACTAAATGCATAATAGTATCTATCACCTCTTAGCTCCACAACCGGCTTCCAGATAGGACTATGTGCTATGAAGAAAAGTAAACTTCAGCTCAGAGAGGTAAAAATAACTTCTCAAGTCCAGAGCTCAATACTTGTTCCTGGCAAGGCCCCACCTCACAGGGTAGCTCCTCATTTTCCCTTGAGACAACATCTTTCCTTGTTCTACTCAACCCCTGAGATCCCTATAAGTGCAGGAAAGCTTCCATGTACCTGCCACGTTCTTCTGCAAGGCTGTGTTCTCCGCTTGTAGTCTCAGGAGCTCCCCATCCACATGTGACCCATGAGCTACTGCTCCAGCAGCCCCTTCCTTCAGTTGCTGATTCTCCTGCTCCAGGTGTTCCATCTGGCTGCAGAGCTGAGAAGAGGAAGAGAAAAGATGGCAGAGAATCAGCAAATCAGATCAAGATTCACTGAAACAGGCTAGGTACCAGTGGCTCATGCCTGTCATTCTAGCTACTCAGAAGCCTGACATCTGAAGATCTCAGTTCAAAGCCAACTTGGGTAGGAAAGTCTATGATACTCTTATCTCCAATTAAATAGTAAAGAGCAAGAAGTAGAGCTGAGAGCCAGTGGCTCACACCTGTAATCCTAGCTACTCAGAAGGCTGAGATCTGAGGACTAAGGTTTGAAGTTAGTATGGCCAGGAAAAATCACCCAGACTCATGTCTGATTAACAATCCAATAAGCTGAAAGAGAAACTGTGGTGATCAGTAGTAGAGCACTAGCCTTGATCAAGAAAGCTCAGGGAAAGCTACGCTGATGGGACATTCCTGTAATTTTAGCTACTCAGAAGGCTTGAGATCTGAGGATCATGGTTCAAAGCCAGCCTGAGTAGAAGAGTCCATAATACTCTGATCTCCAATTAATTACAGAAAAGCTAGACGTGTCCAGAAGTGGGGCCTAGTGGTAGAGTGCTTGCCTAGCATGTACGAAGCCCTGGGTTTGATTCCTCAGGACCACATACACAGAAAAAGCTAGAAGTAGTGCTGTGGCTTAAGTGGTAGAGTGCTAACCTTGAGAAAAGCCCAGGGACAGTGCCCAGGCCCTGTGTTCAAGCCCATGACTGGCAAAAAAGCTACAAGTGGCACTGTGTCTCAAGTGTTAGTGTGCTAGCCTTGAACAAAAGGAGTTCAGGGAAAGTGCCCAGGCACAGAGTTCAATTTCCAGGACCAACAACAACCCTGTAATATAGATGTTCTCACACTTTATACAGACAAGGACACTGGGCACAGTGATGTTAGGAACTTCAAATCACACAACTCCTAAATAGCAATGTCAAAAATGATGCGGGGGGACGGGAGTTTGGCCTACTGGTAGAGTGCTTGCCTAGTATGCATGAAGACCCAGGTTCAATTCCTTGGTACCACATATAAATAGAAAAAGCCAGAAGTGGTGCTGAGGCTCAAGTGGTAGAGCTCTAGCCTTGAAAAAGTCCAAGGACAGAGCTCAGGCCCTGAGCTCAAGCCCAGGACTGGCAAAAAAAATAATAATGCTGGGCTGGGCGCAGTGGCTCACACCTATAATCCTAGCTATTCAGGAGGCTGAGATCTGAGGATCAAGGTTCAAAGCCAGCCTGGGCACAAAAGGACCTAAGACTCTTATCTCCAACTAACCTCTAGAAAACGGGAAATGGGGCTTGGCTCAAGGGTAAGGCGGTAGCCTTAAGCTGAATAGCTCAGGGACAGCGCCCAGGCCAAGTTCAAGCCCCATGACCCACAAAAAAAATCTCATGGATGGACTTGTGGCTGGGCTGGCTTTGAACCTCAATCTTGAGATCTCAGCCTCCTGAGTAGCTAGGAATACAGGCATGAGCCATGGGTACCTGGCTCCACAAGACTCTTATCTCCAATTAATCATAAAAAAAGTGAAAAGTAGAACTGTGACTGAAGTGTTAGAGCACTACCCTTTGGCAAAATGAAGCTCAGGGATAGCAGCCAGGATGTGAGTTCAAGTCCCAAAACCAATGAGAAAGAGTTAGCCAATCCAGGATGAATTACCCAGAAGAAGTAGAACCCTAAGCTCATGTTAGATAAAGGAAGGAAAAGCAAATGGAAACAGCTAAAACACTTTTCCATCCTTTATTAAGAACTTTACCTAAAACCCCAGGAAAGACTAAGACTCTATAGCATCTGCCTCAAATTATACACATGGAGACTTGAAGCTGGTAGAAAAAAGGAGTACCCTGCCTAGGAACCAAATGACTTCAGTGTGTTCAAAGTCTAATCCCACCATAAAGATAGGCCCTATCTATCAAAGCACTACCCTCAGCACTAAAACAGACCAAGTCCTGTTTCAGCACCACGGACAGCACCTCAAGGCCAAACCCTGTCTGCTGATGTCAGGTTTGGGCCGAAGTGGCTTCTACACATGTACACAAACACACCATTCTCATTCCCCCCTTGTCTCTTCCCAGCATCAGTACCTTGCTGAACTCAGCCATAAGTGTGCTGTTCTGCAAACGGAAGTCTTCTTCCTGGCTGTGCAGTTTTGCCTGTAGCATCTCATTTTCACTCAGGAGTACCTCAAATTCCTGCAGTGGAAGGAACATATAGGACAAGACTCCAACAGGGGCAGAGAGGATGAGGATCCATGGAAAGGAAAGGAAAGGGATTAAAATTGTATAGAGGAGAGCATAGGGCAGATAAATAGGAAGAGATCGACAAACAGGGAAGAAAATAAGAGGGAAAGAAAGACAGAGGGGAGAAAAATAAGAAGGAAAATGGGGAAGGGAGAATAGACAGGCATTGGGAGGGAAGAGAAAGATGAGAGTAAGGGTGGTAGAAAGATGAGAAAATGGGGCGAAGATAAGGAAGAATAGGATTGAGAATAAAAAAACAGGAAAAAATAAAGAGGAATAGAGAAAAATGAATAGGGAAATAATAAAAAAAAGCAGAAATCATAATCACAGAGATAGGACCAAAAAGAGTCATAGGACAGGGAAGGTTGAGGAGTAAAACAAGTCAGAAAGAGGAGAATAGAAGAACAGAGATGTGAACAGAGAAGAAAGATATGCAGAGATGCAGAATATGAGCCAAACACAGAGAAACACATGGCATTGAGGAAGTTACCAGTGCAAGGGCTGATATAGAGAGAAAGGGGCCATTTACATAGAAATGTTCCCATAAGGCAATCTCACAGACCCATCTACCCACCATGGATCCCCTTACCTGAGCTTTCTTGCTCTTGTGCAGTGCCTAAAAGGAGGGTGGGAAGAGAACTAAAATGAACAGCAATGGACTGTAGGGTATGGAGGCTACTGTGGCAAGTGGTAAGGGAAGATGATGATGAAGATATGGGTTATGGGATGCAAGTGTCTTCACCCTTCCAACTTCTGTGACAATTTGGAGCCCACAGAAATGCTGGTTAAGTGAGTGCATGAATGGGAATCCTGCCTTAGTGCTACAGCATGCTTAATTTTCTTTATATTTATTCTTTTATATGGGGGGGAGTGGAATATATCTCCATATTTAACCCTTTAAAGGCTGCATCACCAAGCTGGGAAATTGTGGCTTCATTTCTATATTTGTCACAACATGTCTACATGAATTCTCATCCCCATATAACATGGAAATTGTTGCTTGTTACCACAGCAGTCAAGGGCATTACCAAGTTTTATTTCTTTTTAAATTTCTTCCTTTCTGGTAGGGAGGAAGAGGCAGTATTGGAGTTTGAACTCAGGGCCTCATACTTGCAAGTTTGGCAGTCTACCACTTGAGCCATGCCTCCAGGCCTGATTTTTGCTGGCTACTTTAGAGATGGAATCTAGTGAACTTTTTGGGCTCAGCATAGTGTCAAACAATGATCATCCAGATCTCAGGGTCCTGAGTGTCTAGAATTACAGATGTGAATTACTGGTACCTGACACTGTCCAGTTTTTTTGGTAGATCGTCTGCATTCTGGATTCCTTCACCAAACAGATATTTACTAAGTATGTCCTATTAAAATATTGTGCTACCCATGGGGACAGAGCAATGTAGGGCACAAAGAGGGGACCTTCAATATCTTATGGGGCCAAGAGAGGTTATATCCTACTTTATTTCTAGAAGACTTAAAAGTTCAATCTCATGTCACCAAAAGGAACGGAATAGGGATGAGCGTTAGGAACACAAAGCAGGAATGTTTTATGGGAATGTGACTTAGTGGTAGAGTGCTTGCCTAACATGCAGGAAGCTCTGGGTTTGATTTCTCATGAACCATAGACACAAAAACCGTAAGTGGTACTGTGGCTCAAGTGGTAGAGTGTTAGCCTTGAGAAAGCTCAAGGTCAGTACCCAGGCCCTTAGTTAAAGCTCTAGGACTGGAAAAAAAGCAGAAGTTCAGGGACAGAGCCCAGGCCCTGAGTTCAAGCCACAGGACCAGCAAACAAACAAACAGAAATGTGAGTGGAGAATAGGACACAGATTCAAGGCAGATTTACTGACAGATCTCACTGTTTGATCCTAAAGTTAGTGAGTGAATGAAACTAGGTGTGGTACACACACATCTAGACCTAGTTATTTAGAGGGCTGAAGCCAGAGTATTGATTGATGGTAGCAGTCCAGTGCTAGCCAAAGAAACATAGCAAAACCCTGTCTAAAAAGAAGGGGGGGGGGCGGGAGTTTGGCCTAGTGGTAGAATGCTTGCCTAGCATGCATGAAGACCCAGGTTCGATTCCTCAATACCACATACATAGAAAGAAGCCAGAAATGGTGCTGAGGCTCAAGTGGTAGAGCTCTAGCTTTGAGAAAGTCCAGGCCCTGAGCTCAAGCCAAGGACTGGCAAAAAAAAAAACCCAGCTAGTCAATGAGGATGAGGATGCAATTTAATAGTAGATTACTTGCCTAGAATGCACAAGGCCCTAGATTCAATCCCCAGCACCATCAAAAGAAATAGTATACGATACTGGGCGCAGTGGCTTACACCTGTAATCCTAGCTGCTCAGGAGGCTGAGATCTGAGGATGAAGATTCAAAGCCAGCCCCAGCACAGAAGAACCTGAGACTCTTATCTCCAATTAACTTCTAGAAAATGGGAAGTTGAGGTTGGCTCAAGGATAGGGCGGTAGCCTTGAGCTGAAGAGCTCAGCGACAGTGCCCAGGCTGAGTTCAAGCCCCAAGACCCACAAAAAAGAAAAGAAATTGTATATGAGTAAGTAGTTGTGATAAGAATAAATTGAGACTAAATCAAGAGTTGATAAGTAGCTCAGTTGCAATGTCCTTGCCTAGCAAGTGCAAATTCCTTGGGTTCCAGCCCCAGTACCAAAGAAGAAAAGACATAAAAAATCAGTTTTAAAAAAAGGGGGGCAGGAGCGTGGCCTAGTGGTAGCGTGCTTGCCTAGCATGCACAAAGCCCTGGGTTCAATTCCCCAGAAGCACATACACAGAAAAGCCAGAAGTGGTGCTGTGACTCAAGTGGCAGAGGGCTAGCATTGAGCAAAAAATATCCAATGACAGTGCCCAGGGCCTGAGTTTAAGCCCCAGGGCTGGCAAAAAAAAAAAGGCTCACGCCTGTAATCCAACTACTCGGGAGGATAAGATCTGAGCAGAAAAGTCCCAGTGAGACTCTTTGAAACTGTAGCTCAAATGGTAGAACATTAGCCTTGAGCAAAAGAGGTCAGGGACAGTGCCCAGGCACTGAGTTCAAGCACTACAACCACCACCGCCACCAACATCAAAATGAGTGACTTAGAATTAATAAATTAAAAAGAACAGGGCTTGACAGGGCACACTTATATGTCCAACACTTAGCAGGCCAAGGCAAAAGGATCATGTATTCCAGGTCAGCTTAGGCTACATATAGTGAGTTCCAGGCCAGGATAGGATATATTGTGAAAATCCTAGCTCAAAAAAATTAACTAGGCAAAATGAACTAAAATAAACCAATAATCTGTTAAATGATGGAATGAGGGGCCAGGAGTGTGGCCTAGTGGTATAATGCTTGCCTAGCATGCATGAAGCCCTGGACTCTATTCCTTGGTACCACACAGAAAAAGCTGAAAGTGGTGCTGTGACTCAAGTGGTAGAGTGCTAATCTTGATAAAGTTCAAGGACAGTGCCCAGACCCTGAGTTGAAGTGTCAGGACTACCAAAAATAAAAATGATGGAATGAAGACAGCATATAATATTTGGTAACTATTCACTGGCTAGGTGAATGAGTCAGGTCAGTAAAGCAGGGGGTGGGTGGGTAGTTGGGAACAAAGAGGTACCTTTTGAGCTTTATTCAATTCCTTATCCAGGTAGACGACCTTCTGTCGAAGACTGGTAAGTTCTGGTGTAGGGAAAGCAGAGTTCTCAACTTGAGGCAGTGAAAAGGATCTGAAAAGTCTTCCTACCAGGCCTCTAAAGGAGAAGTTTAGCCTCTGTCCCCCAAAACCACCCTCATCTAATAAGACCCTTTTGGCTCACCAACACCATTCTTCCGTAGTTCATCTGAAAGTTGGTAGTTATTTGTCCGGAGTTCCAGGAGCTGAGCCTTTAGGGGAATCAGAGAGCAGAAAAGATGTCAGAAGAATACTCCCATCTCAACCATGAAGTACCTAAGCCTCTTAAGCCCTATGGACTGAACTGGTTTCTTCCAGATAACTCCTCAGCCACTCCTTATGATCTGTGTATAGCACTATAGTGGTGGCTCATGCCTATAGTCCTAGCTACTCAGGAGGCTGAGGTCTGAGGATTGCAGCTTGAAGCCAGCCCATACAGAAAAACCCATGAGACTTTTATTTCCAATGAACTATTAGAAGACAGGAAGTGGAGCTGTGGCTCAAAAGTGGTAGAATGATAGCCTTGAGCAAAAAGTTCAGGAACAGTGCCTAGGCCCTGAGTTTAAGACCCATGATCAAACAAATAAAACAACACAAAATCTGTGCATGCTGCATCTTAAATGAGGTACCAGGCCCTTGCATTCCTGGTTCCAACTACTCCAGCTCCACTCTTTGTTCCCAACTAGCCTTCAAACCTCCATCTCCTTCACCAATCCATTTCTGTACTTGGGCCATCATGTAGAATACAGACACAAATAAGGCTCCTGTTTATATGTGTTCTAAGACTCGACAAATCTACAGGATAAAAGCCCCTCCCCTCTCCTCCTTCTCCTCCAACCTTTTTCCAGCACTGCACATAGTCCTGGCCAGACTTGGAGGCCCCTGAGGGCAAGGATCAAAGGACTGCTTTCCAACTTATTTTCCAAGAGAAGAAGGTCTGGTATCCCCTCCCCAATTTGCTCAAGGTGAAAAAGCCACTGTTCTACTTCCAAGTTGTTGTTGCTTAAATGAAAACAAGATCTCGTGGCCAGGAGTTTGGCCTAGTGGTAGAGTACTTGCCTAGCATGCACAAAGACCCAGGTTTGATTCCTCAGCACCACATATACAGAAAAAGCTAGAAGTGGTACTGTGGCTCAAGTGATAGAGTGCTAGCCTTAAGAAAGCCCAAGGATAGTGCTCAGGCCCTGAGTTCAAACCCCAGGACTGGCAAAAAAAAAGAAAGAATCTCATGGACTTTCCTACCTAGGCTGCTTTGAACCTCAATCCTCAGATCTCAGCATTTTCTGCAGCTGGTATTACGGTTATGAGCCACCAGTGCCTGGCTTACTTACTAGGGTGCTCAAAACATGTTCCAGCCAGGCACTGGTGGCCCACACCTGTAATCATAACTACTCAGGAAGCTGAGAACTAAGGATCACCGTTCAAAGATAGCTGTTCAAAGAAAAGCCAGCGAGACTCTTTTTTTCCCAGTCCTGGACTTGAGCTCAGGGCCTGAGCACTGTCCTTGGACTTTCTTAAGGCTAGAGCTCTACCACTTGAGCCTCAGCACCACTTCTGGCTTTTTCTTTTTCTTTTTTTGCCAGTGCTGGGCTTAAGCTCAGGGCCTGAGCACTGTCCTTGGGCTTTTTTTTCTCAAGGCTAGAGCTCTACCACTTGAGCCTTAGCACCACTTCCGGCTTTTTCTATGTATGTGGTACCAAGGAATCGAACCCGGGTCTTCATGAATGCTAGGCAAGCACTCTACCAATAGGCCAAATTCCCGGCACCACTTCTGGCTTTTTCTATGTATGTGGTACCAAGAATCGAACCCGGGTCTTTGTGTATGCTAGGCAAGCACTCTACCACTAGGCCAAACTCCTGGCCCATGTGAGACTCTTATCTCCAATTAAAAACCAGAAAACTAGAAGTGGAGCTGTGGCTCCAAGTGGTAGAGTGACAGCCTTCAGCAAAGGAGCTCAGGGACAGCATCTAGGCTTGAGTTCAAGCCTCCCACTGACAAAAAAAAAGATAAACATGTTCCAACTCCCTCTGAGGATTAAAGTACAGGCTATTCCAAACAACATATTTTCCTCCATTCCTCCTACTAGCCCTGACGAGATCTGAAGCCCATTCTGTCCACACCAACTTATTGTCCCTTAACCCCAACAGAACTTTTCCCTCCCAAAGCACCATGGGAGGTTTGGCAAATACAGAATCTTTTTTTCTTTTGTTGGTTTTGGGGTTTTTTTGGTACCAGTCTTAGGGCTTGAACTCAGTGTCTTGGCTCTGTCTCTGAGCTTGTTTTGCTCAAGGCACTCTACCACTTGAGTTACTGCTCTACTTCCAGCTTTTTCTGTTTATGTGGTGGTGAGGAATTGAATCCAGAGCTTCATTTGTGTTAGGCAAGCACTCTAACAGTAAGTTACCTTCTCAGCCCCCTGAGGTCTTTTGCTAGCACTCTACCACTTGAGACACAGAACCACTCTGGCTTTTTTGGTGGTTATTTGGAGAGAAAGTCTCAAGTTTTTTTTTCCTGCACAGATTTTAGTGGCCTTTCATGGTCTAATGACTTCACCTTTACATCCCAGTGTCCTTCTTACAGGGACAATTATTTTCCCTCATTCAAGGACGAATAAAATTACCTTCCCTCACTCAAGAACTCTTAGTAGAATTCTTCCTCACTAAGGAATTCTGAAGGGCCCACTCACAGAGCAATATTCTTACCCTGTCTGAGTACCTCCTAAAAATGAAGTGGCCAGTTCCTAGTCAGGATATCTCCCCAAAGCCCAATGATCTCCCCTTCATGCAGTTCAAGGTATTACTCTTTTACCTCCTCTTGTCCTGCCCTGAATAATGATTAATTTTACTACTCATCCAAGGACTTCTTTACCCCCTCCTCCCTTCCCCTGTAATGGGATCACACCGAATCATCTAATGGTACCGCCCCCCCATCTTCACCTCCCACAGGAGCAACATATCCTGGGTCGTCCCCAATCTCTGGCACAGTGGTATCTCCCACAAACTTTCCACCTCGCACAAGCTAATGGTATTGCCTTCAAAAGGGCTGCCCCCACCATGACGCAAACGGGCCGAACGCTCCCTTCCTTCCTCTCCAAACAAAATGGTTTCTCCCTCTCAAGATTTTCCTTTAACATCATCACCTGATGATGGTATGTTCTGCACAAAGGCCCAACGTTCTCACATCCCGAGCACTAAGGTATTGCCCACTCCAGAACGTTCGCCCTCCCTCCCGCCCACACAACTGACAGCCACCTTCAGAACCCAATTAGAGCCTCAGAACCCCATAGATTCGCCGCCGTTCAGACCTGTTTTCCTTCCCCAAACAAACCCTTAGATTCAAGTCTATCCAAACCAATTACTCCGAACCGATGGCACGATCTCCCTCTATCTTTCCCCAGGTCACATAGCCCGGTGGTCTTTCCCAGGGCAAGCACCTGCATCCGCTGAAACTCCTCCTCAGACAGAGCTTGCGCCATGTTCCTCCCCCCCCACCCCCCGACCGTCTTCCTGCGCAGTCGCAGTCGGTGCACAGTGACAGGCTTCAGTTTGGACCGTACCACGGATGAAAAAAAATGAGGTGTAAGATCTTAATTCAAAAGTTCAACATTGTGCAACTAGAGAGAAGGAAATGAAGCAACTAATTAGGTGAGTTGATAACTCAATGTTTTATGAGACTGTAGGTTATCGGGTCTCACTTTTCAGCCGTTATAGAGGAGACATTGTTACGTGACAGTAAGGAATCCCTGTCTCCTGAGTGAACTCGTCATTAGGGAAGTATTTGCCGACAGAAAATCACCTTGCCGGGCACTCCTTTAAAGAGACTGGTTGACTTAATTTCCGAGGAAATGAAAGCGGAAGCTTTCCATCTGGTCCCGCCCTCCTCCCGGTGACCCCCGAGGGGAATCCTGACTCTTTAAACCCATTGATTTTTCCTTTTATTTTTTTATTCTTTCTTTCTTTAAAGAAAAATTTCACGATGATTTTATTAACATGATGCTGTATCTCATAATAGCACCCAGCAACGAATAAACGGACACTACCTGAGGAGAAAGAATGGGAGCAAATCTCCTTCCCCAAAACACTCAATTAAAAACAAAACAAAAAACCCGGTGCTGGTGGCTTACACCTGTAATCCTGAGAATGTAGTTCGAAGCCAGCCCAGGCACAAAAGTTCATGACACTATTATTTCCAATTAACCAACAGAAATTTGGAGGTGGAATTGTTACTCAAAGTAGTAGAATGTTATCCTTAGGCAAAAGAGTTCAGGGACTGAGTTCAAACCTCAGGACCAACCAACAACAACATACACTAACACCCCTGATGTAGCTCAAGTATAAAAAAATCCTACTTGATGCTACAAAAAGAAAAGGTGGGGCTGACAATGTGGCTTGTTGGTAGAGTGTTTGCCTAGCATGCGTGAAACACTGGGTTCAATTCTTCACCACCACTTACAAAGAAAAAGCTGAAGATTAAAGTGGTAGCTGTGGCTTAAGTGGTAGAGTGCTAATATTGAGCAAAAGAAGCTTGGGGACACTGCCCAGGTCCTGAATTCAAGCCCCAGGACTGGCAAAAAAATAAAATAAAATAAAGAGTTTGGCCTATCGATAGAGTGCTTTGCCTAGCAAGTTCAATTCCTCAGTACCACATACATAGAAAAAAGCTGGAAGTGGTGCGGAGACTCATGTGGTAGAGCTCTAGCCTTGAGGAAGTCCAAGGATAGTGCTCAGGCCCTGAGTTCAAGCTCAGGACTAGCAAATAAATAAATAAATAAATAAATAAATAAATAAATAAATAAATAAATAAATAAATAAAAGAATGGATGGGGGAAGGAAGAAAGGAAGGAAGGAAGGAAGACCAAGTATCTTGGTGTGGTTGGTTGGTGTGGTTGGTTGGTGTTGTCATAGTAATTCAATGATTTGCTCACAATCAAAATATTTTTAATCAGAACTATTTTTTTTCTTTTTTCATATATTTTTATTGTAATTAATAGAAGGGTTACATGATATTTGTCAGATAGAAGGTGCATTAATTCACATACATTGATACCCTTTCACATGTCTTGGTCCCCATTTCCCTCCCCCCCACCCCCAAGAACTATTTTTTTTCTTTTTGTAACTTACTGAAACACATTCTTACCTCTGTATAAATGAGCTCAGGGGCTGGGAATGTGGCTTAGTGGTAGAGTGCTTGTCTAGCATGCATGAAGTCTTGGGTTCCATTCCTCAGAACCACATAAACAGAAAAAGCCAGAAGTGATGCTGTGGCTCAAGTGGTAGAGTGCTAGCCTTGAGCATAGAGAGGCTCAGGGACAGAGCTCTGGCTCTCAGTTCAGGGCCCAGGACAGACTAAGTAAATAAACAAACTCATGCAATTCAGTGTGTTTGAACAAATATATACAACCTTGTAACCACCACCACAATCTAGAGGGAACTCTTCTGGTAGAGCCAAGTAGGAGGCCCTGAGTTCAAACAGTACTGAGACAGGAAATAGGCAGAAGCCATTTGTAGTTACAGGTGGCTCATTCCTCTAATCCTAGCTATTCAGGAGGGTGGCATGGGGGTTAAAAGCCAGCATGGCTAGACAAATAACTCTCCAGATAACCAGGAAAAAGTAGAGGGATAAAGTGCCAGCCTTGAACAACAACAAAAAATGAGCTGAGAGTGTGAGACCCTGAATTCAAGCTCCAGGACCCTCACAAAAGAAGAGAGACAGTTAATTTCTATCACATTTAAAAGTATTTTTGTGCCCCACCACATCATTTTCTAAAGTGACTTGAGCTTGCACCTCTTCCCCCTTCACCCCATTCACTGAGGTTATGTCATACATTTTGTAATAGTTAGATTATGTTGTCACAATCTCCATCCTATATTGGTACCCTTGACCTCCTGGTTGACTTTTTTTTTTCAAATTACAAATATTAGGATGTAATATTTTATGCTGAAAGACGTATGATTTGTGTGTGTGCACACGCCTATATTCAGAGCATGGGCTTCACTCTGTCCCTTAGCTTTTTGTATTTATCTTGCAATTTCTGCATCTTGAACTCAGGGACCGGGCACTGTCCCTGAGTGTCTTTATGCACTCTACCACTTGAGCCACTGTGCCACGTCTGGCTTTTTCTGAGTAGTTAATTGGAGATAAGAATCTCATGAACTTTTTTTGCCAGTCCTGGGGCTTGAACTCAGGGCCTGAACACTGTCCTTGGGCTTTCTCAAGGCTAGTGCCCTACCACTTGAGCCACAGCACCACTTCCGGCTTTTTCTATGTGTGTGGTACAGAGGAATCAAACCCAGGTATTCATGCATGCTAGGCAAGCATTCTATCACTAGGCCACGCTCATAGTCCGTCTCATGGACTTTTCAGCCACAGCTGTCTTTGAACAGCAACGCTCAGAACTGTCTCTTGAGTAGCTAAGATTAGAGGCATGAGCCACCGATGCCCAGACCCCTTAGATTTTTCACTCAAGGTAAGGTTGATGCTCTACTACTTCCAGTTTTTTGGGGTATGCTGGTCCTGGGGCTTGAACTAAGGGCCTGGACACTATCATTGAGCATTTTTGCTCAAGACTAGTTCTCAAGAAATTGAGCCACAGCTCTACTTCCAGCTATTGTAGTAGTTAATTGGAGATAAGAGTCTCACAAATGTTCCTGCCTTGACTGGCTTCCAACTGTGATCCTCAGATCTCAGCCTAGTGAGTAGCTGGTATAGTGTGAGCCACCAGTGCCAGGCTTCATTTCCAGATTTTTTGTTGCTTAATTGGAGATAAAAGTCTGACTTTCTTGTCCGGATTGCATTCAAAACGTGATCCTCAGATCTAAGTCTTCTTATTAGAGAGGAGAGAGGATTACCAGCACCTAGAGGTTTTTTTTTTGCCAATCCTAGGGCTTTCTCAAGCCTAGAGCTCTACCACTTTAGCCACAGCACCACTGCCACCTTTTTCTGTGTGTATGGAACCAAGGAATCAAACCCAGGACTTCATGCATGCTATGCAAGCAATGTATCACTGGGCCATGCTCCCTGCCCTCCAGCATAGCTTTTGACAAATATATTTAATTATAGTTTTTTACACATAGTCTTTCACTTTGGGGTGGGACTTGAACTCAAGGCCTCATGCTCTCACTTGGCTTTTTCCACTTAGTCCTTGAACCATACTTCTACTTCCAGCTTTTTTCTGGTTAACTGATGATGTGTCTCACAGACATTTCTGCTTGGGCTAGCATTGAACCTCATCCTCATATTTCAGTCTCCTGAGTAGCTAAGATTACAAGTGCTGTTGTAAGGTAAGAACACAGAGAAGCCACATTTTGAGGGTTCGAATCTTGAAGTCTTTATTACAAGGCCAGTGACTGCATGGAGGACTCCTGTCTTAAAGACCAGCAGCCAGAAAATGCACTTAATATAGTTAGGGAACAGGTCAGACAGGGCAAAAACAATACCAACAAGCTAATCCAGTTCTGATGGAGAGCTGAATTGATATTCCATGGCGACCAGAGAACATCCAGGAAACAGGACATAGGATGTAAAAATGGAGAGTTACGGCATGGAGAAAAGGCACCCAAACCTAAATACGGTCAGGGTCATAGGAAGCTCCGGTTCCAGGCACTGGACTAACGGGTCGAATGCCAGTGATTCAGGCATGCCTGTGATCACCAGGGTGGGGGAGGGGGGCTTCACCTTCCCCCACCATGAGGACCTTAAATGGGCATACTCAGGTGCCAGCAGAACTTTTTCATCTAGGGAAGATAGGCTTCCCTAGTATATAGGGTATACTTTGAGGCTACTCAGAGGCTGGCAATTCAAGCCATTTCCGCAGATAATCAATGCAGAATCAGAGCATTCTCTATATGCAAAGCTTTCCTGAGGCTATGCCATCTGCATTTCTCTGAAGCTGAGTCCTCCTAGCTTAGTAGGAGCTAGCCATCTGCATTCAGTGAATAATCTCTCTCACCTCTAGTCTTTTCAGGCCTGGAAGAGTTTTCTCCTCCCAGCTAGAAGTGCCAGGATGGCTGCAAGAAGTTACTTAGGTTCAGCACAAGCCACCATGAGCATCCTGCATCTTATTTTTAAAACAGGTGTGCACCACCATATTTGCTTCTTTCACAGTTGTGTTCAGATTCGTTTGTAATTGTATTATTTTCTTTGTTACGGTTTCTTTTTTATTATCATTTATTGGTTGTGTTATCACTGGATGAAGGTGTAGTTTAGCGAAGCTTCGTTTTAACTATAGGAACTCTTCACTTAGGGTCCTTGACTTCGATCACAGAATAAGGATTTCTGGACAAGTCTCAATGATAAGAAAACGTGGCAGAACTTTATTGAATAAATAAACAAACAGGCAATCAGACAAATAGACAAAAAACAAAGGATAGGGGCATACTCTTAAAGCGTGTGGGTGACAGGAAGATAGGGAGATAAACTACTGAGAAGCACACAGCTCCTAGGGCTGCTGGGGTATTTACAGGGTAAAGGCAGGGGGTCTGGCTTCAGTGTTATGCAAAAATAGGTGCTTTGTCTTTGCTCTAATTACACTTGCTGTTACTTCCAAGTAAGAAGGCATAAAACAGAAGCTTGAGACAGGGAGGCGCCCCTTTTGGGCAGGCGGCTTGAGTTTTCTCAGGACGGCATACATATTGTCAATTACCTGTTAAGTTGAATGAGATATGCATCCCTCAGGAAGAAATGCATTCTGTTGTCTCTCTTCAAAGCAAGGATAGCACTTCTAACTACCATATTTTTGAGTTACCTTCACAGGCCTCAGACTCGTTGTTATCCTGCTTCATTTCTTCTCAAATGACTTTTGATCCCTTAATCTTACATGAAGGAATATTTCCTGTATTTGCTGTAAGCTGACTGACTTTACCTCATTTTCCCTAGTCTATCCAGGTTCATCTCCCTCGAGGTGACTCCTTTGTTTCCTTAATTTTTTTTTTTTTGGTCAGTCAACGGGCTTGAACTCTGGGCTTAGGCACTGCCCCTGAGCTCTTCAGCTCAAGGCTATGGCCCTACCCCTTGAGCCAGAGCCCCATTTCTGGTTTTGTAGTGATTAATTGGAGCTAGTGATAGCCTTGAAATGAAGAGCTCATGGACAGTGCCCAGCCCAGAGGTCAAGCCCCATGACGAACAAAAATACATACATACATACATACATACATACATACATACATACATACATACATTTCTTTTTTGGACAATACCACCCCTCCCTCACATTCTCCCAGTCTTTCTAGAAATGGCTATTTAAATTGCTTATTTCTTCCCAGTGTGTATGGACATTTTGTATCAACAAATTTACTGTCAAATTTATTGACATAATTTTTTTTGCCAGTCCTGGGGCTTGAACTCAGGGCCTGAGCACTGTCCTTGGGTTTTCTCAATGGTAGAGCTCTACCACTTGAGCCACAGCACCACTTCCAGCTTTTTCTATGTATGTGGTACCAGGGAATGGAACCTGGGTCTTCATGCATCCTAGGCAAGCACACTACCACTAGACCAAACTCCCAGTTGACATAATTTTTTTTCGTAATAGTCTCCTTTATCCTCTTTAAAATTGTGATATAATGTGTCTAATAAAATTGGCCATTTATTTCACTTTTAGGTGCACAATTCAGGGACAATAAGTACATTTGAAATGTTGTGAAACCACCCAACTATTTTTTTTTTTGAGAACGTTTTCATCATCCCAAACAGAAATTCTGTCCCCATGAAGCAATAAGTCCTTATCCACCCTCAGCTTCTGGTAACCTCTATTCTACTTTCTATCTGTATGAATATGCCTATTCTAGATACTAAATATGAGTGGAATTTGTGGGGGGTATACTGAAGCTTGAACTCAGGGCCTTAAATACTTGCATGGTTTTTTTTCAATAAGGCTGGTGCTCTTAACACTTGAGCCACATCTCCACACATGTCTCTTTACTGGTTTGTTGGAGATAAGAGTCTTCTAGAGCTAGCTTCACACCTTGATCCTTGGATCTCATCCTCCTTAATAGCTAGGATTATAGGCATGGGTCTTTAGCACCATTCTATGAGTGGAATTATAAAAGATTTGTCTGGTATTTAGCATAGTCCACATAAAATTTTATTTTCAAGGTTTATCCTGAATTGGTTTCTGTCTCCCAGACAGGGAAATGGACAATCATAAGGTTCATCTTGGTTTCATAATTCTCAGGGTTCATTCCTTCATTGTCTGAGATCTTGAAATAATTTGTTTCCTTTATTTCTCTGGGTTTTATTTGGTCAGGAAGAGGGTAAATCCAGTCTCCACTATTCAGTTTTGTTTAGAAGTAGAAAACTTATTACAGCTTTGTACTATCCACCACTGATAGAAGGATATTAAACCCCCCAATCTTGACTGGATTTGTCTAGTCCCTTTTTATTTCTATTAGGATTTTTGTTTGGTATTTTGTGAGGAAATGTCATATTTCTAATGTTCTGTATTCCTGATAAAGTCACTCTTGTAGTTAGGAAACATCTCTCTAAAAATCTCCCTCTATCTGGTCATACCCACTGTCTTAAAGAATTTTGTGTCTGTTGATACAACCATTTCAGCCTTTTCCTCCCTAAGTAGGCTACCATTGAGCTATATCATTAGCCCAAATATTTAAGTAAGATCTTGTTTCAGAAAACTTAAAGCAAAACTTATTACCATGCTGGGAATGTGGCTTCATGGTAGAGTGCGTACCTAGCATACATGAAGCCCTGGGTTTGATTCCTCAGTACCACATAAACAGAAAAACAAATCCAGAAGTAGTGCTGTGGCTCAAGTGGTAGAGCACTAGCCTTGAGTATAAGAAGCTCAGGGTCAGTGCCAGGCCCTGAGTTCAATCCCTAGACCTGGCCAAAACAAAACAAACTAATACTACTGGCCAAAATGCCTAGCTGAAATAATTATTTTTGTATATGAGGCCTGGGACTTCAACTCAATACCTGGACACTATTCCTGAGTTTTGTGTTCAGGCACACTAGGCCGAGAATGTGACCTAGTCGTATAGTGCTTGCCTAGCATGCATGAAGCCCTGGGTTCAAATCCTTGGTACCATATACACAGAAAAACAAGAAGTTTGAAATTGGAAAGGGAAGGAGGGTAAACAAGATCATTGGGAGGGGGTGGGGGGAGGGAAAGGGGGACAAAAACATGAGAAGGGGTGTCAGTGTATGAGAAGTAATGCACCTACTACCTGACGAATATAACTGTAACCCCTCTCTATATATTACCCTGACAATAAAAAAAGCCAGAAATGGTACTGTGGTTCAAGTGGTAGAGGGCTATGTTTGAGAAAGCTTAAGGACAGTAAGTAGGCCCTAAGTTCAAGCCCCAGGACTGACAAAAAAAAAAAGACTAGTGCTCTATCACTTGAGCACAGCTCCATTTCTGTCTTTTTTTTTACAATCCTGGGGCTTGAACTCAGGGCCAGAGCTCTGTCCTTGTGCTTTCTCAAGACTAGAGCTCTACCACTTGAGCCACAGCACCATTTCTGGATGTTTCTATGTATATGTGGTACTGAGGAATCGAACCCTGGCGAACCCGGGTCTTCGTGCATGCTAGGCAAGCTTTTTACCATTAGGCCAAACTCCTAGCTCCCACTTCTGACTCTCATGGACTTACTTTCTTTTATTTTTTTCTTTTTATTCTCATGTCTGTACTCTTTACCTCTAAGAAAGCTGAAATCTAAGGATCACACATATATGCTAAGCAAGCACTCTACCACTAGGCCAAACACCCAGCTATACACACACACACACACACACACACACACACACACACACACACATATATATATACATATAATTCATTATATATAATGTATTATGTATAGTACATATAATGTATTATATATATTAAACATAGGGTCTTGCTAAGTAGTTCAGTCTGAACTGAAACTTACTAAAAAGCATAGGTTGTTCTTTAACTCATGAGACATCTGCCCTTGCCTACCCTTGGTCTGCAGTTATAGGTGTGAGCTCACCATAGCTCTGTAATTTATATTACACATTGTGTTTGTTTTTTTTTTTTTTTGTCAGACTTAGGGCTTGAACTCTGGACCTGGGCATTGTTCTGGAGCTCTTTAGCTCAAAGGTAGGGCTCTAGCACTTTGAGCCACACCACCACTTCTGGTTTTCTGGTGTTTATTTGGAGATAAGAATCTCAAGGATTATAGTTCTTGAGCTGGCTTTGAAGCATGATGCTCAGATTTCAGCCTCCTAAGCAGCTAGAATTATAGGTGAGAGCCACTGATTCCTGGCTGGATCTTACTTAAAAAAATATTCAAACTACGGGGGCCGGAAATTTGGCCTAGTGGTAGAGTGCTTGCCTAGCATGCATGAAGACCCTGGTTCAATTCCTCGGTACCACATACATAGAAAAAAGCCGGAAGTGGTGCTGAGGCTCAAGTGGTAGAGCTCTAGCCTTGAGAAAGTCCAAGGACAGTGCTCAGGCCCTGAGCTCAAGCCCAGGACTGGCAAAAAAAATATTCAAACTACTATTTTATTTTTGTACTGGTCCTGGGACTTGAACTCAAGGCCTGAGTGCTGTCCTTGAGCTTTTGTTCAAAGCTAGCATTCTACCACTTGAGACACAATTCCATGTCAGGATTTTTGGTGGTAAATTGGAGAAAAACTCTCACAAACTTTCTAGTCCAGGTTGACATTTTTTTTGCCAGTCCTGGGGTTTGAACTCAGGATCTGTCCTTGGGCTTTCCTCAAGGCTAGACCTCTACCACTTGAGCCACAGTACTACTTGCTGCTTTTTCTATGTATGTGGTACCAAGGAGTCAAATCCAGGTCTTCCTGCATGCTAAGCAAGCACTCTACCACTAGGCCAAACTCTTGACCCTCCAGGTTGACTTTGAACCATGATTCTCAGATCTCAGCCTCCTCAGTATCTAGGATTACAGGTGTAAACCCCAAGAATACTCTCCCCTTCTACACACAAAATTATGTAGGATAAATGAGCTCACATTGCTTTTTATTTTATAATTTGTATTAGTATACATTAGTTGTACAAGGGTACAGTGTCATTGTGACATTTCCAGGCACGCATATGTTGAATCTTGGTCAAACTCACCCTTTCAGCCATTCGAGGTGGCTCACACCTATAATCCTAGTTACTCAGGAGGCTAAATTCTGAGGATTAAGGTTCAAAGCCAGCCCGGGCACTAAAGAGCCTAAAAAATGCGAGACTCTTAGTTCCAATTAATCACTAGAAAACAAGAAGTGTCGCTATGGCTCAAGGGGTAGGGTGAGTACCTGGAGCTCAGGGACAGCGCCCACACCCACAGTTCAAGCCCCATGACCCACGGAAAAAAAACAAAACAAAACAAAAAGTACGAAACTCATCCTCTCTATCCCACTCCCAATCCCCACTTGCTCTCCCTTTTCCTGTCTTAGAATATTCTCTTCCTTTTTTTAATTTTAATTTTTACTTTTTTTTTTGGTCATGGGCTTGAACTCAGAGCCTGTGCACAGTATTCTGAGCTTTTTTGCCCAAGCTCTTACCACTTGGAGCCAAATGCCACCACTGGTTTTCTAGTGGTTAATTGGAGATAAAAAAGTATCACCATAATGACAGGAGTTTGGCTTAGTGGTAGAATGCTTGCCTAGCCTTCATGAAGACCTTCAATTGCTCGGTACCACATACATAGAAAAGCTGGATGTGGTGCTGTGGCTCAAGTGGCAGAGCGCTAGCCTTGAGGAAAAAGCCCAAGGACAGTACTCAGGCCCTGAGTTCAAGCCCCAAGACTAGCAAAAAAAAAGTCTCAGGCCGAGTGGTGGCTCATGTCTGTAATCCTAGCTACTCAGGAGCCTGAGATTTGAGGATTAAAGTTCAAAACCAACCTGGGCACAAAAGGACCTGAGACTCTTATCTCCAATTAACTTCTAGAAAATGGGAAGTGGGGCTTGGCATAAAGGTAGGCTGGTAGCCTTGAGCTGAAGAGCTCAAGGACAGCTCTCAGGCCCAGAGTTCAAGCCCTAGGACCTTCAAAAAATGTTTCCCAAACTTGTCCTTTTCCAGCCTGACTTCAGACTTCAATCCTCAGATCTCAGCTTCTTGAGTAGCTAGGATTACAGGCAAGTGCCTGGCTCAGCTTAACTTCATCACTAAATCTTTGTGGTTTATTCCTCCCTCTGTGTCCGTGGACTCAAAGTGAAAAAAAAAAACTTATTATAAAGATGACGTACAGGGGCCAGGAGTTTTTGGCCTAGCGGTAGAGTGCTTGCACGAAGACCCGGGTTCAATTCCTCGTTACCACATACATAGAAAAAAGCCAGAAGTGGTGCTGAGGCTCAAGTGGTAGAGCTCTAGCCTTGAGAAAGTCCAAGGACAGTGCTCAGGCCCTGAGCTCAAGCCCAGGACTGGCCAAAAAAAAGAGATGATGTACAGAAGGTTATAGTCACATAAATCAGGTAACAAATACATTTCTTTTTGGACAGAATCACCCCTTCCTCACTCTCTCCTAGCTTGGATGATTGTGATACCATCATGAAGGACATGATCTAAATGTTCCATTTTTTTATATCAGTGTCTATACTGTGTCTATAACAGTGTCTACATAGCTTAGCATTTTGCCAAGACTTAGAACAACATATATAGTGATCTTTTTTGTTTTAGGACAGAATCTTGCCATGTAGTCCAGTCTGGTTTTGAACTTGGGATTCTTTTGCATCAGCTTCCCAAATGCTGAGTTTATAGTCTTACGGTGTTGAATCAGGATTGGTCACAATTCTCAGAGGTCACATTCCAGTGGGAGAAACTGCAGTGACTAAGCTCTGTCCTATCCCCTAGAGGTCAGGCTTGGTGACCTGAGGGTTACAGTCTAGTGGGAAAGAAAGATGTGATGATTAGACTTGATGCTTGTCCTGTGGTCAGGGTGAGAAATTCCAAGAAATATTTTTCCTAGCATTCAATAAGTTACTGCTCTTCTCCACCTAAATTCTCCAAAGTATCTATGTTTGTTCCAAGATTGAATTGCTTTCCTGTTCCTCTATTATGTAGTATTTTGGGGAAATCAACTATGTTGTGCCGTTTGCTCAAAACCTTGAGCACACTAGGCAAGTACTCTACCACTGAACTCTGTCTTCCTAGCCGTGGGGATTTCCTCATTGTTTTGGTACAGGGTTTCACTCTATAGCTCAGGCTGGCCTTCAATGAGTGCCTCAACATCCCTAATGATGGGTTTACAGGCATGAACTACCATTCCTGGCAGTTTGTTTTTCATTTTGCTCTTTCCACGAGCTTGAAAACATGTGTTGTCTGCCAGGAAGCCTCATATACTTCTGTTTTTCCAGTTCTGGGGCTTGAACTCGGCCAATGTGCTATCCCTGGGCTCCTTTTGCTCAAGGCTAGCACTTCACCACTTAAACCACAGCACCTTTTTCAGCTTTTTTTGTTGTTGTTAGAGTTAAGTCTCATGGACTTTCCTGCCTGGGCTGGTTTTGAATCCTGATCTTCAGTTCTCAGCTTCCTTAGAAGGTAGGATTATGGGGGTAAGCCACTAGTACCCAGCTTCATTTACTTCAACAGTTTCAAAAGTTAGCCTGGGGCTGGGAGTTTGGCCTAGTGGTAGAGTGCTTACCTAGCATGCATGAAGACCTGGGTTCGATACTTCGGTACCACATACATAGAATAAAAAAGCTGGAAGTGGTGCTGTGGCTCAAGTGGTAGAGCTCTAGCCTTGAGAAAGTCCAAAGACAGTGCTCAGGCCCTGAGTAAAAGTCCCAGGACTGAAAAAAAGTTAGCCTGGCACCAATGCCTTACACCTATAATCCTAGCTAATCAGAAGGATGAGATGTGGAGGATTAGTATTCAAAGCAGTGGAGGTATGGCTAAGATGGTAGAATAGAAGCCTGGATAGAAAAAAGCCAAGTGAGATCAAGAGGCCCGGAGTTTAAGCCCTACTCCCAATACATGCATGCAAAGTAGTCCAGGCACCAGTAGCTCACACTTGCAATACTAGCTACTCAATGAGGCCAAGATCTGAAGAAGGAACTGGGAAGGAACTGGATTTAAAGCCAGTCAAGGTAGTAAAGTCCATGAGATTTTTACCTCCAATGAACTCTGCCCCCAGCCCACCCCTAATGCCATCCCCCGGCAAGCTGGAAATGGAGTGTGGCTCAAGTAGTTGAGCACTGTCCTTCAGTGAAAAAGCTAAAGGACATTGCCCAGGTCCTGAGTTCAACCAATATTGGCATGCATAAATAAAATGAATGACAACTTGGAGGCTTGGATCAAGTGATAGAATATCAGCTGTGTAAACCAGCCAAATAATCCCAAGACATCAAGTTCAAATCCTTGTACCAGAAAAAGAAAGACTTAGTATTCGAGGCTGGGGAATGTGGCCCAGTGGTAGAGCTCTCATCTAGCATGTATGTCTGAGGCCCTGCCTTCTACTACCCGCACAGCCAAGTGAACTTTCTTTCAAGACTAACATTACCATTTAGTGCTCCAGCTATTTACAGCTTGCCTATCTTCAGTACAGGTACTTAATTCTGTTCCTCAGCTTCTCTAAACAGGAAATGGGAACACACAGCAGTGCTCCAAACGAACATTCCTCAGGGACATAAATCAGGTGAGGCAATCAATGGCAGCAGCTTCACTGATGTCTTGTAGGCCCTTAAAAGGTCTGATTGCTTGTGCTTGCTGGTGGTTTTTTTCCAAGCTCTCTATTTAAATCACCTTATCTATCTTTCAGAAATCTGTTTCTTCCAGTAATTTTTAGCCTGCTTGGCTGGCATGAATCCCGTTCACTGCACAGTCAAAAATAAGGACAGGAGACTCTTTGCCAAAGTTAAAAGCGCATCAAACACGCCTAGCATTTATTTTTCTTATTCACAAACCTACAGACCCCTCAATACACCCTACTTGGGTGTAACTGGTGGGAGAGGCCGGGATGGGATGGGGAGTATCTCTTAATAACTCTGAACTGGGGTGATTCCTACAAATGGAGAATTGGATGTGTGAGGGGGGACAAGGTCGAGGGTGGTCAATAAAAAAAATCACATAAACAAATAAAGTACAATATGCTTTTGCAATCCTTCCAAGCTCCTGCCTCGTAGGAGAGAACCTATGTTTTCTTGGGTGGAGGAATTCCCCAGAAAGGCCTGTTTCTATCAATTGTTTTGTGGCACCTAGAATGGATCCCCACTTAAATTCTACCTCCCACGTTGCCACTCAAGGAAGAAGGCAGGACTTTGCCCAAGGGTGAGTCTTAAATCTCACTTGAGATCTAGGTCTGGAAAGTTAATGCCGGAAGATTTCAAAAGCTGCCCACTTCCCCAAGAGCAAGATCAACTCCGAGCCCTCCTAGGTCAGGTCAGTTTGGTCCCAGGTTAAGGCAGGGAGCTTAAATGCCACTCCTCCCTGAAGTGTGGAATGCTTTCATGGCATGTTGCTAAGGGGCAAGGAAGGGCTGAGCTTCATGTGGGTGGCCAGATCCTTGCTGATTCCCTCACACCCGAAAAACCTGTGCTGGGCTCTCCTACAGAGAAGGCATGAGGCCAGAACTGAGTTTTCAGGGGGAAGGGGTGAGGATCACTCCTGCTTCTTTGCCTGGGTATGGGTGGTAGGGGAAAGGAGCAAGGCTTAAACCCCCAGGGGTGGGACCTCCATCAATTTATTTTTAACTCTTCTTCCAGTGCCAGGATAGGCCAGACTAGCAATTTGCACAGAAGGGATAGAGCAGCATCCTGACATCTCCTTTTCTTTTCTTTTTTTTTTTAGTATAACTTGTTAGGAGAGTCCTTAGGGTTAGAGGGGTAGGTTCTCATCTGACTTCTCCTTGTTAATTACAGGTGTTGGGGCCTGATCAATCATATCACCTCTTCCCCCAGAATTCCTGGGCAGGGCAATCTCTTGGGAAAGTGTTGGGGGAAAGGCAAGACCTCACCCTGGCTTGTCCTCAGTGCCTAGGTGGGGGTGGGAGGGTGGAGTGGGGTCCCAGGGGGAGAGGTGAGGCCTAATCAGGACTCCTCCTCCATGCTGAAGCTGCTGCGGCGGCTGCTAGCCTTGGAGACAGCCGGGGATACAGAAGAGAGCAGGGGATCAGAGGTAGCCCGCAGTGGGGACAGAGCAACTCCAGATAGTCCTCCCCCCACCCCCTCCTCCTCCTCCATCAGAATGTCCTCCAGCCCCAGGTGGAAGGGGTCTCCCAGGTCTCCCAAGTGGTCACTGGGAAAGTGCAGGTCCAGAAGAGCATCAGAAGGTGGTGCTGGGGGCTGCTGTTGGAGAGCGCTCTGGGCAGGTCCTCCACCAACATGAAATGTGGCTGCACTTGGTCTTCCCTCTTCCTCAATGTCCAGCTGCTCTGGCTTGAGGTTGTCATTAGTCGAAGTCGTGGCCAGGGAAAGCAGCCCTGGTGTGGGAGGTACTGGCAGACCATGGATCTGGGCCTGCAGTTCTAGCTCCTGCCAAAAGAATAGAGAATGAGTACAGAATTAGATGGGGTTCAAAGTCTCTCTGAGGTCAAAAAGTATACTGTGGGCCAGAAGTGTGGTAGAGTGCTTGCCTAGCATGCACAAAGCCTAGGTTCGATTCCTAGGTACCATACACATAGGAAAAAACCAGAAGTGGTGCTGTGGCTGAAGTGGTAGAATGCTAGTGTTGAGAAAGCTCAAGGACAGTGCCCAGGCCCTGAGTTTGAACCCCAGGGCTGACCAAAATAAAAAAAGGGTGTCTGGGTTCCAATTCAGCCTTAACTACTTGCTAGTTTTGGATCTTACAATCTACAGAAACACACTGTTAACACTCCCTATTTCATATGACTGCTGTGAAGATCCAATAAATTAATGGCTACAAAGTTCGTGACACAGTTTGTGGCACAAGATAAACATGCACATTGAGCTCTCCCTCTACCACTTGAGCCAGAGGACCACTTTCTGGTGGTTAATTGGACATAAACAGTCTCACGGACTTTCATTCCTGTGCTGGCTTTGAACCAATCCTCAGGTCTCAGCCTCCTGAGTAGCTAAAAGGCATAAAAACCACCAGCACCCAGCATCCCTGAGCTCTTTTGCTCAAGGTTAGCCCTCTACCACTTTGAGTCAACTTCACTTCAGGTTTTCTGGTGGTTAACTGGAGATGAGTTTCACACGTTTACTTGCCCAGGCGTTGAACTGTGATCCTTAGATCTCAGCCTCCTGAGTAGCTAGAATTACAGGTGTGAGCAACTAGCTCCTGGCTACATTCACCATCTATCTGTCTGGCTGTGTATATCAGGCTCCTGAATAGTTAATATTACAGGAATGAGCCACCAGCACCATGCTTAATGGATATTATTATTATTTTGTTGATCATGGGGCTTGAACTCTGGGCTAGAGCACTGTCCCTGAGTTCTTCAGCTCAAAGCTAGCACCACATTGAGCACAGAATCACTTCTGGTTTTCTGGTGGTTAATTGGAGATAAGTCTCAGTTTCTTGCGTGGCCTGGTTTTGAGCTGAGATCCTCAATTCTCAGCCTCTAGAGTAGCTAGGATTACTGGTATGAGCCACCGGTGCTCAGCAATATTTTTATTTTTATTTTTTTTGCCAGTCGTTGGGCTTCAACTCAGGGCCTGGACACTGTCCTTGAGCTTTCTCAATGCTAGTGCTCTATCCCTGAGCCACAGCACCACTTTTACCTTTTTCTGTGTATGCGGTACTAAGGAATCAAACCCAAGCTTCGTGCATGCTAGGTGAGCACTCTACCGCACTCCCAGTCTAATATTATTCTGATGATCATAATAATCATGAGAGTTAGGGAAAGTTGGGGATCTTTTAAATATGACAAGAAAGGAATCTCTTTGGCCTAGTCTTCCTCTACCTGCAGAAAACCAGCCCACCAGCCCTGCCATTGTCTCCTCCTTCCAGACCTGAATGCGGAGCTGCAGGCTACGGTTAGCCTGCTCCAGGGATCTCTGCCGAATCTCTAGGTCTTTAGAGCGCTGTTGCTCCTTCTGCAACTTTCGGATGTAATCTACAGAGGCCTTCAGGATGGTTCCTTTGTTCCAGCGCATCTCCCTGTGGGGCTCGAGGAAAGAAAGACTAGAAGTGCTGCACATGGAGTCTCAGATCAGCAGGTAGAGGGGAAGGGAATTGTGCCAGGTAATCCAGAACATTTGATACGAGGGTGATGTGGAGGGTGTAGGATGCTCACATGAATAAACCAAAAATCTCTGCCTGGAACGCTCCAGTAGTAGCTATCACACCATACCCTGAGCCCTGATGCCCTGACCTCTTCTGATTCCTCTCACTACAGCCACAAAGGCCTGTCAGTGCTTCTAAAACATAGAAAAGCATTCTAATCTCAGGGCCTTTGTTCCAGCTGTGCCCTGTACACAGAATCCATGCATCTTAGGCTCTTTTGCTCACTGTTCTGCAGTGCTGGGGATGGTACCCAGTGCCCTGGACATGCTAGGCAAGGGCTCTTCCACTCCAGGGAAGGGATTCCCCAAGGACGTCACAGACTTTCCTTTTTGTTTTTTGGCAGTACCAGAGTTTGAACTTGGCCTACTTCCTCAGCTTGATCTCTCTGGCTTCCACTCTAATCTCTCCAGCTACTCTTCCAGTGCACTTCTTGTTGTTTATTTTGGAGATTTCTTCCAGGGTTGTCCTTGAACTGATAAACTCCAAATCTCAACTTCCTAAGTAGCTAGGATAGCAGGAATGAGCTTCCCAGACCCAGCCCAGATTTTACTTATCACATTAATTGCCTAATTGCCTGTCTGCCTGCACCAAAACATCCATTCCAAAAGACAAAGATCTTTGTCTTTTTGTTCCCTCTGGTATCCTCAAAGTCTCCCAAAGTACCTGGCACAAAGCCAAGATGTTATTTTGTGTGTGTGTGCTGATACTGGGGTTTGAACTTAGAACCCCAAGCTCTTCCTGAGCTTCTACTTATTTATTTTTTGCCTAAGGCTGGTAATCTATCATGTAAACTACCTATGTAGTTCCAGCTTTTGGCTTGTTAATTGGAAATGAGTCTCTCAATGTTGATTACCAAGGCTTGGCTCTGAGCCTCAATCCTCAGATTTCTAGTCTCGTGAGTAGCTAAAATGACAGGCCTAGATTCAAGAAATAAGTCTTGAATAAATAAAGGAAGTACTAAATGAGTGGAAAACTAGGTAGAGATGTCCATAACCTCATGCACTTAAATTTGAAACAGGGACACAGGATCTGGAACCCTGCTCAAGCTAAATAGAGACCAAAGAACTCCTGCCAAGGCAAGAGCATCTGGTGGGCCCACCAAGGGATAACTTTTCTGGTATAGGGCACTTGCCACACCTCCCACCAGCCATGGGTTCCTAGCCAGACTCACGGGTCATTCGACTTGGGGATGAGCGTTCCCAGCTCCTTGATCCTATCGTTAATGTTGAATCGTCTCCGACGCTCAACTTTGGAGGCAGGGGGAGAGAAAGAACCATCAATAGGAGAAATGAGACACAAACTGGTGGTAGTAAGCTATTGTTGGGAGAGGATCCCCGAAGGACAAAGTAGAGACTCAAAACAAGAAGCAAAGCAGTGCTGTGGAGTACAAGAGCAAGGGCACATGCTCCCCAACTTACTTAAGTTGTGATTATCTTTCTTCTGCCGTTCCTTCAAAAGAGCCTTTGCCTCGGTTTCTGGAAAAGAGCAGGGGTGGTTAGAACCTCTGGATGCACAAAGGATGGAGCCTGTGTGAATGCAGATGTAAAGGCTGGTGGTGTACCACAGAGCCTGGACTGAGATGACTCGTGTGTGTGTGTGTGTGTGTGTGTGTGTGTGTGTGTGTGTGTGTGTGTGTGTGTGTGTGTGTGTGTGTGTGTGTGTGTGTGTGCTTATTCTAGTACTAGGGCTTGAACTCAGCCTCACACTCTCAAATTTGGCCTTTTCTGATCAAGGCTAACACTCTTAATACTTGAGCCATACCTCCACTTCTGACTTTTTGCTGGGCAACTGGAGATAAGTCTATGAAATTTATCTGCCTGGACTGGCTTCAAATTGTGACCCTAAGACCTCAGTCTTCAGAGTAGCTTAAAAGATTACCAGCATGAACCCCCAGAGCCAGCACATTGCTTTTAAAGTGACCTTTATATTTTGCTAGTCCTGGGGCTTGAACTCAGGACCTGAGCACGGTCCTTGGGTTTTCTCAAGGCTAGAACTCTGCCACTTGAGCCACAGCACCAATTCTGGCTTTTTGCTATGTATGTGGTACCAAGGAATCGAACACCGATCTTCGTCCTTGCAAGGCAAGCACTCTACCACTAGGCCAAACTCCCGGTCCCTAAAGTGACTTTTGAGATAAGGTAGGTATCAGTACATAGCTAAGGCTGGCCTTGAATTTGCAATCCTCCTGTCCTAGCCAAAGTGCTGGGATTACAGGTGTGCACTACAGCCATGTCCAAACTTTTTTTTAGGTGTAAGACAGGAAGTAAGAAGCAAAACCATGAACCATAATGGAAAAAATAAAGAGGAAACTTGTCCATTTCTTTTTGTGTGTGTGTACATGCAAGCATGCTGATACTGTGACATAGATTCGGAGCCAAGATGCTCTCCTTTGGCTTTTATTGCTCAAGGCTGATGTTCTACCACTTAAGCCAAACTGCTATATGTAGTTTTCTGTGAGTTAATTGGAAATTAGAGTCTCAAGGACTTTTCTTTCCTGGGTTGGATTCATACCCATGATTCTCAGACCTCAGTCTTCTGAGTAGCTTGGATTACAGGTGTGAGCCTCAGGTGGTACCCAGCAAATTTTCTTTTTCTATTTTATGGTGCTGGGAGTGGATCCCAGGTTCTTGTACATGCTAAGCACTTATTCTAGCACTGGGACTTACCCCAGCATCAGCTCTTTTCTGTAATGTCCAAATACCTTCCTAGATTCAGACCTGGTAGGCTTGGAATTCAGCCTAAACACTGAGTGCAGACATGGGGTAAAAAATACCTCTCCTCCACCTTCACTAAGCACTTACCAGAGATCTCCCGTTTGATGTTGGGCAGCTCAGCTGGGCAAGAGTTGCTGACAGTAATGGCTGGTGTAGCTACACTCTGATTGTTGTAGACATCCAGAAGGTTTCCTGACACAGGCAGCTGGAGATAGTAAAGACACAGAAACAATAGTTGAGAATAGGTCCCTGTCTATTCTTACAACCAGGCTTCTGACCCTCTAAACACCCAAAGATGAGGGCCTTCTACCCAAGGATTGGATGATTCCTCAGGACTCTCCTTCTTTGAGGCAATTTCACATGGCAACTCAACTGTAGTCACAGAGCAAAGCAGACCTTGTTTGCTTTGTGAGGATTGATGTGTATGTGACATGCCTTGTACCCCACCTTTAGCCCTCAAACCCTTCAGTGGCCTCTGAAGTCCCTATTCTGAATCCCAGAACAAGCTCTGAGAAGCAATGCTGGGAAAGCATCCTTCTCAGGTCTCTGTCGGCTCTGTGACATTCCAGTCCATTAGCTCCTCCCAGCACAACATTCCGATCCAATTTCTTGGAACACGCCAACCCAATCTTCTCAGACCTTGGTAAATTGTCATGGCAACATTTTATCCAAAATCTGCCCTTCTGAAGAGTTCTAACCTAATCTGTACCCTTCCGCTGTGATCAAGTTGTACTACCTTATGTATCATGGTCTCTCGTTGGCCATGTACCAAGGTCCAGACTCTACTGTCTTCCAGCACATTCTGATCTCCCAAGAGTTCTTATCCAACAGCTAGAATTTTAAATAAATATTTGCCTAGTTTGTTTCTTTTTTCCTCTTCACACTATCTTGGATATTTTCTAGTACACTACAATAGTACATGTGTACCAAGATGCACCTCTTGATAATTATGTCTCAAAATACCCTTTAATCTTCTGGATCTACCTAATATATAAGATCTTAATCTCTGGCTATGTGTAAATGAATGAAAAGCTTTTGATATGTTGGTACCACTTTTTTCTCTTGAGAGCTGATAGCAGAACCCAAAGTCTTCCAAACAGCAAATGCTACACAAGCATTTGCTAACTACATCTCTATCCCTAATCAGACCCTTTCTTTTTGCCAGTCCTGGAGCTTGAACTCAGGGCCTGGATGCTGTCCTGAGCTTCTTTTGCTTAAGACTAGCACTCTACCACTTGAGCCATAGTGCCAATTCCAGCTTTTTCTGTTTATGTGCTATGGAGGAATTGAGCCCTGGGCTTTATACATGCTAGGATGCACTCTACCAGTAAGCAAGATTCCCAGCCTGATACGTTATTGTTGTTGGACGTGGGGTTTGAACTCAGGGCCTAGGTGCTGTCTCTGAGCTTTTTCGCTCAAAGTTAGTGCTCCCATTTGCAGTGCCACTTCTGGTTTCCTGTGGTTAATTGGAGATCAAGGCTAGTACTCTACCACTTGATCCACAGTTTCTCTTCCACCTTATTGGATTATTAATTGGACAGGAGTCTCACTGATTTTTTCTGGCCATGCTAGCTTCAAATCATAGTCCTTAGACCTTAGCCTGGTGAGTAGCTAGGATTACAGGTATGAGCCACCAGCTCCCAGCCGGACACAACTATTTTTTTTTGTCAGCTGTGGGGCTTGAACTGAAGGGCCATGGTCCTATCCCTGAGCTCCTTTTGCTCAAGTCTAGCACTCTACTACTTTGAGCTACTGTGCCACTTCTGGTTTTCTCATGGTTAATTGGAAATAAGAATGTCATAGACATTCCTGCTCATACTGGCATCCAACCATGATGCTCAGCTCTCAGCCTCCTGAGCAGTTAGGATTATAGGTGTGACCCACCAGCACCTGACTTGGATACAACTTAATACATGTTTCTGTCCTCTTCTTGATAAGTGAGGGTAGGAAGGGACAAAGGTGTAGCTGCTCTTATGTTTCAAAATAAGTTATGTATCATAGCACTGAGGAATCCAGTCCAGGATTTCATGCATGCTAGGTAAGCTCTCTACCAGTAAGCCACATTCTCAGCCAACTTTGAAGCTGTGGTCCAGTGGAAGAGCATTAGCCTTGCGCAAAAGAAGCTCAGGGACACTGTTCTGAATTCAAGCACCAGAAGTGGCACACACAAAGACAGAACTTAGTCAGACAATGGTGGCTCATGCCTGTAATTCTAGTGACTTTGGAGGCTGAGATCTGAGGGTCCCAATTCGAAGCCAGCCTGGGCAGGAAAGTCCATGACACTCTTATTTCCAAATAACCAGTAAAACCTTGCGATAGAAAATTTTATATCCTGGGCTGGGAGTTTGGCCTAGTGGTAGAGTGCTTGCCTAGCATGCACGAAGACCCAGGTTCAATTCCTCGGTACCATATACATAGAAAAAAGCTGGAAATGGTGCTGAGGCTCAAGTGGTAGAGCTCTAACCTTGAGAAAGTCCAAGGACAGTGCTCAGGCCCTGAGCTCAAGCCCAGGACTGGCAAAAGAAAAAAGAAAAAAGAAAATTTTATATCCTTTCTGCAAGAAACCAGTCTCAGTCCTAACAGTTCACTCTGAGACTTGGTAGATTTCAGTTAATACAAAGCCCAACTACTTATTTTTGTTGGTAATAGGGCTTGAAATCTCACTTAGCTTTCTCAAGCCTGTTGCTCTACCACTTCAGCCACAGCTCCATTTCTGGCTTTTTGTTGGGTAACTAGAAATAAGATTCTCATAGTCTTTTCTGCCTGGGCTGGCTTTGAACTGGAATCCATAAATCTCAACCTCCTGAGAAGCTAAGAATACAAGTGTGAGCCATCAGTATGCAACTCAGTCAACTTGTTTTAACCTATAAACCTTTGAGCCTTTTGCACATTCCAAGTGTTACATGATCTGGTTATATCTTCCTGACCAGAAAAATCTCCTGGTATATTCAAATCACTACATGTTTCACACCTCTTAGTACTTCTCACAGCACAACTCAAGTGATTTAATTATCCCTATATCCTATGTACTCCCTACCCCACCCACATTAAAGCCTCCAAAAGCTACTTCTCAATGGAGTCCAACACAGATGCATACAGGCAATGGTACACTCCATTCTCAACATAAGGAGCCTCCATTTCTATCAGTACAATTCATAGCAAGGGCATCTACACAGCCAACACAGGTATAGTCTTAGCAACAGAAGGATGCCCATAGGCTGTGAGTGTGGCCTAGTGGTAAAGAAATTGCCTAGCATTCATGAAGCCTTGGATTCGATTCCTTAGTACCACATATACAGAAAAGGCTGGACGTGGTGCTATGGCTCAAGTGGTAGAGTGCTAGCCTCGAGAAAGCTCAAGGACAGTGGTCAGGGCCCGAGTTCAAGCTCAAGGACTAGCAAAAAGAAAAATAAAGATGCCCTCATTTTCAGAGAAATCTATCATCTCAGGGCCTTACCGTGCTGGGGAGCTGCAGTCCTGTAGTGCCTCCAGGGAGATAGCTGAGCATCTCGTCGTTGTAACTGGACTCTAGGCTGATGATCTCATCAATAACATCATCAATCTAATGGAAGAAATAAGTATCACACAGGGTTAGGAAAGGTTGGAGGTACAGCATAGGAGTGCTTGTCTAGCATATGTAAGGTGCTGGGTTTCATTCCCAGTACCACACAGATACACACCCATGCACAAACACACAAATCAAGCCAGGCACTAATGGCTCACATCTGTAATTCTAGCTACCCAGAAGGTTGAAATATGAGAACTGCGATTTCAAGCCAACCCATGCAGGAAAGTCCATGAGACTCCTCTCCAATTAACCACCAAAAAGCCAAAAGTAGATATGTGCCTCAAGTGGTAGAGTGCCAGCTGTGAGTAAAAAACGTTCAGGAAAAGTATCCAGATCTCGAGTTCAACCCCAGAAAAGTCACACACACACACTCAAAAAAAGAAAACCTGGAATGGAGACATGAGAAGGTTGTCTATAGCCTCTTACCTCCTTTTCAGAGCTGGACCCGATGGTGAGCAGAGCCATGGGGCTGTTGGGAGCACTGCCTGTGGGGCCAGTGGCATGGGCAGCCTCAGGAGCAGGCAATGGCTGGGCATTTGCAGGCCCTGGAGGTGGTGTGAGAGCCTGGGAAGCCAGTTTGGGCCCAAGTGTGGTGGACAGGTACTGTTTTACCTGCTGCCGGCGTGCTTGTTGCAGGTGGTAGCGCGTTGGGTTTTCCAGGTGAGTCTGCACCTGTTAGATAATGGGGCCGAGGTGGGAAGGGGAGAAGGCAGAACAGGACTCACAGAGGTAACTCTTGATCATCTGTGATCCTTAACTGATCCTTGATTCATCTGTTCGTAGGTTCACGTAGGAAAGACTGGTTCCAGAATGAGAACCCCTCAAAAATACTGGTGAATTTCTTCAACGTCCCAAACTACTTTTCTCAAAATGCCTTCACCTCTAAGATCCATCTATGGCTGATAGGATTCTAGAGTTGCCTTGTCGCAGTGCCCAAAACTCTAAGTCAGTCTGTCTGTCTGTCTGTCTGTCTGTCTGTCTGTCTGTCTGTCTGTCTCTCTCTCTCTCTCTCTCTCTCTCTCTCTCTCTCTCTCTCTCTCCTCTCTTCTCTCTCTCTCTTCTCTCTCCTCTCTCTCTCTCTCTCTCTCTCTCTCTCTCTCTGCTGGTCCTGAGACTTGAATCAGAGCATGGATGCTGTCCCAGAGCTTTTGTGCTCCATTAGTGCTCCACCTATTGAGCCACCATTCCACTTCTGGCTTTTTTGGTGATAAATTGGAGATAAGAGCCACAAGGACATTGCTGCTTGGGCTGGCTTTGAACTATGAGCCTCAGATCTTAATTTCCTGAGTAGGGAGGATTGCCGGTGTGAGCCAACAGTGCTCGCTATCTCTCTCTTTTTTAATTGTTCAGTTTTTCTTCTTTCTTTTTCTTTCTTTCTTTCTCTTTCTTTCTTTCTTTCTTTCTTTCCTTTTCTTTTCTTTTCTTTCCTTTTTTTTGTCAGGCTTGAACTTAGGGGCAAGGCACTGTCCCTGAGCTTCTTTTGCTCAAGGTTAGTGCTCTATCACTTAAGGTACAGGACCACTTCCGACTTTTTCTGTGTATGTGGTACTGAGGAATCAAATTCAGGGCTTCATGCAAGCTAGGCAAGCACTCTACCACTATGCCACATCCCCAGCCCCAGGCTGGCTTTGAACTGTGATCCTCAGATCTCAGCCTCCTGAGTAGCTAAGACTACAGGCATTTGGCTTTTTTTTTATAAAGGTGATATACAGAGGGGTTATAATTTACATAAATCCAATAACGAGAACATTTCTTTTTAGAGAATGTCACACCTTCATCTTGTCACTTTTGTTGTTGTTAGTGGTGGTGGCAGTGGTACTGGAGGTGGTGATGGGGCTTGAATTCTGGGCCTGGGCACTGTCCCTGAGCTATTCAGCTCAAGGTTAGCACTCTACTACTTTGAGCCACAGTGCCATTTCTGCTTTTCAGGTGGTTAATTGGAGATAAAAGTCTCATGGACTTCTATGCCTGTGCTGGTTTTGAACTCTGATCCTCAGATCTCAGCCTCCTGAGTTGCTAGGATTCTAGATGTGAGCCACGGGTGCCCAGCTTTAATTGTCTTTATAAAGGTGATGTACAGAGGGGTTACAGTTTATATAAGTCTGGAAACAAGTATATTTCTTTCTTTTTGGAAAATATCACCCCTTTGATCCTCTCTTTTGTTGTTGTTGTTCGTGGTGGTCATGGGGCTTGAACTCTGGGCCTGGACACTGTCCCTGAGTTCTTCAGCTCAAGACCAGCACTTTACTACTTTGAGCCACAGTGCTACTTTCTATTTTCTGGTGGTAAACTGGAGATGAGAGTCTCACATACTTTTGTGTCCTGGCTGGCTGGCTTTGAACTGTGATGTTCAGATCTCAGCCTCCTGAGTAGCTAGGATTTCAGGTGTGAGCCACTGGCACCTAGCTTTGTTTTTAGAAAAGATGATGTACAGAGGGGTTACAGTTTATGTAAGTCAGATAACATTTCTTTTTGGACAATGTCACTCCTTTGCTCGTCTGTTGGTGGTGATAGTGGTAGTGATGGGGCTTGAACTCTGGGCGTGGGTGCTGTCCCTGAGCACCTCAGATCAAGGCTAGTGCTCTACCACTTTGAGAAACAGTGCCATTTCCAGTTTTCTGGTGGTTAATTAGAGATAAGAGTCTCACAGACTTTCGTGTCCAGGATAACTTTGAACTGTGATCCTCAGATCTCAGCCTCTAGAGTTGCAAGGATAATAGGCACGAGCCACTGGCGCCCAGCTTTAATTGACTTTAGAAACTTGATGCGCAGTAAGTCAAGTAATGTATACATTTCTTTTTGGACAATGTCACTTCACTTGTCTCTGCTGGTGGTGGTGGTGGTCATGGAGCTTGAACACTGGGCCTGGGTGCCATCGCTGAGCTACTCAGCTCAAGGCTAATTCTCTACCACTTCTCATTTTCTGGTAGTTAATTGGAGATAAGATCTCATAGACTTTGTGCCCATGCTGGCTTTGAACCGCTATCCTCAGGCCTCAGCCTCCTGAGTAACTAGGATTACAGGCATGAGCCACTGGCACCCGGCAGCTGTTTCTCTTTTTTTTTTTTGCCAGTTCTGGGCTTGGGCTCAGGGCCTGAGCACTGTCCCTGGATTTTCTCAAGGCTAAGGCTCTACCACTTGAACCTCAGCACCACTTCTGGCTTTTTTCTATGTATGTGGTACTGAGGAATCAAACACGGGTCTTCGTGCATGCTAGGCAAGCACTCTACCACTAGGCCAGACTCCCGGCCCCTGTGTCTCCTTTTTTATTGTGGTACTACCACTTGAATTCAAGGCCTCACACTTGCCCTTGGCTTTTTTTTCAAGGCTGTCACTCTACCACTTGAGCCATAGCTCCACTTCTGGCTTTTTGGTGGTTAACTGGAGAAAAGAGTCTTATGAACTTTCCTGCCTAGGTTGGCTTTGAACCTAGCTCTTCAGATCTTAAGACTCCTGAGTAGCTAGGATTAAAGGCTCAAACCACCAATGTACAATTTGTCAGATTTCCATAGTTGGTGAAACTGCCTAACAGATCTATAAAGTGATATACATAGTATCCCAAGACACCTTAGCATGACCCTCCAAAGTCCAGCATGACATCCTTTGGGGCCTCCTAGAACCCCTAGCAAGTCCTAAGGAAACAAACACATGGTAGAGTTGCACAGAGTACTTAAAACACTCTCATAGGGATACCTGGAGTTACAAGGGCCTCATTCAAAAGCTACCAAGGTGCCTGCAGGCCATCAGACTTCACCTTACCTTGAGCACCTCCCTGGGCACCTGAGCAGGAGGTGGCCGGCCCAAAGTATGGCCTCCAGCAGTAATGCCAACCACGGAGATGGCAGGTGATGCAGGTGCAGGACTGGGGAAGGAAGCTGCTGCGGCTTGTTCCCGGCGTTCACGCCTCTCTTGCTCCTGTGCCTGCGCCCGCATGAGCTGCTGGCGCAGCAAGACCCTCGATGAAGAGGAGGACGACATGGTAGGGGTCCTGGAGCCCCCTGCAGAAGACGATGCAGAGAGTGTAGCTGGGGTGGCTGGGGTGGCCTGCAGTGATATTGGGAGGCTGTGGAATGGGAAATATGGGGCCACAGGTAAGCTACAGCTGTCTTCCTAAGCTTAACAGGGACACAGTATGAGGAAGGAGATTCAAATGATTTGTTCCCTGTCTTCACAACGTGGCAGGAGAGGCATTGCCACATTCAGAGGTCATAGTCTGTTTTGATATTTGGTGTTGGGCCCACATTGGGGCTTAAACTCAGAGCATACACACTATCCCTTTGCTCTCACCACTCAATGGTGTTGTAACACTTGAGGCACATCTTCACTTCTGGCTTTTTGCCAGATAATTGGTGGTGAGAATCTCCTGGATTTTCCTGCTTGGGCTGGCTTTGGACAGGAATCTTAAGTTGTTAGCCTCCTAAATAGCCAGGATTACAGGCTTGAGCTATTGGCTCCCTGTTGGTCACAGAGTCTGTTACAGAATTCTCTGGGACCAGATCTAGTCCCAGCTCTAAATGGCCATAATCTGGCAAGGAGATTTTCAGCCCTAAGTCCTAATGGAGAATCCTCAGAGTGAGGATCCTAAGTGGAGTTAGCAAAAGGCATATGAGTGTGTCTGTGTGTGCATGTGCTAGTCCTGGGGCTTGAACTCACCACTGAGGAGCTATCCCCAAGTTTCTTTTGCTCAAAGCTCACACTACCACTTGAGCCACTATTCTGCTTCTGACTCTTTTGGTAATTAATTGGAGATAAAGAGTCATGAATTTTCCTGTCCAGCCTGGGTTTGAACTGTAATCATCAGATCTCAGCCTCCTGAGTAACTAGGATTACAGGTGTGAACCAAACACCTGCTCCTGGCAAGCACAAGACATCTTTAAAGGCCAGCAGAAGTGGGAGTGGATTGTGGTTTCAGTGAACTCCTAAACCCAATTTGGGACTAGTGATGCTGTCTGAGCTAAGAGCGAAGCATCAGGTTCCAGAGGAGCCCAGGATACGGTTCTTTCAGGCCTAACTAGGCCTGTGGTGCCAGTAGCTAGTAGCTAGTCAGTCTAGAAAATCTCGGATTTCACAATCCTCTCTTCCTGCCCCTCTTCCACGTCCCCTCCCCTGTCTTAGAGCCCAGGCCGATGACTCAGCACCTTTAGACTTCCAAGCTATGGGAGTGGAAACAAGACACCAGGCAGGGGTTTCACTAAAGCAGAGGGTGGGCAAGGATTGCAGACAGTGGAGAGGGTGGGGGCTAAGGACAGAGGGCATGCCCCACCCACAGGGAGGGGCTCACATAAGCCACACCTAGTCCCTACATATTCCAGGCTTGCTGGAGAAATTGTCTATGAATAGGTGTGCAAATGCAATGGGGGAAATCAAGGCAGGTGTTTAAGGCAGGTTTGATGGAAGACTTTGGGCTTGCTCACCTCACCAGCTTTCCTGTGTGACACTTCCTTTCTGGCCCCTCATTTTACCATCTAGCAAATACAGGTCACTGAGTGTTATGGATCGGGCAGGCACGGAGGGCCTCTGCCCATCAACATGAAAATGGGGAGCAGGAGAGGAATCTGATAAATGTTACCTGGATCGGAGGGATAAGGGTTGGCTTTTGAGTTCGTAGAAGCTGTCTGGATCAAGGATGTTTTCTAATTCAATGTCAGCAACAATCCCAGATTCCGGAAGCAAAGAGTTCAGGCTGAAGGGGGCGGGGAAGAGAGGAAGGAGTAGTGGTCAATCACTGTAGAGTCCTAATGCTTCCCCTCACCAGAGAAGGGGCAGGGAATCTCTCATCCATACTTGGACATCCTGCTGGGTACTGCCTCCAGGAGTTCCCACATCTGTCCTTTCCCCCCTCCCCGTTTTCTTACTATTCAACTACCCACAATCCAAACATTAAGAGTGCCACGAGTGCCAAGATCCCAACCCCCTCACTCCAATCACAAGCAACAACCTGGGTTGAGAAGAATAGAAGATTTCGGGAGGATTCCCCCATTTTGCATACAAAGTTCCCCCAGATCCCCCCCAGGCCTCCTACTGTTTTCTTGACAGATGAAAGTGAACCCGTGTGTAAACACCAGAGCTAGTAGGGGCAGCCCTCAGGCAAATAGCCCATTGTAACCCAAACTGAGCGCATCAGAAAGAGAACTAAGGTTGGTTCACTTTTCAAAAAGAGCTACCACTTGGAAACGAGTTTTTCCCAGCTCCTGCCAGAGTTCAAGGGACATTCCCCCCCCCCACCAAAAAAAGAAAGAATAACAGAAATACAAACGCACTTCTGTCTGCAGTCTCCTGTTTCCAACAGTCTGTTCTTGCAAGAGAGAGAATTTGAGTGGATGAGTGCTTTCTACAAGTATTCTTTCTTTAGTAGGCGAACGAAACCTGCTCAGCCCTCTCCTAGTTTTTTGTTTAGATCAAAACATACAAGTCCCCAGTACCAACAGATATTGGCACAAGAACTAAGAAGCCATATATCCCCCCAGTATCAGGGGGCGGGTAGGGGATGACAATCAACTTTGAAGTGGCCAGAGTTTTACAGAGTTTAAAGTCAGAAACCTCAGGGGGAAAAAAAAAGAAAAAAGATTCGGTAATACACTATGGAAAATGACTTGTGTAACTTGTGGGCAGGGTGGGAGAAAGTAATAGTCTCCGATTTACGAATGGTAGCCCTTCTGTAAAACTTTAGTAGTAATAAAATTATTTTTAAAAAAAGATGGGTAGAGGTGTGCCCCCGTTGGTAAAATGCTAGCCAATGAGCAAAAGAATCAGGTACTGGGTTCCAGTCCTGGTCTCAGACCAAGAAAAGAAAATGAAAAAAAAAACAAAAACCAAGCAACAAACAGAAGTACAGAAGAGGGGGGCTGGGAATGTGGCTTACTGGTAGAGTGCTTGCCTAGCATGCACAAAGCTCTGAGTTCCTTTCCTCAGTACCACATACACAGAAAAAGCTGGAAGTACACTGTGGCTCAAGGGGTACCGTGGTAGCCTTGAGCAAAAGAAGCTCAGGGACAGTGCCCAGGCCTGAGTTTAAACTTCCTGATTGGCAAAACAACCGAAAAAACAAAACAAAATAAACAAAAAACAACAGGGGCCAGGAGTTTGGCCTAGTGGTAGAGTGCTTGCCTAGCATGTACAAAGATCCAGGTTTGATTCCTTGGTACCATATGTGTAGAAAAAAGCCAGAAGTGGTGCTGAGGCTCACGTGATAGAGCTCTAGCCTTGAGAAAGTCCAAGGACAGTGCTCAGGCCCTGAGCTCAAGTCCAGGACTGGAAAAAAAGAAAGAAAGAAAAGAAAACCAGCACCGAAAAAGAAAAAAAAACACAAAAAGTGGAGATGCAGTTGCATGGTAGAACACTTGGGTAGCATCCAAGACCCAGTACTGCAAAAGAGAAAAAAATCACACTGCATTAAATTGAGTTGTGCCCACTACCATGACTTGACTTGTTACAAGGAATTAGATGGCAAATCTATATACAGAAAGGCTCGTACTCAGCCCTCTCTGCTGGGCACAAAGGACCCTAGTGTTTAACCAACACTTACAAGCAAGTGCTTCAGTGTGAATCCTTGCTAAAAGGGATGATGTAGCTCAGTGGTAGAGCATTTTCCTAGCATGCTAAAGGCTCTGGGTTTCATTCCCAGTGCAGCACAGTTGAAAAAAAGATAAGAATATGCATCCTTGGCCAGGAGTTTGGCTTAGTGGTTAAAGTGCTTGCCTAGCATGCATGAAGACCCGGGTTCGATTCCTTGGTACCACATACATAGAAAAAAGCTGGAAGTGGTGCTGAGGCTCAAGTGGTAGAGCTCTAGCCTTGAGAAAGTCCAAGGACAGTGCTCAGGCCCTGAGCTCAAGCTCAGGACTGGCAAAAAAAAGAAAAGAATATGCATCCTTACTTTTTTAATTTAAAAATTGTGGGTGGCTTCATTGGCAAAAATTTCCTCTCCCCCCCCTTTCCTGGAGAATGTATCTTCCTTCCTCTCCTCACCCTCAGATGGGGCACTAAAACCACCCAGGAAGTTGGGAAGAGGAAGCTCCGGGAACGCTGTGGCTGAGCTCAGCAAAATCCTGAGAAGAGAGGTTATAAACCCCCCTCCCAGGCTCAGCCACCCATTGCACAGAAGTTGGAAGAGCTGAGTAGTAGGGTGGGTAGAGGTGTGCCCAGGGAGTACCAGAGGTCCATAGGAGGGGATGAGAGTGAAGGGTAGAGAAGCCAGACAAGAGGGACCCACCCAGGCCGGGATGGTGCAATCCGTACTCACTCCAGCTCTTAGACAGATTCAAGATTACACCCGGGAACTGAGAGAGAAAACGGGAGGGTGAAATAAAAGGAAGAGGGGTTGTGTGGGTAGGGAGTGGGCAGGGCTGACCAGGAGGCTAGGGTGAGTGGCAGCAAGAACAAGACCCTCCCCTAAGGTTCCCAAATAAGGTCTAAGGCCTCCCCCCCCCCCGGGTAAAAAGATAACAGTACTCCCATCTCCCCGAGGATCTCCCTCTCGGTCGCTCTTTCTAGTGTGGACTCCTAGAGGAAAGGCGAGCTTTTCCTCTATTCTAGGGCTCGCCCCCGGCGCGATGGGTGGGCAGCAGTGAAAGGAGTCTTCTACTGAAGTCTTGTTGCGTGTTGTTTCTCTGGCTCATTCACACACGCTCAAGGCTTGAGTGACACCTCCAAATCGCTCCGGATTCAGGTTATCCCCGACTAGCCACCAGTCCGTGCGATTCAAGTCACTAAGCTCCCAGAAACAGTACCTCGCTTGTCTCTCAGCACCATTTCTCGCACACTGAGGTAAAAATCATTGCACGGGTTCCTTAGAAGCCGTCTCACCTGAGCGTCCCCTCAAATTCATCCCCCCCTCCCCCGCCGTGTGCCCCACTCAAGGACCCCGCCAAGTTTGGCTGTCTCGCACCAGTTTTGGGATACTCCAGAATCTACCTTTTTAACCTCCCCTCAGACCTGACCCGGGCCCCCTCCGAGCGCTCCCACCCACGACTCCTTCAAGCCTCAGCCCAAGCAGGCCATAACATGATCCTTAGGTACCCCCACACACAAGACGGGCGCCCGTACATCCTTCAAGTCTAGGCCAAACAACTCCAGTCCCACTCCGGAGCACCCGGTCCCTCAGATGAGGCCCCCGGAAACCTTAGTTTTTGCTAGTCCTGGTCCCAGGCGCCCCGCACCTGAGCAGCTGGGCAGAGTCTGCCGGCCTGCGCTCCTCCAACAACACGAATACCGCTCGAGGGCCCTCCGCGCTGGCCTCTACGCCGTCCCGAGCTGGTTCGGCTGCATGAGACATGACGCCCGGCCCCGGGCGAGCCCTGCCAGGCCGGTCGGGCCTCGGCCCGGTCCCCCTAACAAAATAAGAGTCCCCCTCCCCCCATTAAGCCGCCTCCTCCACCGCTAAGCCATGGAGCTAGGTCGGCGCGGGCGGGCGGCGTCGGGGTGAAGGGATGGGCTGTGAGTCATCCCCCGCCCAGAACGGACCTACACCCCCAACCTAACCCCGGACGACCGCCCTCCTCCCCCACCTCGTCCTCTTCCCCCCCGCCCTCCTCACAGGGTTGGGGAAACTCCACAGGAAGTGACCACACCGGGGACGGACAGCTCATCGGGCCACGCCTCTAGAGAAACGACCTATCGCTGAGGAGAAATTTGCGGGCCCTCCCTCAACCACGCCCTCAAACTATAGTGAACCCTACATTCGGCCCTCCTCTATTCAAAGAAGTGCCCACCTAAGCCTTACCCTCAGCGGTAGAGACAAATAGGCAAAGGGTAGTTTGGTTGAGTCACGCCTTCAATGTTTGAGTCTCCTCCTGAGCCACACCCCCTCTCTTCACGTTTTCCCTCAGCAAGCTAATATCAAGCCGCTCCCGGAGAATGTTGCGCATGTGCACTAAGGATCAGTCGGCGAGCAGCCGGCAAGCGTTTGGTTGAGGAACAGCGCCCCCTCTCGGGTCATAGAAGAAACATCGACGTCCAAGACCGTGCTCCAGCCGAAGTTGTACCTGAGGAACCTGTAACTGCACTCCCTAGAGGTGCAAACCTGCGCTTTCCGTTCGCGCGCTCTAGCCGCCAAGCTTGGTTTCCGGAACGAACCCAGGCTGTTGTATCTCACTTAAAGTAGTTGGTACTGTGGTCGTTGACCAGTGCAATAAATAGATGAGTAATAAATCTTTGACCAATGCAGAGTGAGTGAACAGACGGAAATTCCATCGGATTAATTCTTCGGTGAATGACTTCTGGAATCACAATGAACTGGGATCGAATTAGAGTAAGGTACCTCCTCTGTCTAAACCTCCACTTTCCTAGCCTTTCAAATGGCCTCATAATAACCTGTCTCACATAGTTGTAATGAGGATTGTGAAAAGTACTAGTAAGTTGTTTCTCATAGTGTAAACTCTCTAAAAGTCACTTGACCCATTTACTCACTGATTCAACATTTATTGGGCCACCTCTATGTTATATGTATATATATATATATAATGAATGATATCATATATATATACATATATATATATATATATATATATATATATCAATACTTTTCAGTGCTTGCAAAGCACCCAGCACCCTTCTTCCAAAATCCCTGGGACCAATCATCAATTGGACAACCAGAAACTTTGTTGGGAATGCATTTTATTTCTTTTATTTTTTTCTTGTACTGGTCCTGGGGCTTAAATCATGTGCTATGGTTCAGCTTTTTATTTATATTTTTTTTACTTAAGGTTAGTGCTCTACCACTTGAGCCACAATTCTACTTCTAGTATTTTTTTGCTAATTGAAGATAGGCTTATGTATTTCTTATCCCTGGGATGGTTTCAAAGTGCAACCCTCAGATCTCAGCCTCCTTGGTACCTAGGATACTAAGTGGTAGTGTGAGCCACCTGTATCTGACCCACTTTTTTGGCTCTATCCTTAACCCTCTTTATGCTTAAGGCTAGTGCTCTACCACTTGAACCACACTGTTACTCTGGCCACTTCTAAATAGTTTATCAGAGACAAGATTCTCACAAACTTCCTTGCCTGAACTGGCTTTGAACTGCTATCGTCAGATCTCAGCCTCCTGAGTAGCTAGGATTACAGGTGTGAGCCACCAGTGCCTGGATGGACCCACTTTCTGACACTGGCATTCTATTTCTCATGTCTGTCATTTAATTTAGCAAACATGCACATACTGTTATAGACTGAGGGATCCTTATAAATAATAAAGATACAGTGCTTCCCCAAATTCATCTTTCAAAAATCAGTGCATTGGGCTGGGGATTGTGGCCTAGTGGTAGAGTGCTTGCCTAATATGCATGAAGCACTGGATTCCATTCCTTTTTGGGGGGGAGGGTCATGGGGATTGAACTCTGGGCCTCGGTGCTGTTCCTGAACTATTCAGCTAAAGGCTACCACCCTACCCTTAAGCCACAGTCCAACTTCCCATTTTTTTTTTACCATTTATCAACTCATTTTTATTTTTGAAGCAGTTGCTGTTTTATTCAAAAAATAATTACTTGTGCATATAACTTTTACAGTTTTCCTTATATTTTACTGTAGTAGGCTTAAAGTTTCAGCTGTTAAACAAATTTGGGGTTATTTATCTATTAGCTTACATTAATTATACGGGGGGATTTCACTACCACTTCCCATTTTTTAGAGATTAATTGGAGATAAGAGTTTCTCAGCTTTGTAGTGCCTGGGCTGGCTTTTGAATCTTGATCTTTAGATCTCAGCCTCCTCAGTAGCTAGGATTACAGGCAGGCGTGAGCCACTGCACCTGGCTGGATTAAATTCTTTGGTACCACATACACTAGCCTTGAGAAATCTCAAGGACAGTGCCCAGGCCCTGAGTTGAAGCCCTAGAACTGGCAGAAACAAACAAACAAAAGCTTTGATTTGGGTTTTTCTAGGAATTGTCAATGATATTTTCAGTCACTTGGAAAGAGACAAACTATTCACAAATATGGTTTAGAGATACATGACTATATTTTAGTGGAGTAGGAATAGTTTTTTCCCCCTTTGAGATAGTGTCTGAACTGAAGTTTTCTATGTAGCTCAAGCTGGAAATCCTTATGCCTTAGTTTCCTCTGTGTGTGTGTGTGTGTGTGTGTGTGTGTGTGTCTGTGTGTCTGTGTGTGTGTGTGTGCTTGTGCTGGGGATTCTAACCTTGACCATTTGTGCTCCAGGCCCAGGCTTATACTCTTCCACTTGAGTCACAGAGCCACTTCTGGCTTTTTGGCTTGGTTAATTGGATCTGATAATCTCTCACAGACTTTCCTATCTAGGCTGACTTCTGGCTGTTTTGGTGGTTAATTGGAGAAAGGAAACTTATAGACTTTTTTTTAACCTATTCTGGTTTCAAATCATCTTCCCCACTCAGATCTCAGCCTCCAGAGTAGCTAGAATTACAGGTGTCAGTGAGTGGCGCCTGGCAGAATTTTGTTTTTAAGATTTTAATTTTTTTTATTTTGATTTTTTTTTCTGTCAGTCATGGAGCTTGAAATCAGGGCCTGACCCTAGCTTTTGCACTCAAGGCTAGTGCTCTTCTGCTTTAAGCCCCAGATCTACTGATGGTTTTCTCATGGTTAAATGGAGATAAGAGGCTCAGACTTTCCTACTTGGGTGGCATTGAACTGTGATCCTCAGATATCAGTTTCCTGAGTAGCTAAAATTATAGACATGAGCCACCAGTGCCTGGATGGATTTTAATTTTTAAGGTTTTTTTTTTGTTGTTTGTTTTGGAGACATGGTCTAATTATATAGCCTAGACTAGACTTGAATTAGTCTGTGAAGCTTCTCTTTCAGCCTCCCAAATTCTGAGATCCTAGGAGATTCTGAGATCACCCTAAAGATCTTAATTTGATTTAATTTATTTATTTTTTTGTTGGTCATGGAGCTTGAACCCTGGGTTTGGGCGCTGTCCCTGAGTTCTTCAGCTCAAGGCTACTTCCCTACCCCTTGAGCCACAGCACCACTTCCAGTTTTCTAGTGGTTAATTGAATATAAAATCTCACAGTCTTTAAAAGTGCCCAGGCTGGTTTGAACCGTGGTCCTCAGATCTGTCTCCTGAGTAGCTAGGATTACAGGCGTGAGTCACCGTGCACGGCTAGTTCATTCCTTTTTATTGCCAAATAGTTGGATCTGAGCTAGTAGCCTACACTAATAATCCTGGCTACTCAAGTAGTAGAGCACTAGCCTTGAAAAAAAAGCTCAAAGGCAGCATCCAAACCCTGAGTTCAAGCCCCAGGATCAGAAAAAAAAAAGTGAATTCCATATGGGTTAAAGACCTAATATAGTAAATAAAACTACCAAACTCTAAGGAGACTAGAGCTGGGCACCAGTCACTCATATGCCTGTAATCCTAGCTACTCAGGAGGCTGAAATTTGACGATTGCAGTTCAAAGACAGGCTAGTGCTCTGCAACTTGAACCACAGCACCACTTCCAACTTTTTCTGAGTATATGGTACTGAGGAATCAAACCCAGGGTTTTGTGAAAGATAGGCAAGCACTCTATCACTAGGCTATGCTCCCAGGCCTCCATGAAACTCGTTTTTTCTTTCTCCATGAAACTCTTATCTCCAATTAACCACCAGAAAACTAGAAGTGGCGCTGTGGTAGAACACTAAGCCCACAGACTTCCAACCTCACAACCAACAAAATGAATGAATGAATGAATGAATGAATGATTAGAACATAATTCTTTGGGGGAATATGTTTAAGGCTTTGGGTAGAAAGAGAAAAGATTAAATTCAGGGCACTGATGTCCATCCATACCTGCAATCTTAGCTTAGTTACTCAGGAGGCCACGATCCTAGTATTCTGGCTCAAAGACACCTCAGTAAGAAAAGTCCAAGAAAGAGCCGGGCACTGGTGGCCCATGCCTCTAATCCTAGCTTCTCAGGAGGCTGGGATCTGAGGATTGAGATTCAAAGCCTGTCCCAGCAGGAAAGTCCCTGGCACCCTTATCTCCAATTAGCCACCAGAAAACTGGAAGGGAAGTTGTGGCTCAAAGTGGTAGTGCACTAGCCTTGAGCAAAAGACCTCAGGGACAATGTCCGGGCCTTGAATTCAACTCCCTCAAGTGAAAGTGGTGGGGGAGAGGTGGAGGAGAGGGAGGAGAGGGAGAGGGAGAGACGAAGGAAGGAAGGAAGGAAGGAAGGAAGGAAGGAAGGAAGGAAGGAAGGAAGGAAGGAAGGAAGGAAGGAAGGGCTGGGAATGTGGCTTGAATGAGTGCTTGCCTAGCATACCTGAAGCCCTGGGTTTGATTCCCCGGTACTACATCAACAGAACAAACAGGATGTGGTGCTGTGGCTCAAGTGGTGCTAGCCTTGAACAAAAGAAGTTCAGGGACAATGCTCAGGCCTGAGTTCAAGCCCTAGGAGTAGTGGGAGAAAAAAAAAGCAAGAAAGAAGGAAAGGAAAACAAGCAAGGAGGGAAGGTCCTTAATTCTCTTATAGAAAAGTCAATAAGACTCTTATCTCCAATTAACTAACAAAAAGCCAGAAGTGGAGGTTTGAATCAAGTGTCAGAGAGCCAGCCTGGAGTAAAGCAGCCAAGCAAGAGCTTGAGCCCTGGGTTCAAGCACGGTAACAGGTGCGCAGGTGCACACACGCAAGATCACTCAGTCCTTCTGGGCACTCTAATACATGAATCATTTTCATCCTCCCAATAGACCTAAGGATGGCTCCTTTATTATCTCAATCTGTAGATCAGAAACCAATGTACAGCAATGTGAAACAGCTTCCCTGAGCTCACTCCAACTTATCAAACCTGGAATTGAATACCAGTAGTCTTCTACCCCACCCCGCCATCTTCCACAGCCTTTCCACAGATATTTCCATTATTCAGTTCCAAAATAGAAAACTAGTCTGAGTTAGGCACTGGTGGCTCACGCCTTTAATCCTAACTACTCAGGAAGCTGAGTTTTGAGGATGGCCATTGAAAGACTGGGCAAGAAAGTCCATGAGCCTCATACCTCTAATTAACAACCCCTCCAAAAAAGCAGGAAGTGGAGCTATGGCTCAAGTGATAGGGTGCTAGCCTTGAGTGCCCCAGGACCTAAGTTCATACCCTGCGACTGGCACCAAAAAATAAGAAAGAAAGTAAAAAATAACCCTACAGTCTGACACAGGCATGGTGGCATACCTGTATTTCTGGCTATTTGAGAGTTATAGGCAGAATTACTTGAGTCTAAGAGTTTGGGGTTAGCCTGCCAATATAGCAAGAACTCTATCACAAAAATTTAAAGCAAGGACCAGGAGTGTGGCCGATTAGTAGAGTACTTGCCTAGCATACATGAAGCCCTGGGTTTGATAACTTGGTACCACATACACAGAAAAGATGTGAGTGGTTCTGTGGCTCAAGCAAAGAGTGATAGCCTTGAGAAAACTCAAGACAGTTCCCAGGACCTGAGTTCAAGCCCCGGACTTGGCAAAAAAAAAATTAAAACAAGCAGGGAACTAGTATTTCACATCTGAAATACTACATACTCAGTAGGGTGAAATCTGAGGACTGAGATTCAAAGCCACCCTGGGCAGACAAATCTGTGACTCTTATGTCCAGTTAACAACAACAACAACAGCAACAGCAACAACAAAAAGCCAGGGCCAGAGTGTGGCCTAGTGGTAGAGTACTTGCTTAGCATGCACGGAACCCTGGGTTCAATTCTTCCAGACCACCTACACTGAAAAATCCAGAAGTGCTGCTATGGCCCAGTTGGTAGAGTGTTAACCTTGAGAAAACTCAAGGACAGTGCAAAGGACAGTGCCCAGGCCCTGAGTTCATGTCCCAGGACTGGCGAGAAAAAAAAGCCAAAAATAGAGGTGTGGTTCAAGTGGTAATACACAAGCCTCAAGCAAAATAGTTAAGGGAGAACACTCTAGCTCTGGGTTCAAACTCTAGTACTGGAACACATTTTTTTAACAATAATAAAAAACCTATAGTTTGATGAAAAGAACAACCAGTGTGAAAAGAGTTGGGACAAATATTTGCAGCATTAGACCCATGTATTAATTATTCTTCCACACACCCTAGTCTTACAAACACCAACTTCATTCCCACTTCTTAAATATGTCCATGACAAGTGCTTTCCCAAGCATTATCTTGCACAATACACCTACTCCCTTTTTCAGTCTCTCGTAATCTCTCACTCAGAACTTGGTCAATATCCTTTTCATCCCTCACCCTCTCTGATACATCTGGGCTGTCTGTGGGCGATCACTTGAAGGCGCAGATAAGGGGAATGCAGAGGATCCCTGATAATTTTCTGATGGTAAAATTCAGGGTGTTAGCTGGGCACCAATGGCTTACACCTGTAATCTTAGCTACTCAGGAGGTTGAGATCTGAGGACCACGGTTCAAAGACATCCAGGGCACTAAAGACCATGGAGACTCTTATGTACAATTAACCATCAGAAAACCGGAAGTGGTGCTGTGGCTAAAGTGGTAGAGCAGTAGCCTTGAGCTGAAGAGCTCAGGGACATCACCCAAGCCCAGAGTTCAAGCCCCACAGCCAACAACAACAACAAAAAATTCATGTTGTTTAGGAATAGATATAAGTAATAATCAAGGGTGGCTAGAAATAAGGTTGGGGGTCTATAACAGGATACTTCCCTGCAAACTGAAGAATTATATGAAGAGAGGAAAGAGGTGGCTAGTGGACATTTTCTTTTTTGGTCATGGGGCTTGAACTCAGGGCCTTGGTGCTGTCCCTGAGCTTTTGTGCTTAAGGCTGCATTCAACCACATTGAGCCACAATTTCACTTCTGGTTTTCTGATGGTTAACTGGAGATAAGAGTTTCATGGCAAAGGGCTGGTAATGTAACTTAGTGGTAGAGTGCTTGTTGAGCATGCATGAAGCCCTGGGTTTGATTCCTCAGTACCACATAAACAGAAAAAGGCATAAGTGGTGCTGTGGCTCAAGAGGTTGAGTATTACTTTGAGAAAAAAGAAGCTCAGGGACAGTGCCCAAGTCCTGAGTTCAAGCCCCAAGACTGTCAAAAACAACAACAACATAAAAAAGTGAGACAGTTTCATGGCTTGATGCTGGTGGCTCATGCCTGTGATCCTAGCTACTGAGGAAGCTAGGATGTGAATCTGAGGGTTGTTGTTCAAAGCCAGCCCAGGCAGGAAAGTCTCTAATTCTCTAATTAACCACTAGAAATCCAGAAGTGGTGCTGTAGCTCAAGCAGTAGAGTGCTAGCCTTGAGTAAAAGAGCTCAGAGATAGCTCCTAGGCCCTGAGTTCAAGCCCAAGGAACTGAAGAAACAAACAAAAACAAAAAAGTGTTCTAGGTAAGTCACTGGCCAATGTTGTCCTTAAGTCACATGCTGTCCTTCAGAGGGAAAAGAGTTTCATAGATTTCCTGCTGAGGCTGGTTTCGAACCATGATTCTTGGATCTTGGCCTCCTGAGTAGCTAGGATTACAGGAGTGAGTCACCAGTGTTCAGCTTAGAGGACTTTTTTTTTTCTGTTGCTGGTGTTGGGGCTCAAATACAGGACCTGGATGCTATACCTGAGCTTGCTTGCTTACTTGCTTTTTTCTTTTCTTTCTCTTTCTTTCTTTCTTTCTTTCTTTCTTTCTTTCTTTCTTTTTCTTTCCCTCCTCCTCCTCCTCCTCCTCCTCCTCCTCCTCCTTCTTCTTCTTCTTCTTCTTCTTTTGACAATTCTGGGGCTTGAACTCAGGGCCTGGATACTGTCCTTTAGTTTTCTTTCTTTTTTTTTTTTTAAAGTAGTTTTTTTTTTTTTTTTGGCCCCCTTCTCTTTCTGGCCCCGCTCACTCCGGCCCCGCTCGCTCCGGCCTCGCTGGCTCTGGCTCGGCTCGCTCCCGCACGCTCCGGCCCTGCTCCAGCCACCACTCGGTTGGGCTCCGCTTGCTTGCTTTCGCTCTCTGTCGCTTGTTGCAGTCTCGTCTCTGGCACTTCCGGCTTGGTTGTGTATGTGGGATACCGAGGAATCGAACCCGGGTCCTTGTGCATGCTAGGCAAGCACTTTAACCGCTAGGCAAAACTCCCGGGCCCTGTCCTTTAGTTTTCTTAAGGCTAGCGCTCTATCACTTGAGCACAGGAACACTTCCAGCTTTTTCTGTGTATGTGGTACTGAGGAATCAAACCCAGGGCTTTGTGCATGCAGGGCAAGCACTCTACCAGTAGGCCACACTCCCAGCCCACTTCTGGCTTTTTTGGAGTAGTTTATTGGAGACCAGAGTCTCACAGACTTTCCTCCTCCAGCTATCTTTAAATCATTATCCTCAGTTCTCAGCCCTGAGTATGATTACAGGCATAAGCCTGTTGGTTGATCATAGGGCTTGAACTCCGGGCCTGGGCCCTGTCCCTGACCTCTTCAGCTCTAGGCTAGCGTTCTACCATCTGGAGCCACAGTGCCACTTTCAGTTTTCTGGTCATTAATTGGAGATAAGAGTCTCAGGTCCTTTTGTGCCCGGGCTGGCTTTAAACCTTGATCCTCAGATCTCAGCCTCCTGAGTAGCTAGGATTACAGGCATGAGCCACCTGGGTCATGCTGGATTTTTTTTAAGTGTTGATACTGAAGCTTGAACTCAGGGCCTGGGAACTGTCCTTGGGCTTTCTCAAAGCTAGAGCTCTGCCACTGGAGTCACAGCACCACTTCTGGTCTGGGTTTTTGTGCATGCTAGGCATGCACTCTACCACTAAGCCAAACTCCCGGCCCCCACAAACCTTTTTTTGTTATGTGCCAGTCCTGAGGCTTGAACTCAGGGCTTGGGCTCTGTCCCTGAGTCTCTCTGTAGCAATAAGCCACACTCCCAGCACAGAAGAATATATTTCTATATTTCTCTTTTTGTTTTGTTTCTTTGTTTTTTTTTGATCCTGGGGCTTGAAATTGGTATGGGCACTGTCCCTGAGCTTCTTTTTTTTCCGTCAAAGCTAGCGCTGGACCACTTTACCCACAATGACACTTCTGGCCTTTTCTGAGTAGGTTATTGCAGATAAGAGTCTCACAGACTTTCCTGCCTGGCCTGGCTTTGAACCGTGATCCTCAGATCTCAGCCTCTGCTTACAGGTGTGAGCCACTGGTACCCGGTTTATCTCTGTTATTTTAAGTCACCAAGTTCATAGCAATTAACTATAGTAGTCAGAGGAAAGCAATGAAGATGTTTCATCCTAGAATTAGAAGCCACTGGAGGGGTATAGGTATGCTTTGGGAGGTTATTTAAGGACTTTGAGTGCAGCTGCTATTAAAAGGATGTGGAGCCAGGCACCAGTGGCTCGTACCTATGATCTAAACTCTGTAAGAGGCTCAGATGTGAAGATCACAGTTTTAATTCAGCCTGAGCAGAAAAAATCGAGTCTTATTTTCAATTAACCAGCAAATAGCCAGAAATGGAGTGGATATGTGACTCAAGAACCAGCCTTGAGTACAAAAGTTAAACAAGAGTATGAGGCTCTGAATTCAAGCTGCAATATCAGCATACACACACACACACACACACACAGAGAGAGAGAGAGAGAGAGAGAGAGAGAGAGAGAGAGAGAGAGAGAGAGAGAGAGAGAGAGAGAGAGAGAGAGAGAACCGGAGATTTTGTTCAAGTTCTCAAGTTGTGGAGCATCAGCCTTGAGCAAAAAAGTTAAAAGAGAGCACTCTTACCTTGATTTCAAGCCCCAGTACTGGCACCAAGAAAAGAAAAGAAAAATAGAAAAGGCTACCTTATGCACAAATTGTTTGTATGCTACTCAGGGCTTGGGTGCTATCCCTGAGTTTTTTTTACTCAAGGCTAGTGCTCTACCTTCTGAGCCACAGCTCTACTTCTGATCTTTTATTATTTTTGCCAGTCCTGGCACTTGAACTCAGGATCTGGTTACTGTCCTTCGGCTTTCTCAAGGCTAATAATGTAACACTTGAGGCACAGCACCATTTCCAGCTTTTTCTATGTATGTGATACCAAGGAATGGAACCCAGATCTTTGTGCATGCTAGGCAAGCACTCTACCATTAGGTCAAACTCCTAGCCCCTACTTCTGACCTTTTTGTGATTAATGGGAGGTAAAAGTCTCACAGATTTTCTTGTCTGATCTGGCTTTGAATGGTAATCCTCAGATCTCAGCCTCCTGAGTAGCTAGGATTACAAATGTGAGCTACTGGTGCCTGGTTATTAAACAGTAGTTTGGGGGTGCTATTGCCATACTGAAGAAAGGTAATTAGAGAGAACTTAGAAGCCAATTTTTAGAATGTCAAAGGTGAAAATGTAGGGGCATAGCTTGTAATTCTTGGGAAGTAATTTAGGGTTAAGGAGGGCTTTTGTTGAATCGGTGCTTTTAGGAGGCTTTAAGCTAGCTAGTAATCCTAGCTACTTAGAAGGCTGAAATCAGGAGTATTGTGGTATGAGTCCAGCCTGGGAAAAAGATAAGTTCAGGAGATGCCCTCTCAACCAGTGTCTAGGTGTGGTGGCACATGACTGTCATTTTAGCTATGTGGGAGCATGAGATCTGGAGGATAGCTCCAGGCCAATCTGGGTACAAAGCCTGAGAAACTCCAGCTCAGTGGGAAGAATCTAGGCATCGTAGTAAGTACCTGTTTGTCATTATACATATGATGAGACATAAAAAAATTAGGTAGATTGGGCTAGGAGTTTGGTCTAGTGGTAGAGTGCTTGTCTAGCATGCACAAAGACCCAGGTTCAATTCCTTGGCACCACATACATAGAAAAAAGCTGGAAGTGTTGCTGTGGCTCAAGTGGTAGAGTTCTAGCCTTGAGAAAGCCCAAGGACAGTGCTCAGGCCCTGAGTTCAAGCTCAGGACCAGCAAAAAAAATAGGTGGATTGTAGCCAAATAACAGTTGCTCATGTTTGTAACCCTAGTTACTAAGGAGGCTGAGATTTGAGAATCAAGGTTCAAAGCCAGCCCAGGCAGACAAATTAACTCCAATTCACGAGCAAAAAGTCAAAACTAGGGCCAGGAGTGTCGCCTAGTGGTAGAGTGCTCACCTAGCACACACGAAGCTGTTGGTTCAATTCCTCCATACCACATGCACAGAGAAAGCTGAAAGTGGTGCCATGGCTCAAGTGGTAGAGCGCTAGCCTTGAGCAAAAAGTGTCCAAGTACAGTGCCCAGGCCCTGAGTTCAAGCCCCAGGACTAGAGAAGAAAGAAAGAAAGAAAGAAAGAAAGAAAGAAAGAAAGAAAGAAAGAAAGAAAGAAAGAAAGAAAGAACTAGAGGTAACAGTGCCAACCTTGTGTGAGAAAGCCTATTAAACACACACACACACACACACACACACACACACACACACACACACGAAGTAGGAGTATCCAAACACACATTTGTGCTGGAAACAAGACCCTATTTCAAAAAATAATCAGTGTAGCCAGGCACAGTGGCTTACGCCTGTAATCCTAGCTATTCAGGACGCTGAGATCTGAGGATCATGGTTCAGAGCCAGTCCGGGCACTATCTCCAATTAATCACTAGAAAAATGAAAAGTGGCGCTGTGGCTCAAGGACAAGGCAGTAGCCTTGATCTGAAGACCTCAGGAACAAAGCCCAAGCCCAGTGGTAGAGCAGTACCCTTAAGCTGAAGAGCTCAGGGACAGCACCCAGGCCCAGAGTTCAAGCCCTATGACCCCCCCCCATACACAAAAAGATAATAACCAGTGCAAGATAGGCACTGGTCACTCACACCTGTAATCCTAGCTACTTAGGACTCTGAAATCTAAAGATTGCTGTTCAAAGCCAATCTGGGAATGAAAGTCTGAGAGATTCTATTACCAATTAGCCACAAAAAAGTCAAAAGTGGGGCTGGGAATGTGGCTTAGTGGTAGAGTGCTTGCTTAGCATACATGAAGCCATGGGTTCGATTCCTCAGTACCACATAAACAGAAAAGTCTGGAAGTGGAGCTGTGGCTCAAGTGGTAGAGCGCTAGGCTTGAGGAAAAGAAGCTCAGGGACAGGCCCTAAACCCTTAGTTCAAACCCCAGAATTGGCAAAAAAAAGCCAGAAATAAAGCTGTGGCTCAAGTGGTAAAGCACCAGCCCTGAGTATAAGAAGCTCAGAAAGAGTTCCCAGGCCCTGAGTTCAAGCCCCAGGTCTGGTACTAAAAAACTCAGTGCAGGGGGAGCATGATGAAAGGGGTAACATTGATCAAGATACATTTTACTCATAATCTGACTTCTGGAATTTAAAGTCTCCTCCCCTCCAGTACTCTTTTTGTATCCTCCTGTCTTTGTGCCAGTCCTGGGACTTGAACTCAGGGCCCTGGGCACTGTCCTTGAGATTCTTTTGCTCAAAGCTAATGCTCTACCCCTTGAGCCACAGCTTAAGCTTCACTTCCACCTTTATTTTTTGTGTTAACTGGAGATAAGAGTCTTATGGACTTTTCCTGCCCTGGATGGCTTTGAACCATGATCCTCATACCTCAGGGTTTTCTTTCATTTTAAAAGATGAATGTAGCCAGGGCAGTGGCCTGTAATCCTAGCTACTCAGGAGGCTGAGATCTAAGGATCAAAGTTCAGAGCCAGTCCGGGCACAAAAGAACCTGAGACTCTTTATCTCCAATTAAACTCTGGAAAATGGGAAGTGGGGCTTGGCTCCAGGGTAGGGCAGTAGCCTTGAGCTGAAGAGCTCAGGGACAGCGCCCAGATACAGATCTGAGGATCACAGTTCAAATCCAGCCTGGCCAGAAAAGTCTCTAAGAGGCTCTTATCTCCAACTACCCACTCAAAAACTGAAAGTGAGGCTTTGACTCCAAGTGGTAGAACACTAGCCTTGAGCAAAAAAGTTCATGGACAGCAACTAGGCCCTGAGTTCAATCCCTCAACCAACAACAACATCAAAAAAGCAATGAATTTCTCACTATCTTGTCCAAAGTGACCTAGAACTCCTCAGGTTAAATGATTCTCCTGCCTTTTAGCCCTTTAAGTAGATGGGACTATAAATGGAAATTCTGTGCCCTGCTTCCCTTATTTTTTTTCCTGTTTTGGTTAGGATTAGGGCTTGAACTCTGGGCCTGGGCGCTGTCCCTGAGCTTTATCAACTAAAGGCTAGAACCCTACCACTTGAGCCACAGCTCCACTTCCAGTTTTCTGGTGGTTAGTTGAAAATAAGAATCTGAAGGACTTCCCTACCTGGTCTGGCTTTGAACCATGATCCTCACATCTCAGCCTCCTAAATAGCTAGAATTACAGGCATGAGCTCCTGCCCAAGCTGTGCCCTGCTTTCTTTTTTTTTTTGCCAGTCCTGGGCTTGAGCTCAGGGCCTGAGCACTGTCCTTGGACTTTCTCAAGGCTAGAGCTCTACCACTTGAGCCTCAGCACCACTTCTGGCTTTTTTCTATGTATGTGGTACCAAGGAATCGAACCCGGGTCTTCATGCATGCTAGGCAAGCACTTTAACCACTAGGCCAAACTCCCGGCCCCCCCTGCTTTCTTTAGAGTTAATAATGAGCAGATTTGAGGATGTAGAATTTTTAGAAGGTGGTTTGGGGCTGGGTGCTGATGTGGCTCAAGTGGCAGAGCGCTAGCCTCGGGCAAAATAGCTCAGGTAGAGCCAACATTGGGCCTCAAGTTCAAGCCCCATGACTGAGCACAAAAACAAACAAACAAACAACAACAACAACAAAACTGGGGCCATGAGTTTGGCCTAGTGGTAGAGTGCTTGCCCTAGCTTTGCATGAAGACCAGAGTTCAATTCCTTGGTACCACATGCATAGAAAAGCCAGAAGCGGTGCTGTGGCTCAAGTGGTAGAGCTCTAGTCTTGAGAAAAAAGAACCCAAGGACAGTGCTCAGGCCCTTAGCTGAAAGCCCAGGACTGGCAAAAAACCAAAACAACAACAAAAAAACCTCATAAGCTAAGTTCACACACACACATCAGACTTGGAATCTGGGGATAGTATTTGTCATGTCTGAAATGGAAAGAGATAAAACAAACTGAATATAAAAAAGAATTTGAACTTGGCATGGTGGTTTATGCCTGTAATTCTAGCTACTCAAGAGGCTGAGATCTAAGGATCAAGGTTCAAAGCCAGCTCGGGCAGAAAAGGACCTGAGACTCTTATCTCCAATTGACCTCTAGAAAAACGGGAAGTGGGACTTGGCTCAAGGGTAGGGTGGTAGCCTTGAGCTGAAGACCTCACGGACAGCGCCCAGGCCAAGTTCAAGCCCCATGACCCACCAAAAAAATAAAAACCCCACAAACAACAAAAACAAAAACAACCAAGTGAAAGCATGGTGGCTCATGCCTGTAATCCTAGCTACTCGGGAGGCTGAGATCTGAGGATTGAATCAGCCTAAGCAGGAAACGTCCATGAAACTCTTTATCTCCCATAAACTACCCCTCAACCCCCCCCCAAAGAGCTAGAAGTAGAGCTTTGGCTCAAGAGTGCTAGCCTTGAACAAAATGAAGCTCAGACACAGCATTTTGGTCCTGAGTGCAAGCTCCAGAACTGATGAAAGAGAAAGAAAGCAAGCAAGAAAAAGGAAGATAGAAGGGGAAAAATGGAAAGAAAAGACAAATGAGGAAAGAAAGAAAGAAAAACAAATCAAAGAAAGAAAGAAAAAGAAAAGACAAAGGTGGTTTAGAGTGAAAGGGATGCTATGGGAGGTATAGTTTTGTGGCCATAGTGAATCAATAAAGTGATTTGAGGCTATGTAGAGCTAATGGGTATAGTTTGGTATGTTGTCTAGTAGTCTGTTCTGAAGTCTGAATTTCAAGGGGCTGAGATGAGTTGTAGTTGGGGAGCTATTAGTGGGTGATTTGGGGAACTCTTAAAAGGTTACTGATAGACTACTACTCAGCAACAAATGGAAGAATACATAAACATGTTATAATGGATGAAACTCACAAACCTTAGGCTGAGAGAAGCCAAACCAAAAAATCTAAATATTGCATTAATACAAAATGTCTGAGATAAGGCAAATCTATAGAGACAGAAAGTAAAGTTGTGGTTGCCTGGGAATTAAAATGGAAATTAACTGTATTTAGGCATGGGAGAATCTAACTTGAATTATGTAAATGCTTTAAAGCTGGATTGTAGTGATTGATATACTTTGGTATTTTTTTGTCAGTCCTGGTTTAAACTCAGGGCCTGGGCACTATCCCCAAGCCTCTTTGTACTCAATGCTAACGCTCTAACACATGAGCCACAACACCTCTTCTAGTTTCTTTCTTTTTTCTTTTGCCATTCCTGGGGCTTGATCTTTGGGCTTGGCACTGTCCCTTTTGCTCAAGGCTAGCACCCTACCACATGAACCACAGTGCTAGTTCTGGCCTTTTCTGTTTGTGTCGTACTGAGGAATCAAATCCAGGGCTTCATACATGCTAGGCAAGAACTCTACCACTAAGACACATTCTGAGCTCTCAGCGTTTTTTCTGAGTAGTTTATTGGAGATAAGCGTTTCAGAGACTTTTCTGCTCAGGATGGCTTTGAAATGTGAGCTTCAAATCTCAGCCTCATGAGTAGTTAGCATTGCAGATGTGAGCCACTGGTGCCCAGAACTTTGGTAAGTTTGTTTATTGCCAGTCCTGGGGCTTCAACCCAAGGCTTGGGCACTCTCCTTGGGCTTTCTCAAGGCTAGTGTACTATTACTTGAGTCATACCACCACTTTTGCCTTTTTCTTTTTTCTTTCTTTCTTTCTTTCTTTCTTTCTTTCTTTCTTTCTTTCTTTCTTTCTTCCTTTGCCATCAGCACCCAGCAATAAATTATAAGGTTTTTCTCCTCCCAGTCCTGGGTTTTGAACCCAGGGCCTTGATACTGTCCCTAGGCTTTCTCAAGGCTAGTGCCTTAGCACTTGAGCCACAGCACCACTTCTGGCTTTTTGTGTATGTGATGCTGAGGAATCAAACCCAGGGGTTTGTGTATGCTAGGCCAGCACTCTACCATTAGGCCACGCTCCTGGCCCCTAAATTAAAGGTTTTAAGGAAAGATCATTGGAGGTCCCAAAGTATAGGTCAAGGGGAAGAGCATCTACATAGTAAGCATATGGCCCTGAGTTCAAACTCCAATGCTGCCAAAAATAAAGCAAAAGAAAAGGCCAGGTGCTGGTGGCTATGTCTATAATCGTAGCTTCTCAAGAGGCTGAGATCTGAGGATTGAGGTTCAAAGACATAATGGGTAGGGAAGTCTGTAACATTATTTTTTTTCCAGTCCTGAAGCTTGAACTCAAAGCCTGGGCACTGTCCTTGAGCTTTTATTTATTTATCTATTTTTTTTCTCAAGGCTATTGAGCCACAGCACCATTTCCAGTTTTTTCTGTGTATGTGGTACTGAGGAATTGAACCCAGAGCTTTGTGCATGCTAGGCAAGCACTCTCTACCACTAAGCCACTCTCCTGGCCCCTTTGTCATTCTTGTCTCTATTCACCTCCCTCCTCCAAAATAGAAATGGAGTTGTGGCTCAAGTGGTAGAACACCAGCCTTCAGCTAAATGTTAAGGGATAGCATCCAGGTTCTGAATTCTAGCCCCTGTACTGGCCACACACATAAACCCAAAAATGCTCTTGAGAAGTTAATAGTTCCAGGGTTGATTGCAGATTTTTTGGAGAAACAACTTTGAGGCAGTGAATGGTACTTTACTGGTACAACTTGGATGTCCATGAAGAATGGATTGTGGGTAATTTAGGAATACAATTGGAGGAATGGTGGATGGTGATTTAGTGGCTGAAATTCAGAGATAAATCAGGTAATTTGAGGTTGGATGGAGTATGGCTTGGGGTGCATTGGGAGGGGGTCTTTAACTAATTTTTGCATCCTGTTTCAACGTCCAAGGAGGGTAATTTAGGAAGATAGCTGGGGGTCCACATAGTGTGATTTTGGTTCTGATTGAAAATCAATAGACAGTAGTGTGTTGATGTCCATGGAGGGGATAGAAGGAACTAGTTGGAATCAATACATAATACCTCCATATAATTGGAGGATGATGGAGAGTCGTTTGGATAATTGTGGACGAGGGTACAGGAGGAGTTTTGAAGTGTGATGGTGGCTTATAAACAGCAGACTTGTGCACTGCTTGAGACTCCAGAGAGGGTGAAGGGCGCTAGTTCGCTCGCTGACGGGGCGTGGCCTCGGGGGGGGAGGGATCTGCTGTTCTCAAAAAAAAAAAAAAAAAAGCATGTGCGCACGCGCTTCCAGTTTCTTTGCTCCTGGCGCTCCCAGGGCAGGAAAATCAAAGACCCGAACTGGCGCCTGCGCATTTCGTCTCCGCCGCTGCTGTGGTCTCGCGCCCCGCCCCCCAGGCGCCCCCCACCTCACCCCACCAGGCTCGCACTCAGCCGAGGAGGTGGCGGTGCTGTCAGGAGCCGATTGACCCCAGTTAAAGGTGGGGAACGGGGATTCACCGCCTGTGGAGGGGCTGGCGCTTCGTTCCCGCCCTTCGGGGGGTCCTCCATGTGGCCCCCACAGCTAACGGTCGCGCGGTAGACCGAGGCCCACGGGCTGAGCGCGGAAGGGGATTAGACACTCGCCCTGGAACGCGCAGGGCGAAGCAAGGAGGGGCGCGCCCACTCTCTCTTGCTGGCCTACCTCGAACCTGCCTGCGCTTCGGTGCAAGGACCTTGGTGAGTAAGCCCTCGCCAGGACTATAGGGGACAGGGTGGGGTGAAAGCCAGGCAACGCCTATAAGGATATACCTGAGCGCGCCCCTGCGCCCCCTAACTCTGTGCCCTCACTTCTGGCTCCTGTGTGACTTCACTACATCATTTTAAAACCCTGAACCTTTCCCAGCCTTAGCCCCTAGACATTCCCAACCCTTGACCCTGATCTGGTATGATCGACGACCCCTATTTGTTCCTTTAAACCTAGTCCTGTCCTCCCACTCCTACCCCCACCCACCGCCAGGTTTGTACTCAGGACCTTTTGGCCTGATCCTTGCCTGACCCTATCCCATCTCTAAAGCCCATTTTGGACCAAGTTTCGATCCTGATTGTTGACCTGTCCCTCAGATGCACATACAAGTCTCTGAACCTCTTCCACTCAAGTGTCCTGTCTCCCTAACACCGATTTGATCCAGTTCTATCTTGATTTCTAATCTGTGCTTCTTTCCTTTCTTCTCACCCTGTCCTACCCTCCTGGTTCTTCTTTGGACTCCTAATCTCCCTCCTGACTCACCACCTTTAGGCAACCCCTTCTATTACTTGCCTGTCCCTATCCACAATCCTGTCTTATTTTTTCCTCTTTTCACCACTTCATTTTTTATTCTCATTTTGTACTGCTCTTTTTCTACTCCTGACCTTTATCCTGAACCTGCCCTTATTCCTATCGCACCCCATGACCATTGATTTGGCTCATCACAAGTCATGTCTTCTGGCTACTATCCAATTTTGACATTGACCCCTACCTTACTGTTTTGTCTCCCAGTCTAAACCTCACTGTATCCTCTGCCCAGCATCTTGTTTCATTCCTTTTGTGTGTGTGTGTGTGTGTGTGTGTGTGTGTGTGTGTGTGTGTGTGGTACTAGGGATTGAACTCACGCTGAATACATCATAGCCCCAGCCCTCTGTCCTGCTTCTTCTTTTTGGTGTATGCTGGTACTAAGGATTGAACTGAGGGCCTGGGTGATGTCCCTTAGCTTTTTCTCCCAAGGCTGGCACTCTACCACTTGAGCAACACTTCCAATTTCACTGTTTTGGAGGTTAATTGGAAATAAGCATCATGAACTTTTGTGCCCTGGCTGGCTTCAAACTGAAATCCTCATATCTCAGCCCCCTGAGTAGGTAGGATTACAGGCTTGAGCAACCAGCACTCAATGTCTAGCCTGCTTCTTTTCTTTTTAGATGCTAGTCCTGGGATTTGAACCCAGGGCCGGTGCACTGTCCCTGAGTTCTTTTTGATCAAGGCAAGCTAAATCTCCATTTCTAGCTTTGTAGAGATTAATTGGAGAGAAGAGTCTTAGGGACTTGCCTGTCCTGGCTGGCTCCAAACTGTGATCCTCAGATCTCAGCCTCCTGAGTAGCTAGGATTAGAAGCCTGACCCACTGGCACCTGGCTCAGGCTCCTTTTTATTTTTAAAATTGCTTATCCTGGCTAAAGCTTGAACCCAGAGTCTGGGCACTGTTCCTGAGCTTTTTTGTTCAAGGTTCATGCGCTACCACTTGTGCAACAGCTCCACATCTGGTTTTGGGGGGTAGTTTTTTTGTGGTTTTTTTGTAGATAAAAGTCTGACAGGCTTTCCTGCCCAGACTAGTTTCAAATCACAAGATCCTTAGATCTCAACCTCCTGAGTAGCTAGGCTTACACATGAGTCACAGGCACCTGGCCAGACCCCATTTTTATCTTCTTATTTTGTCCTTCTACCTATTCACATCTTCCTGACACCCACTTCCCATCCTTCTGAGCCCAGGAATGGGCTCCTGAGTTTAAAGGTTCTGTTGTTCCCAGATTTCTGAAGTAGATCCCAATACTTCTTTTAACAGAAACAAATAGCCTTTTTGAGCTCTATGTGGCTGACGAGGTTTTTGTGTGTGATTTCTTCCTCACCCCAACTCCATCCTTGTGATCTCACCTAGAGCTAGAGCTTGTATTTCTCTTACTGCCCCAGGAGGGCATGGAAATGTTCCTACGCCCCCTGCCCTCCACAACTGTGAAAGAACACCCTAAATTATTCAGCAACTCTCTGGGAGTCTGAGGTCAGGATCATGTTTCCAGCTTTGTTAGGTTGGGGGCTGTGCCATGGTAGCTGGGGAAGACAAGGAAGTGGGGAAGGTGAGAAAATACGTGGGGGTGGAGGGACATCTTAATCATAAGTGTATGATTCCTGCTTTCCTGTCCTGAAAAAGTCTCTTCTAGGTCAGGGCTTCAGGTCTTGGTAAAAAAATGGGATTGGGGAAGGAATTTATCCATTCATATTACAGTAACCAATAAACGTTGTGGTGCTAATTGCATTCCTGTTCTGTGGAACAGGTCTCTTCTGTGTCTGTGGTTGGGGTGGAGGGATATAAGCTATCAGAGTGGGTATTAAAATCAGCCCCATTTAGTTGCTGTAGTAGTGCATACCTTTAGTCCCAGCTACCTGTGAGGCTGAGGTAGGAGGATTGTTTGAGCCCAGGAGTTGTAAACCTGCTTAAGTAATGTAGTAAGATCCAGTTTTGTTTTGTTTTGTCTTGTCTGTTGTGGGGCTTGATCACAGGGTCTGGGTGCTGTCCCTGAGCTCTTTTTGCTTTGCTAGCATTCTACCACTTTGAGCAACAGCTCCACTTTCAGTTTTCTGGTGGTTAATTGGAGATAATAGTCTCATAGACATCCCTGCTTAGGATGGCTTTGAATGCTATCATCAGATCTCAGCCTTCTGAGTAGCTAGGCTTGCAGGCATGAGGAGTGTTGAGAATGAGTTTATTTTATTTTAAAGCCTGGAGTCTGGAAGGCTGGAGGTATAGCTCAGTGGCTGAACACTTGCCTGACATGTGGGAGGCATTGGATTTTATTCCTAGCATTGGAAAAAGAAAAGAAGGAATCAGTCCTATCTGCTAATAATAGTAAACTGAGCTGGGCACTGGTGGTTCATGCCTGTAATTCTACTTACTCAGACGGCTAATAATACCTGAGGATCATGGTTCAAAACCAGCCTGCAGAGGAAAGTATAAGACTCTTATCTCCAATTAACCATCAGAAAGCCAGAAATAGAGCTGTGGTTCAAAGTGGTAGAGGGCTAGCCTTACATGAAAAAGCTCAGAGACAGTACTCAGGCCCTGAGTTGAAGCCCCTTGACTGACAAAAAAAGACAGACAGACAGGAAGGCAGACAGGAAGGAAGGAAAAAAGAAAGGAAGAAAGGAGAGGTCAGATAATGATGTATAATGACTCTAACTGAAAAATGTATCCAGGGGCCTGGAGTACGGCTCAGTGGTGGAGCACATGCTTACCATATGCAGAGGTTGGGGTTCTATCCATAGCACCTGGTGCAAAAATTCAGTTCCTGTGTTTGGACAGTCAGAATTCTGATAATTTATTAGAATAAATTTGGTTCTTGCACATTTTTGACTGTATTTTCTATGAAGCCCAGGCTGACCTGGAAGTCCAGGCCATTCTCCCAAGTGCTGGCTTGTGCCACCCTGCCTGTCCCATACCTGCCCACCCCATTCTTGCATTTTTTTTGTCAGTCTTGGGGCTTGAACTCAGCGCCTAGGCCTGTCCCTGAGCTCTTCAGCTCAAGGCTAGCACTCCACCACTTGAGCCACAGTGTCACTTCTGGTTTTCTGGCAGTAAATTGGAGATAAGAGTCTCAGGGACTTTAGTACCTGGGCTGGCTTTGAACCATGATCCTCATATCTCAGACTCTTGAGTAGCTAGGATTATAGGTGTGAGCCACAGGCCCCCGACTCTATTCCTGTATTATTTTTTTGTGGGTTATGGGGCTTGAACTTGGTCTGGGAGCTGTCCCTGAGCTCTTCAGCTCAAAGCTACCACACTACCCTTGAGCCAAGCCCCACTTCCCATTTTCTAGAGATTAATTGGAGATAAGATTTCTCAGGTACTTTTGTGCCCGGGATGGCTTTGAACCTTGATCCTCAGATCTCAACCTCCTGAGTAGCTAGGATTACAGTTGTGAGCCACCACACCAGCTCCTGCATTTTTTTGCCAGTCCTGGGGCTTGAACTCAGGGCCTGAGCACTGACCATGGGCTTTCTCAAGGCTAGAGCGCTACCACTTGAGCCACAGAACCATTTCTGGCTTTTTTTTCTATGTATGTGGTACCAGGGAATCAAACCCCGGTCTTTGTGCATGCTAGGCAAGCACTCTACTACTAGGCCATACTCTTGATCCCCATTCCTGCATTTTTAATGTTGAGTAGGAAGAGGTCAGAGAATGAGAGGACAGCCCTGTTTCAAACTTCTGGTCTGGCAAGAAAGGAGATTTGGAAGCTGAGGTA